>NW_008710756.1:1013838-1106694 GCF_000327385.1 Lottia gigantea
TTCCCCCCCCCCCCCCCCCCCCCCCCCCACCTCTTTGGGACGTCAACCTGGCTCCGCCACTGCAATAATGATAGTAATTTATTGAGGATTGTAAACGCAGTGGCTCAACAAGTAGGCGCCTGTGGGTTGGTGCTTTCAAGGGAATACTTTTTAACCTGAGGCCTATATGCTGCATTATCCTGCATTCTAAGACCCCTGTGTAAGTCAATTCAATGCCTGTAATGGAAGATTTAAAGATTTTCAGTCTGTAGTACATCAGATCTCCCGTGGTTGATTGCCCCAGCATAAGTTGTGAACCAATTTTTATTATATGTTAACCTTATGGATAATATTTTTTTGGAATTGGGACCCCATAGGGGTGGGGGCCCGTGGACTTGGTTCAACTAGTCCCTATAGTATTTGTGCCACTGAACATACATGTACTATATACATAACTCATGTACGCATACATAATCATATTTGAAATAATTGGAACAAAATAACGCGGCATTAGAATTGCTGAGTTTGTGCACTCGATTTGTCTATTTTTACATACAAGAAATGTCTATAAATCATCTATCTCTTATCATATATCTTGTGCAACGCATGTTTGTAACATTCTAGCACTCATTGGCAACATTCTTGACGTTTGCGTTCAATCTTAAACATAATTCCTCGAGGTAAATATTTCTTTTGACACCTGATAGTAACTGATCATTAAGCACAAAAATACTACATACGAAAAAATTATGTAAGCCTATCGATAGAAGTCATAACTTATTACGTCATTGGTAATGTGTACATGGAATATGCAGACGTACCAGACAAACTACCATTCTGATAGGTGATACGGATAGCTGTGATGGAACCCTATCTCTTGATAAGAAAATATCCAGACTACTTTATCTCTCTGAAACTCTCTTTCTTCAAATTAAAGCTTTAGAAACGTTTTATGGGACAATTCTGAAATTTAATTAATTACGGTCAATATAAGAAGTAAACGACACCTTTGTGATACTGACTGTATTCAATAAGATAGAAGTCGTGAAACGTGAAATCGTTACTGATAAACATAAGGACAAATAGTGACCCTTGGTCGCCGAACCAAAACCAATCCTAGGATACGCGTTACACATATTAAATTAAAAGTTTATTGTAAGTTGTAGGTGGGGGTGAATAGGTTTAAGGCAATACGTTCACTTATAGAAAGTAAGAATTAGTCGTATTATCAAAGCAACTTGAATAAGATATTTGTAATTACTAGTAACAAGAGGTACAATATTTATTCATACTTGAATTGACATTATATTATTTATGTTCTTATTATAAACTTAGAGTACACTTGGACACTTATAATTCAATAATAAGTCAAAGGGCATTTGCCAGTGTGTACATTTATTTAATGGGTCATACATATATTAACCTCTTAAAAAAACCAATTTCAAATGAGATCAAATACATATAGATATAGAATATATGTACGATCTTATCATTAACTACAGAGTATTTTCGTACATGTTGTTGTTTGAAGGGTTACCCGAGACATCGAATCTAACCCTTGATCCACCATGAAATCATTACTTCATATCTGTCGAGGATACCGTTTTAGGATATAAATACTATAAACTATAATATTATAGAAGCTTTCCATCATTAATGTCCCCCAAAAACACCTCTTTAAACACACTTTTCGATCTCAACTCGAAGTGAAGACATGGGAATAATTTCTAATTGTCCAACTTCAGTGGGTATGAAGGCTGAATCATATAGGTTGAAACAATGAGTAACAATATGTTTTTTTTTAGGTTCTGTTTTAATATTTCTATTTCTATATCGCTCTACAATTGATTAACAATTGAATTTAAGAGTGAAAATTTGACATGGTTACATTTTGTTGTATGAAGAGTAAAACGAGAGTTTTAGTGGATTGGCAGGAACCACAGACGTCTAAAAATTGGAACGGTATAATTCGATGATATCAATATCCCCGATACATTTTAAAAGTTTAGAAAACCTCTTTACACTCCCTTTAAGAAAACATTTTCTGTCATGCAATAAGAACATAAACCATGTGTATAAAATATATGTTAGTCTGTGACTTAATTCTCTGTTGACCAATAAAAGATAAAATTGTTCTAGTTTACAGAATTTCACAATAGTCGCATTCAAGGGCTCACCGAAATTATTTAGTGTACTCTTAAACGCTTCAAGTAAATAGAAAATAAACAGTGTTTTGAATCAAGATTTATAAAATGGATCGAAAAGATTAGACTGACATACGAATAATTCTCGAAACATTCGTTTTTGCTTAGTTTAAACATATAACCTATGGAAAATCAAAAGACAACTTTATGATTTGAAAAGTCTTGAGATTCCATAAAAGTTTAACAATATATGTTATGAACAGAAGGTGAAAGTTGCAAGACTAAAGTACGATATTTCCTACAGAGTTAATAAAGAGAATCGATAGATATAGTCAATTATAGCATTCAATAATAAACTAGAAACATATGGTACTCTTATAAAAATTATTGTCAAGTTTCAACTGTTATTTATAACTCATATCGTATATTCATGGCCTATTTTGTACAGCAATACAATACATGGGGGTGGGATATGACATCTTTTTTCAGATATCATCGACCTCGGAACTTTTGATGATGAAGCTTGTTGTGACTGTGATGAAACTTGTCATGGGTTTGATGAAACTTGTCATGGGTTTGATGAAACTTGTCATGGGTTTGATGAATCTGGTAATGAGTTTGATGAAACTTTTAATGGGTTTGACGAGTTTGATGAAACTTGTAATGAGTTTGATGAAACTTGTAATGAGTTTGATGAAACTTGTAATGAGTTTGATGAAACTTGTAATGAGTTTGATGAATCTTGTAATGAGTTTGATGAAACATGCCATGTGTTTGATGAAACTTGTCATGAGTTTAATGAAATTTAATGAGTTTGAAGAAATTAGTTTTGGGAATTTTGAAACTGTTATGTTTTGATGAAACTTTTAATGAGTTAGATAAAACATGTCATAATTTTGATAAGACGTGGCATGTGTTTGATGAAACTTGTCATGAGTTTTATAAAATATTTAATGAGTTTGATGAAACTTGTCATGTGTTTGGTGAAACTTATCATGAGTTTAATGAAATTTAATGAGTTTGATGAAACTTGTAATGAGTTTGATGAAACTTGTAATGGGTTTGACGAGTTTGATGAAACTTGTAATGAGTTTGATGAAACTTGTAATGAGTTTGATGAAACTTGTAATGAGTTTGGTGAAACTTGTAATGAGTTTGATGAATCTTGTAATGAGTTTGATGAAACATGCCATGTGTTTGATGAAACTTGTCATGAGTTTAATGAAATTTAATCAGTTTGAAGAAATTAGTTTTGGGAATTTTGAAACTGTTATGTTTTGATGAAACTTTTAATGAGTTAGATAAAACATGTCATAATTTTGATAAGACGTGGCATGTGTTTGATGAAACTTGTCATGAGTTTTATGAAATATTTAATGAGTTTGATGAAACTTGTCATGTGTTTGGTGAAACTTATCATGAGTTTAATGAAATTTAATGAGTTTGATGAAACTTGTCATGAGTGTCAGCAACTGTAAAAATTGACAAGTATCGTCTAAAAAGCAACACTTTTGTAAGTTCTGATCAAATTATCTTCTCTCAAGCAACCCTCGGGAACAAGAACGTGCCCATGCATTTACAGTCTAGTGACAAGATAGACGGAATGTGAAATTTCGCTATGTACGGTTCTTAGTTTTGATAAATTGCTTAGCAACGATTTGTAATTCACGAAGCAGTAAAAGTTACATACATACATACATACATACATACATACATAACATAACATAACATAACATAACATAACATAACATAACATAACATAACATAACATAATATAACATAACATAACATAACATAACATAACATAACATACATACATACATACAAGGTGGTAATATGCTAATGTCAATGTGACAGATTTAATGGATCTTTAAAGGTCATGTAGGTCATGTAATAAATTGCAGAATATGTGTTCCATGCTACTAATGGATATCACACTAAAATGATTAAAACCATAATTTCATATTTAACAAATACGCTTTCATATTCAAGGAGATTAGAGCGACTCGATGTTACGAACTTTTCAACAATTCTATAACCTCATTACTATACTTTGCACAAGTTGCAGAAGAGTGCTTTCAGTTCAAACGAGACTTTAAGTAGATCACTCTGCTATCTTCGAGAATCGTTGGAACCAGAGTTATAATCAGGCCGTAGCCAGACTGGATGGTTCAGAGTGGAGGGGCAATGGTGTATGGTGTTTACTTGCAGTAATGAAATAGATCGGTTATCAGAATTTTTCAGGGGGGGAAATCCATTTTTGTTAGAGGCCGGGTTTTAATATGAATCTTTTCTTGAACATTTTTGGATCAAGACATTGACCTCCAACCACATTGGAACTTCAAAATGAAGCAAAATTGTAGTCCGAATCTGCTATAAAACATGGGACTGATTCCACTGTTACATCGAAGTACTTAAACCAGGAATTAAAGAGACAATTCAGAAATACTTCTCTGACTATTAATTAGACGAGCCCGTCATTGTCTGTGGGGACGTTGTACTTATAATAAAACAATTATAACATTCATGAAACTAGATATATGCAAGAGAGGCAGTTGTCACAGTGAATTTACTCCTTCGGGAATACAATGAAATACCATTACCAGAATAATCCTATTTCAAACAACCAGAGATAGACGGAAAACTTTGAAAAATATCGACTTTCTTGTGTCGAACTTGTGCGCTCTAGCATAAACTTGCGAGGAGGATTTGACTGATCAATGCAGCCAACGTAGATTGCGTTATTTGCAACTTTCCATTGATATTACCCGTGTATCCGTATCCTATAAATAAACAATATTTGAAGTTTCTATCATCTAATTTGTGATATACCTACTTTTCGAAACATCGAACAGTAATGTTACAATTTAGTTTAAAGTGGCGAATTTGACGTGAATAATTTTCAAAACTATTTATAGCCTATCTTAATCCTTGACCGAAAAATACATCAAGTTAGATCGAAACATGCTGACTTTCCTGACTTCTGGTAGATTAAGTCAACAGATGTCGACTTCCTAGGCATCATCTGTCAAAACTCAAATGATATGTCAACAACAAACAATTAGTTTCGATCCACTACATGTACTAGCAATAATGTACAGCCTGGTCCTTTACTAAGCAAGCACTTAAAGTAAGCAGCCAATTTCAAGCATTCTCAAAAGCGTGCTTAATGCGACAGATTCGCCAGGTTGACTTCGATCTTGATTATATGTAAATAGTCTTCAGAAGTTCTAGAGAAATGTACTAAGATCCACTAAGATTTCGTTTAATTTTTCGTAAATGCGGATAATTCGTTACACACAATGGATTTGAAGGCTCAACTTTCGATGGTGATCTTAATAACGCTATAACTGATTAGCTTACCAAAAATAAATTCCGTTTCTGTGACTAAGGTACAATTGGTCAAGCGGATAGCAAACCTGTAGCTTTAATACAAGTTAGACCGTATTTACATGCATATGAAAATCAAAGTACCATTATCATTCAATTTGACCTTAAATACATAGATCGTAAATAGAATAGTCATTAGGAAATCTGAAGTGTCGTCACTATAAACATGCTAATATTCAGTCTGTGTTTCAACATTACATAATAGCATGCAGCTGTGTTTAATAAAATAACATTGTAGGCATATTAAAATATCAATACAGGAACATGTTGTGTGTATTAAGTTATTGTGTTTGTAGTGTTGGAACACAGTGTGAGTCCATCGCGCATCCATAGGTTTATTGTTTACATTAAATTATTTTAAACAATCGATGTAGTAAAAGTGCATTATGTGCATAATATTCATAAAATAATTTATATGTAAGTTTGAAAGTTAATTATCATTGCAGGTGATCCAAGTTATGTTCACAGATGCAACCTAAATCAATTCTACAGATAAAGTAAAAAAATTCAAATGTAATTTATTTGATTAAAAAAACAACATTTATTTACCTTTTACAGTTATTTAATTTATATCCTTTTACAATTCACTATAAAGTTGTAAAAAAAACTTTGTCCAAAAAAAATTTATTTACCCACACGCCATCAACATATCTGATAATATTAATTAAACTGTAGAAGTAAAGACGTAAATAAAACACTCAATAATTGAATGAAATGTTTGGTATATCTAGGTGAAAACAGGTGTATAGTGTTTTACCACAAATTGTACGTACTCACGTCAGTCGAGTTACTCGACATTTACTACCAAGTATTGAGTGAACATCGTGTTGGACGCTTGCAGTGTTCTTATTGGAGCTGTGAGAAATCAATAGTTATCAACTATATACGTCATTTAGCTTAGAAAGGCTATCACTTCTCAGTGGTCCTACAAGGTTTTTTTTCTGACATTGAAACGCATGTAGTCGTTCTGGTGGGACAATAAATCGGACAGGCTGTGTATGTTTAAGATCCCTCAAACATGCATGACGTTCGCCGTCGTCATTAGCTCAATAAAATGCATACAAGTAGGACGTAAAACTCCATTCATTTCATATCTGACAATCTGTATCGACCCGACATGATTTGATCAATAAACAGGATTTTGCTAGTTCACCGATACTTTGCCTTCCCCCACCAATCGGTCATTAAGCAAGTCACACAAGATTGTGGTGTCGCAGAGTCTATTTGGGATGGAATGATGTTTGGCGCGATTCCGATATCTAACCTTAGTGAGAGAACAAGCAATTTCAGCCAATTGGTCTGTAGCCGATCCAATGTCACTTATGTTGATGGTCAGTCGTCAAGCCATAAAGCTTGCTGCAGCTTAGGAACCTCTTATAATAAGTCAGTTTATCATTCTGTATCCACAAAAGTAGATAAGATCAAGTTTGACATCAGAGACCAACAAGTTACAAAGGGCGTTGCAATGTTGGGAATGATTCAGATAGTTCATCTATAGACGCTCAGATCGCCCCATGACTAAGATTCTTGACAGTTAATTACCCAAGAGGTAGCCAACGTTTATCGCTGTATGCTTCCCAACTGTTAGTTATTTAAAGAGATTGTAAAGAGGTATTTTCTAAATTTTGTATGCTGTAGTTCCTGCAATTTCACTAAAACTAAAAGTTTACCCTCGCAAAATTTGCTGGTATCACATAAGACCTTTGGGGAGGTGATGCCATAAAACTTTAAGTTTAAGTAGAATTGCTAAAACCACAGAAATCTGATAGAAAATTGGAAAGGTACAAATTGATGCTATCATTGTCCCCCATAGACATACACAATTTGGAAAACCTCTTTACAATCCCTTTAAGATATTGAAGATCACTAGTGCGTGTGAGAATCCGGTCTCTCCACTGCAGGTGTGATTTTTCTCGGTAAGTTTTATGGATTTCACAAAGGCGTTTGACCCAGTAAACCAAAGCAGATTTCTGTCAATTTGCAATCTGTTCCCACTCCGAATGTTACTTTTCAATAAAACACAAATGAATTCATTTTGAAATTTCTTTAACAAGAACATTCAATATCAATAAAACACAAACACAGATATTAATATTGGAATAAACAATCAATAATCACTTTACACAATCACTAACATGCCTTATTTATTATATACGTTTTACTAGACAATGTATATATTAAATTTTTAACTTATCCTGATGAATAACTTATATCTCTTAATCTGATTGTGAAAATAAACATTCACTATACAGTAAACACAGAAGAAGCAGTGATGTCTCTCAATCATTAAGCTGCGGCCACACAATTTTCAAGGGGTACATAGGCAATTCTTTCCCCCATGAAAAATGATAAAAAATTTGAATATGGAGACACCACTAAACAGCTGAACAACTGTAATTATTTTCAATTGGATACACACAATTTTTATTTTACAATTAAATAATCAAAAGGAAAGGTGCGTCATCTTTGGGAGGTTGATGTGGGTCTTGAAAATATGTAAATAGTTTTCAGTAGTACTAGAAATGTACAAAAATCACATAATTCCTAAAAACTACTTCTAACTAGGAATTTTACTCATTATTTCTATACATCTTTTCTATATATAACACAGTATCTTAAAATGACGAGTCCTCAATTTAACATTCAAACGTGGATAATTCTGGACACATGTGGATTAAATTTCGAGGTGAGCTGTGGACAATATTACTGATTGGCTTAGATAAACAAATTCCTGTTTCTGAGACTAAAGTATGATTGTTCAAAAAGAATGGTGCACTTGTCCCTTTAAATATTTTGATTAAAATCAAAAGTTCAAAAAAAAATTACTAAATGATGTGGGAATTCAGACAAAGGTTTGCAAATCAGATTCTCTTTGTTACGCTTAAAACACAAATGTTTGCCTGTCTATAAAACAAAATTGATGTTAATAGCAAAATCTAAAATAGATTAAAAGTGTCAACAATAGATTTTGTTTTCAATGGGAGAAAACATTATCTCACAGATCTTCTTGTTTTAAAGCTAACCTACACAGCATAGATGAACTGATTTTATATGAACAAATTATAATTGATATTTTTGAAATAATGGTTATAGGATATGAAAATAAATTGAGGTTAATAATAACAGTTAACTAATATATGAAATGAAATGGAAATTAAGGTGCTACCTTTCCATATGAAGTGAAATGGAAATTTAGGTGCTACCTTTCCATATGAAATGAAACGGATATTTCGGTGCTACCTTTCCATATGAAATAAAATGGAAATTTAGGTCATAGCTTTCTATATGAAATAAAATGGAAATACAGCAATGTCAAGCAATATAATATCAAGAAGTTACATGATGTTTTTTTGTATTTCAGATCAAACATGTCAAATGTGAAGACACTTGGTCAAATGTGGAGAAAATTGACTTGATGTACGAGCAAAGTTGACCTTATGCAAGAGGTGTCAAAGGTCAATTATGTTGAGGTGAAATTGACCTGGTATGAAAATGTAAATAATAGATAATGGAATGTGTGGAGAAATTGTGTTTCCTTTAACAAACTGAAAATGCCAAGCTTGTTTTTTTTGTATTATTCAAGATATGAAAATTCTGTTTCATAGATAAATACTCTCACAAACTTCCTTAATAATAAATAGAATGAAATAACCTAGATACAATATGAATTTCAAAGTTTGCCTGAAAAAATAAAAAAATTGTCTGTGTAGATTGAAATCTTGATGTTAATGCTTAGAAGTTTACCAACAAATTCCTTTTTTTCTGCTCTTGCAACCTTTGATATTCAAAATTTTATAGTCTTCACAAGTTTGTTAATATAAACGACTAAAAACATAAACTAATAAACATCCTATTTTTTGCTCTGTGATCTTTGACATTCAAATTTCCTTATCATGATTTTTAAAATTTCTCCACAAATTGGTAAAGAAATGTGATTCTATAATTTATTTAAAATTCAAAAATTAAGTAAAACAGATTTTTGTGCATATTCAGGGGCTCGAACACAGATAAAAGAAGTCGATTTTGATTTGAGGTAAAATGATTGGTGATTGGCACCATATACACTAGGGCTATGAATTGGCTGTTATTCCAGACATGAACAACAAGATAGCTAAAATGTCTGTTTTAACAAGCATCTGTATGATTAGTGCCAGTCAAAATCCCAATTACAAACTAGACTAACATTGTGTTCATTATTACTAAACTACCTGGAAATAAAGTCAATTGAATCATGGACAAATAATTTTACTTTTCATAGATATTATGACTGTTGACAGAGACTGTGTAAATCAAGAGGTATTATTGGTAGTTGGTGTTTTTGGACTGTCTGATGGTACTGTTTTTATCTTGCTAGTTTCATCGCTATTATCTTCTATTTTCTCTGTAACATCACCTAGAAATATAAAGTGAGAGATATTCATCAGTACTGTCCCAAGATACAAAACTTTCATTTCATTTCTCATTTTTTATAAAGGTAGAACACATTAATAGACTTTCATTAATTTAAAATAGTCAGTCCTGATAGATCTTGTGTTGCCTTGGTTTTAACAGAAGGCAATTTTCAGCTAAATCTTGGATGTCACCTCTAATATGGTTCTCTGCAAAAACATTATCTATGAGTTTTTTTTTTCATATTTGTTGTTAAATTGTCAATGAACTATCTTGCTCCATGCTGTTGACGAGTGTTTTGGATATAAAATCCTCATCAGGATGGCTAGTTTAGAAGTTAAAGGGGATTAAGTTTCCAATATACTGACTGACTGATGTATAATGAAAAAATAGAAATGTAATGTCATTAGCCTTTGGCTTATTAAATTTATTTTGAATGATGTTTTGACATTTAAAAGAGATTAAACCAAGTAAAAAACAGCTTATATACCTAATTGAACATCTTTCAAATTCTTTCCCAGATCTTCAGTTTCCTTCTTACTTTTTTCTAATTCTTCTTCTTTTTTGCTTAGCTTTTTCTTTTGCCATCATTTCTTGATTTTTCTTGTAAACCACTGAAGTTATCAAAAATAGCCATAAAAAATGAAAAATGAAAGGCCATGATTTACCATTTTCAGGGGTTGATTTGGGTCTTCAATATAATTAAATAATCTTTAGAAGTGCTAGAACCGTACAAATATACTTCAAACTAAAAATTTCACTTTAGGTGAAGTATCAAGAAAACGGATCAGAATTTTAACATTAAAACACAGATAATTCTGGATACACATGGATTTGAAGGCTCAAATTTCGACAGTTAGCTGTGAACACTGTTTAGTACAGTTAAAAAATGTCTGTTCTGAGACAAAGGTATGAAATAACTTTAAAACAGATTCAACTTGTTATACCAGTACCAATGACTACAATTTGGTTTGCATGCTAAAGTTGTAATCGGGCTTAGTTTTACTGGCAAAAACTAGAACCACAGAATTCAGATAGGAAATCAAAATGGTACATAAGCTAGAAAAACTCTTCAAAATCTGTAAATTTTATGTTATGTTTTCAAGGCACGAAAAATAATTTTCAGTTCTTTTTGCCAAAGTTTAACTAAAATACACCAGATTTAACATAACATATTTTTCAACTGGAAAATATTTTTATCTTTGTCTATGAAGTATGTTCAATCAGTTACAGAACATAATAATAGTTTTACATTTTACATAGATAATAAATCAATATCTACAGGTATAGTAAACTCATAGCTACTCAAAGAGATTATTACTTCTAGTAATTACAACTTTCAATTCTTCTACAACATTTCATTATGAGGTACATAGGTACTGTTTAAATATATTAAATTCATTCTAATTAAAATAAAGACTCATGTATTTTTTTTTTAAATTCTGGAAAGAAATTTCCATCCAAATGACAAACCGTTTGAAAAACACGGGCCTGATCTAGCTATTACGGTCATACTATTTTGAACTTTTAACTTTTATTTTTATAAAGGCCATTTTTTTCCAAAGTAGATGACTAATGAGAAGCCACTATCAGAAACCAGTGCCAGCATGGAATGAGCTATTTAGTACTTGTTACTATCTCTTGATGCATTTTGAACATTCGTTGATCATTCATAAGTTCTATTAGTAGGGATGCAGACTGCAAATAGGTCAGTTGTCTGAATATTGCATAGTGTGAAACTCTGAGTAACAATGTAATTCAAGTTCTGTTTTAATATTTCTATATCACTCTATAATTGATATATTCAGCACTATTTTAACAGTGAAAATATTTTTATTATTATAGAATTACAAATATATTATTGTTTCAACCAAACAAAGTATCCTACAGGTTTTAAGAAACCTTTTCAATTTCATCAAAAAAAAATTTCTTAAATAAAATGACATGGTAGCTTTAAACATAAAAACTCAACCTTTGCTTTTTTCCTAACAAAGAACTGGTAGACAATAGAAATAATTGTGCAATCTAATCAATCAATTCTTGAGAAAATGTTTCTAATGATGTCTTGGATAAATAGAAAGAAAACAGAAAAGAGTAGTAATTTAAATAGATTGATTTTGAGTGGATACAAAAATTTTTCAAAACAAGCAAAAATCAGTAATTTTCATATATAAGTGATAATATTCCAATAAGTGTCAAAGTTACATGTATTTATTGATTATACTTCAAAGTGATCATTATTTTTTTTTTTTTGTAGAATTTCACTCAATAAAAGCAAGTTACAGTAATTAAAATCAATTCAAAAGCTACATTGTTATTTTATATAATAACTTGAATAACATTTTACAAGTTTTTAATTAATTATGTATTTGACACAATGTGGTATTTATTGATTTAGACACAAGTATCTAATTTAAAAACACATGGAACGTGTACTTTGCTACAGAATTTTGAAAAATTCCATTTCTATGTCTTTTCTATCAAACGTGAGAAATCTGGGTTATGTGTGACATTAAGGTTTTGAAGTTGAATTTTTAACTCTTATATCCTTTTCAAAACTGCAATAACCACCTTTCTTATATCACAGATTGCAGCAATTGGAAAGTACAGTCCAAATTACACACACAGTCAAATTCTTTTTGACCGACCGACAGACATATTTTGTTGCAGTTGTGCATAGATGAAATGGAACAAGATGATTGAGTCTACTGTATACAACTGATGTCATTAACAGATATTCAGAAAATCTTGAAAAAGAGTGATTCATCTTTTTTACTTTAAAACACAGATAATTATGGATACACATTGCTAAGAAGTTTCAAATTTTGACTGTAACCTGTGAAAACAAGATCCATTTAGCTTAGCTGAACCATTCTCATTTCTGTGACTGAGGTATGGTCTGTGTAAATTTACAATAATCTTTTGTAATTAAACATTTAGCCTATAAAAGTAAATTTGCACGTGACATGGTCTGTTGCTTATTGAGATAAAACAGATAACTCACTAGCAATACAACATGTTCAATTAATATAAATAACTTACGTGCTAATGTTTTACAGAATTTTTTATGAGTAGACCAGTGAAGTTTTTGACAAGGCTGACCACAATATTGAAGCTGATGAAGAAATAAAAATATAATAGTTATAAGGTCAGGTTAATGTCTGCTATTGTCTGTTTCTAGCTAACTCATACTGCAGACTTTTAATCATTATTTAAGTCTTTTCAAAATAATCAAGAATAAGTGTTCATCAATTTATCTTTTAGCTATGTTATAACAATTATTTTTTTGCACTGTTTCACTTTATATAGAAAAGGTCTAGCTCATCAAAATTAAGCAAATCGATGAAATTCTAGAACATTGTACCGCCTAGTCATTTTGGAATTGATTTTCAAATGAAACACATCTTTAAATCGGGTATTTTTTCCTGTATTAAGTGTGTAAATTTCAAGCTACATGATCTGGAATAATGATGCAAATTCATCAATCTGTTCCAAACCACAAAATTCCCATCAATATCCAAGCATCACAATGAGAAAATGACTAAGAAGTAAAGAGTTATGATAGACCAATACTTACATATTTACAAACTGAACAAGATTTGACGGCATTTCTTTCACCACAAGTAGCACAAACATCTTCAGCCATAGCAAACTGATTACCATTAACACCAGCTATTAGTGATGATAGAGCTGTTGGTGTATCACCCTGTAATATTAGCATTGTAAATCAAATTCAATAGGTTAACTCCTTACAGCACACTGATCCTCCTGTGACTCCCCTTAAACCATGGGAGGATTGCGTGAATCACTTGTAAGTTTTTTAATCTTCAATATAGAATTTAAGGTGAGATGAGATATTTAATGTTCATTTGAACAGCTAATTCTGCAAATTGAGGTTTACTTTCCACTTAATGAGAATGTGCCTATCACTTCCAATAAAATTTATTAGTTACTTACAATTTTAACTGAAGATATCTGTCTAACCAAAGTCTGGAATAATTGTGAATCAACATAGGGAAACTCTTTTAATGACTGACGAACTACTCTTTCAGCAAACTCAGGGAAACCATCTTGATCACGTCCCTTCACTAAACTAGAAATATATTGAATATTGATGATGTTATCATACTGTACAGAGAGGAAGGGAGATAATTATATTAATTTTCTGCATTAACAGACCACAATGATTAAGCATTTGTTAAATATCTTTAAAGAATTGAATTGTTTTTTTAGCCTTTGCATGTGTATCAGAAAATTTCTTCCTGGATTAAACTGGATTAAAAGATCCAAATGTATCTTCTTGACCTGAATTGAACCCTTGACCTTGGGGTCAAGCATGTAAACATTTACTTCACCGAGCAACCATTACTCCATCTTATTGAGAGAGAGAGAGATATATGTACCTTTTTATCCAGAATTGAAGATTATCATTTTTGTCATCATGAGATTTTCTAGCTAGGCGTATAATAGTAGTGAAATAATGTAGTTTAACGGCCATAACATCATTAGTATCTCTAGCCTTCATATTCTTCTCTACCAATATATCTAATACTTTACATACTTTATAGGATTCATTGACTAGTATCATATTATCACGTAAATACATTGATACCTGAAATAATAAATACTTTATATGATTCATTGACTAGTATCATATTATCACGTAAATACATTGATACCTGAAATAATAAATACTTTATATGATTTATTCACTAGTATCATTTATTATGTAAATACATTGATACCTGAAATAATAAATACTTTATATGATTTATTCACTAGTATCATTTATTATGTAAATACATTGATACCTGAAATAATAAATTTCTTTACTTACTTTATTAAGCTTTGTTATTAATATAGCATTATATTAGAGATTTAGAGAAGGGTATACAAAAATGAACCCACCTTAACAGGGTGTAGATTAACAGAATTGACCAGACCTAATAATGGTTCTAATGTTTCTAGTGGTAATTTACCTTCTGTTTCTAAACCTACATTAAAAATAAAAAATAGAAATATATCAGAACAATGACAGATACAATAGAATTTTTATATAACTTTTTTTTTAAATTTTGCTATAAACCTTCAAAAACTTGGTTCAATATATCAAAATATGTCCATAAAAGTATATCGCAACTTTGCTTTTATGAATGAGAATAGCATGAAGTATATTACATAAGCAAAGAAAGATAAAAGACTTGATTTATGCTCAAGCAACATGACAAATATTACATTATTTATTACAATAACAGCTATATATTATTTATGTCTTTCCTTAATAATAATAACAGATTGACTCTTGTTAAGGTACATCTTTTTATAATAGGAAGCTCGTGAGAAATCTTGCTAATTACAATTTTTCTAATTAGCTTCAAGAAATCTGATTAATCAATACTTATAACTATAATCAACTAATTAGTTCTTAGTATTGTACTATTATGATTATCTATATTCAAGCCTGGTTGTCAAAGCTCTTACATTGAACTGATTTCAACCCAACTCAAGGATGCCTTGTATTTAAAGGCCATAGATCAACATTTTCCCATGTGGATTTGGATCTTGAATATATGTAGTACTGCATCAAAATTACATAATCCCTTCAAATATACCTCAAACTAGAAATTTCACTTCCTCTTTCTATGTATTATCTATGTCATTTTAACTTTCAAACAAGAATAAGTCTGTACACACATGGATTTGAAATTTAGACTGTGAGCTAACAAAATTCCCATTTCTCAGTGGTAAAATTGGTCAAAAGGATTGTGTTCGTCTTTTAAGCAGTCAACATAATGATGGTTTCAATGTAACCAAAAATCTTAAAAACATACAAGTTATATTTACCTTGTGGTTTAGTGTAATATTCTAATTCTGATCGTGGAAAAAAATTATTGATAGCAGACACACATTGATGTTGACCTAAAAAAAAACAAGGTTCATATTTTGCTTATTAGTTCTGCATTTATACAAACAAGATTAAGAACAATGGATAAAGATGTTTCATTACACATACAGGTAACATTCTCAAGTGATGAAACGAGTATAGTACCTGTATGTGTAATGAAACGTTGTGCTTAAAGAAATAAATAGATTCTATATCCATAACAATTGTAGTTCTTAATGCACAGTGATACTTCTAAATGTCTAATAAGGTTTACAAACAAAAAAGTTTGAAAATGAAATGAAATGAAATTATGTTTGACAGCATACCGGTAATTGGATATGATTCCATTAATCCTGAATTATGAGTTCCAATATAACCATTACGTCCTACCTTAATCATCTATTAAACTATGATCAAAATAAGATATATTTAGAGCCTAATGCATTCATTACAGAGATACAACCATTCAATATAAATCATTCAAAAACATTTTCTATAAAAAGCAGAAATTGTATTGAAACCATTTGAAAATCTATATATCCCTATAAAAAAAAACCATGGAACAAAATCGTTAATTTGATGGGACTAATTAATATTTTACTTCTTACCAACAAATGCTGCCATCTGGGTTGCTGTTTTATTAACAGAATTAATCTGGTGAATATTGGCGCCAGCCTGTAACATCATTCTGGTTACCTCCACATTTCCTGTAATATAAGGCATTGTTTCAGAAAGATTGGATCTTGTTCTACCTTGGCATTAGAATTGGAAGACTGGAAATGCCATGTGTAAATGAGAGAAATTATCCAGGACTTAAAGCCCTTAAGAGAGTAGTAATCATTCACTGAAGGTTATTCTATGAAAATAATTAAACTATATGGATTAAAATGGGAAAAATGGTACAAGAAAATATGAGAGAGATACATTGCATTTATATTTTAAGTTTTAATATTTTTCATAGATGAATTATTTTAATATGATACTATCCCTGAAATATTCAAAATATTTTTTTGATCTTTTCCAAATAAGTATATTGATAAACAGGGATAAAGTTATTATTGAAAGTTTTAGTGAGAATTACAAAATTGCTATATAACTTTGAGTCAATATTTTTGTAACCTAAATCCTCTTTATAAGTAAGACTTAGTCCAATTTCAAAGGACAAAAATGAGTAAATTTCCAATAGAAGTTGTCGCTTCAATGACTGAGTAAATGGATAAGGGTCAAACATATTAGATAGTTAACATACTATTAGATTTCTAAATAATAGGATAGTGTGGGAATCTGTATTAACTAATGTCTCATCAGTTTTTTTTTTTTAGGTAAATTGAAGTTTTGTGGGTATTTTAATGTGAAGCTTCCAAACGGTACTAGTACTGAAAGTCTTAGAATGACTTTGCATTGATACAAATATTAAGTTTTTAAATTTTCTATTTAGAATATACTGGTATAAATTTTCCTCTAAAAAATTTTCACACACAAATATTATTAAATTCTGAGTGAAAATTCTCTAAAAACTTGATGTCTTCATTTTTCATCTACAAAAGGTGATTTTAATAATCAATATTAAATTTTGAGGTTTCATTTTCTAATTCCCATGAGTATTAAGTATCAACCAAAGTGAAAAGACAGTCACATATTCAACAAAATAAGGCTAACTTTTTTTTTTAAAGGTGATTGAACAATGATGTATGAAGAAATTGGTGTCAAGAAAAACTTGTGAGTCAAGGTTCATTGAAGCATAAAATAATTTTCAACAAAATGATGGGAAAATAGAAAACTATCAGTGAAATATCAAATTTGTGTCAGTGATTAGAATTGATGGATACATAGATTACATTTGTCTTACAAGTAAGTATATTTTTTTGGTCTATATTAGTATTTAAAAGAGTTACTAAAAAATATTATCTATTTTGTGGAATTAGAGTCTCACCCTTCAGTTAAAGAAGAAAGTATAAAATTATTTTTCACTCTAGTATTACACTGTGCAGTGTACATTAGGGGAAGTTTGTCTTCAAACCAGCAGGAAGGACTTTGAAAGTGTGAGAAGTGCAAGGGGGACAGAATTGTCTATTTTGATTTAAAGGAATTCAGTTGCAAATTGACAAACAAATGCTTGAGACCTGAACCTGGCTACACCATGAACATTTCAACTGTTTAAAGGGACAGATGCGCCATTTCTTCAAAAATAAGGAATTTCACTTTCTATTTCTATGTGTTTTTTATATACGATAGAGTTATCATTTTGACTTTCAAACGCGTATAATTCTGGACACACACGGATTTGAAAGCTCAACGTCGAACTGTGAACACTATTACTGATTAGCTTAGCTAAAATATTCCCGTTTCGGAGACTAGAATAAAATTGGTCGAACAAATAGCAAAGCTGTCCCTTTAAGTGTTATTTCAGGAAACTAATTGTGGAAACATGCAATAAAGATTTGTGAACAACTGTCTGACAAGCTGATAATTAAACAGAAAACTAATTAGCATACCCTAATTAACATGTACTAATTACCTGAAAGTGCTGCAAACATCAATGTGCTGTAATTATTGTCATGATAATTACTGTTGACATCAGCTCCATGTGCTAAAAATAATTCACACAATTCTTTCTTCCCTCTAAATGCAGCATGTTGTAATGGTGTCATGCCCGTCTGCCAGAAAAAATATTAACATTGATTCAGAAATCTATGAATATCTAATTGATAGTATACTTTCTGATACATTAGGCGTATTCGACTGGTCGATTTCATTGAACATTGAGAGTTCTTAAACAATGAAATTTGTTCGATTGGTACCGTTGTGGGGTTTCGTTGAGCACGAAAACTAACAGAGTTTTTCCTTCCTTAAGACAGTCGTGTGGACACTTCAAGATGGTTGCTGGCGGGAGCCATGTTGCTGTCTTGAGAGAACACAATAAAGCATTTGAATGGTACTTTTTCCATTGAGCACTTTTACTAGAGTTAGCTTTTAGCATACCGGTACTCAACGAAATCTACCAGTCAAATAGCTCTACTACCTCTAAGTCAATTCATCTAAAGTGGCTCAACACCAAAGTAATCACCATTTGCTAGTGGTTGCGAATTAAGATAGCGGTCATAATTTGCTTCAACTGAAAGTTGTGAGTTGCAGTCGGAACTCATGATCACTTCCATTATCTGCAGCCAAACTCAACTGGTTAAATAGAGATGGTTTGAGGGCACCTTAAGGTATGATAAAGTTTAAGAATGATACAATGTCAACCTGAAAAGGAGAGTGAACTTGAGGCAAATGAGCAGAGCAAGGTAAATTACTGAGAAAGACAGAGGAAATCTCATACTTCTGACACATGTTTCGGATAAGTAACCATATAGGTCTTCATATAAATATCATCTAATATAATCTTATAAACAATGGAAAATTTATCCTACCTTGTCTAGACAGTCAACCCTTACATCTTTTTCTTTCAATAAACATTGAATCTCCTCAAACGTACCTAAAATCAAAATCATAACACTAACATTCATTTGGATTGGGTACATTCAATAACTCTAAATTTTTCATAGAGCTTATTGACATTGCCTGAATAAATTGTAAATTAATCACGTTGAAGATAGTCAACAATGGAAATAAGTGTAAACATTTTCAAAAATTAATTCATATGAAAAAATGCAATTACTACAGGTAGTGGACATAATATAACAATAAACTAAAAGTATAGAAGGCTACTTGTCAACAAAATGTAGGTCTAAACATGACAGGGAGGAAGGATAGTGAATATGATAGGCCTAGTAGTTGAATTTTTAAGCCTGCAATGAAAATCTCAGCATTGAGTCAGCATTCTAGATTAAGATTATGTTTTTCACCATTACTACCAGTTTAGAATACAATATGGTAAAATAAGGCTTTAAGGCCATGATTCTTCATTTTCGGGGGTTGGTTTAGGTCTTGAATATTTTGTAAATAGTGTTCAGAAGTACAAAAACTGCACAAAAATTGCACCATCCCCATAAATATACCTCAGACTAGAAATTTCACTTTCTATTTCTATTGTTTCAAAATAAGTTATGACAGAGCTCAAGTAGACGAGGTGTCATCAAACGCGGATAATTCTGCCTTCTGGACACACATGAATTTGATAGCTCATTTTTTCCACAGTGATCTGTGAACAGTTATTATTTACTTAGCAATAAATTGCGGTTTCGGAGCCTAAGTGCGATTGGTCAAATAGATGGTGATATCAGACTTACCCCACTCCCTCCCATTTTTTAATTTTATATCTGATTATTAAAAAAAAAAAAAACATTATTGTTGCCTGCAAATTTGCTTCAACAATAAGTTTCCTCCCTTGATAATTTCGCGAATATTCGAACAGCACCAGTTTATCGAAATGGACTCTATTTTGACAGAAAAAGGCTTCCTTGGTAAATTTTGCGACAAACAAAATGACATTGTAAATTAGTTAATAGATTATTATTACCTTTAAGTAGTTTGTCAAAGAGTTTAGTCTCATTTTCAGATAATTCGGCAAGTTTCTTTTTCACAGACATGTTGTTATTTTTCTTGATCTTCCAGTTTCAATATTGACTTCCTGTTGTAATTGCTAATCTGAATTTGGATCCTTCCTGTGGAACAATTTTGTCAGAAGTGAAAAAGAAATGTAGATAATCCACTGTTATTAATCCACAGAAGAATGTTTTTCACACATATGTTTTCAATCAAGGCTGTCATGAAACACTTTCTCAGATTTGCGGTGCGTTCTTATTATTCAGTCTTGTTATTCGAGACTATTTAGTAGAAAATCGAAAGTAGACGTATGGTTAGTAAGGAAAATTATTTAGGTTAAAACAAGGAAGGCAATTAGCTTCATTAGTTATATAATCAATCACTACGATTTGCAATCATATTAGATCTATATTTCTTAATGCCTAGTTAGTTTTATGTACGGTGCAAGTGTAAATGTAACCGAATCATAAACACTGCTAAAGTGTGTGTTAGGTCACTGCCGCATTTCTTATATAATATAGCCTAATATACCCAGTTAACAAACAAATTCTAATCTTCAAAGAGTTTCAGATATAATTTAACTGATTCTGATTTGGGAAAGTTTTAGATATAGGCTAGTTAGCAAGATGTCAAAGTGAAATTATAGAGAATTCAGGGTTATTGTCACTTTTGATAGATTTTGATCATTTTATTGAAAGTTAATCAAATTTCTCATTTTAAATTTGCCATTTGTGAGAAAAACTAACTAAATTTAACATGATGCTTGCTTTTCAGCTTTGAAGACTAAGGTAACACATTGTATTGACAACTATTGAGTTATTGGATAAAAGAGTTTGATGGGTACAAGACCTTATATAAACAATGGAAGACTTTAAACTTATAGAAAGTGATATTCAACTAGCATTAAATGATGAAAATTTACATTTTGAAAAAGAAGTTAAAGGTGGAATAGTCAACAAGGCTGCTTTATTTTCATCAACAGATTCCAGTCAATATTTCATCAAATTAAATGACAATGATGTGGTAAGAATTTTCAATATTTCTTACAAACATCCCAGAAAATAGAGTGCTAGATTATATTGCACAAGTTTGTAGATTAGTAATGGGGAAATGATTTTTCTTGATTGCAGAAAGGTGTGAAGTTGGTAGAACGAGCAAAATAGTAGAAGAAAGAAAAATCAAGAATTATTGATATCAAACCTTAAATTGGGAATACCTGGAAAGAAATGTGGAGATTCTCAAAAAATACAAGAAGTGATTATAAGCTTACACAAGTGGATCACTGGCCATATCATGTTGGCCTACAGTATGAGGCATCTAATTCAAGTATATTTGGATTTTTACAGGCAACTGAGATGTTTGAAGCTGAAAGTAATAGTTTAGACTTTTTAAGCAGAACTAAGATTATTGATGTTCCTAAATCATATAAGGTATGGATTATAAATATCTTTTGAATTCAAATTTAGGTTATGATTTCAAAAGTGATCTAACAATATAGTCACCATTTTATATGCATATTTTGGTTAGTATTCAATTTTTGTCAAAATAAGTTATACAGAATATGTATAATTTTATAGGAATCTGGAAGTTCTTGTTTGATTTGTCCCATTACATTAGTATTGATCAAATGTATTCAGCTTTGTGATGTACTTGTTTTGTAGGTTTTAAATATAAGTAACAACGAAGTCAATAATTATTCAGTACATATATTAGAATATATACCAGATTTAGAACCAATGACAACATATTGGTCAGAATTAGGAGAAAAAATAGCCAGGTAAACCCTGTTTGAATATTTTTAGCATTATTTGCTATTACCAATAAAGTCTTGCCATTTCGAAAACCAGAAGATTCTGGAATTTAATTTTAGCAGTATGGCAGACTTGTGGATGTGAAATACCTTCAGTGTAAATTCATTTGGATGGGATAATACAAGTTGAGGCCTTATTGCTGTAGCCTGTGTATGTTTAAGCGTCCTTGACAATTCTGAATCTGAGAAAAGAGTAGGCTAATGCTTGTGTTGCATGGAGATTCTCAAACAGAAGCAATTTCTAGGTAACTGCGGAAGCAAACTTCATATCTGTCCAAATTTGCAACGCGCATGAAAGGAGAAAATCATTGCCCACATTAAAACATTTCTTTTGTAGGCTCCATACTTTTAATTCATCATTAAAAGAGTTAGCAGATAAAAAAGATGGTTTTATACAGGGTGATGATAATGATGATGAAAGTGATTCTTATGTTGATAAATTTGGTTCTTTATTACCAAGATATTTAGGAATATTCCGTCTAGATCCTGTACAGAGATCCTCATGGGAGGTCAGTCATTTTTCTCTTTACGATATCATGATTTGTAATAGTGATAGAAAAATAAAATAGATATCCACATGTTCAAGGGGGCTCTTGTCCAACTTTTCTTTGGTCAAAGGTATTGGCATTGGTCCATTTCTGTTTATATCTGTGTGAGTTATTGGCTTTGTTTTGAAAGGCACGTCCCAAATGACCAGTTGACCACCTATAAGTAATGATGTGAAAGAACTCTATTGGAGCTTTAAAAGGGACAGATTTGCCAGCCATTTGACCAATTATACTGTTGTCTCAGATATGGAAATATTTTAGCTAAGCTAATCAGAAACAGTTTTCTCAGCTCACCGTTGAAATTTGAGACTTCAAATTCATGGTTTCCAGATTAGCTATGTTTGAATGTTAAAAAGACGACTCATCATTTCTTGAGACTCTGTGATATATAGAACAGACATATATAGAAATAGAAGAGAAATTCTTAGTTTTTAGTAGGAATTATGGGATTTTTGTACATATGTAGTACTTCTGAAGATTATTTACATATATTCAAGATCCAAATCAATTGACGGAAATGGCAGTTCTATCCCTTTAATGGACCGTTTGGTTTTATATGAGATTTGTAGACACAATCTTTAATTCTATATTTGAAATAATATTTTGTAGGAATATTTTATTGGTGATATACTGGAACCATTACAAGTTGGACTTGCTAACAAGGTGAGTTTTTTTTTTTAAATGATTCATAGTTCTTGATGTTATTGAATAGTCTCTGAAATATTGAAATATCTTAACATTGATCTCTCCCGTATTATCCCCACCCAGTTATTTTCAATAATGATAAAAGATGAATAATTCAAGGTCACTAGACTTAACCCTCTGACTAAGATTAGAACCAACAACCACCATTTGTTTGATGCACACAAGGAAATTAATGACATCATGCTGAATACTGTTTCTCAATTGCTTTAGCACATTGATGTGCAGAAAATGAGGATGTAAAACTCCATTTCTATTTGGATTTTAAACAGTATGGAGATAGAAGTCTGTTATCTAAATGGTCATGGTTAAGAATTCATATGTCAAAATTGTTCCAAGATGTAGAAATCACTCCAGAAGTCAACCATGGTGATTTGTGTCAAGCCAATTTTGGACAAACATCAAATGGGCCAGGTGAGAGCTATATTTTTTATGCAGAAGTCAAAATCAATCACATTGGCAGAAGTATCTTGTTTCTTTGACACCATTGCCTCCATGTCCACCATAAACTTACGACATATTTGTCTTTTTTCACAATTTTTTTTAAAGATGGTTGCCACATTTCAAGTTAAATGGCATTTCACAGCAGAGAAAAGTAGAATGAAAAACTCCACTTTATGTTCGTGTGGGATTCAAAGCACACACATATTCAGTTCGTGTATACCAATAAAGCTGTTTTTATATTTTGAAATTATATTGCAGTCTTGTTCGATCCATCAGTAAATTATGCACACACAGAATTTGATCTGCTGCTATCATACCATGAAGAGAGTTTCCATGATGATTTTTTCAAGGGTTATTATGAAGTATTGCCTGAACAACCTGGTATAGAAAAGAGAATGGAAGCCTACAAGTTTTTCTATAATGTAATTATGTGGTATCATATAGATGATGATAAATATAAAGTAGAAGCTCATAATTCAGCTGATAAAATCAAAGATTTAATAGAACATCAAAACAAGTGAATATTTGATAATATTATATTGAATACAGTCATATCATAACCTTGATTCATGCCATTTTTAATGCTTTACATGAACTTATCTTTTAAGAATAGTACTCAAATGGTTACTGAAATTTATTTTCTGGATATTTTTAAGGCTAGCACACACTTACCGATTTTTTTTATGCCGATAATATATGTCGAAAAGTCGGCCAGTGTGCGTTGGTCTGCAACAGCCCTATGACAAAATCGGGAGATATCTGGCATGTTTGATCGAAAGACGCCCTGACCTGCCTTGTTGGCAAGTATGCGGGTGTTACTGATAAGTTGACTGCATTGAAAAATCGTACAGCGTTCCATAAAAAAATCAGCACTGACTGTATGTCCTGATAATTTGACGCTGTCGAAAAATCGAATGGTGTTACGTCACAAAATTGGTAAATGTGTGCCGACCTTTAGCTACTATTTCCAAATATCTAGTTTAAAATTTCCAATAAATTCTCATTGAATTGATTTATACCTAAATACTCATATTGTAGGCATTGATTTGAAATTTTGTGATAAATACCACAAAAATTTTAATGAAATTTTTAATAAAGCATGTATTACAACTACTAATTAAATATAATGCATATCCAGTTTCTTGTTTAAGCCTTATTGAAAGGAAACAAGAGTTATGTCTCTGTATTTCTATTTTTTATGCCTTTATTTGCCTTTACCTATTCCATAAAAGCTCTGTGATAAAATTTTATTTATGAGAATCTCATGATATATGTTAATCATTCAAATCATTGTATTAAACAGGGATTCTAATTCAAGTTGAAGTTTGGTTAAGCAGAGTCAATTTGAATAAGTTTTGTGTATCATAAAATGTTATAATAACAGTATTTATTACATAGTGTTATTAACTCACTACAACCAATGTTTTTTTTTGCAATACTTTATCCCTGGCATTAAATAATAGTGCTATTTTAACATGCTATTATGCTGTTCTCTATGCTACAATGTTCATCAATAATCAAGTTATAATGAATTGATACTCAGCTTTATGTTTATACAGAAGAGTTTAATTTAAAGTGGCAGGTGTGAAAATAGTTTTCAGAAGTACTAGAAATGTATGAAAATCACAAAATTCCTTTAAAAATTCTCATTATTTCTAAATATGTCTTTTCTATATATCACAGGGTTTCTAAAATTGACGATTCGTCATTTTAACATTCAAACACAGATAATACTGGACACACATGTATTTGAAGGCTCAAATTTTGAAGGTGAGCTGTGGCCACTATTACTAATTAACTCAGCTAAAAAATTCCAGTTTCTAAGACTACGGGTCAAAAAAATGGCCTACCTGTCCCTTTAAAACCCTCAAACGACATGTGTCTCAGGCATATCATATATAATTATATTATATTGTTAAGGGATCGTAAAGAGGTTTAAACTTTTGATGTGTATTGAGCACACTGATATCATTCATTTGCCATATTTCAATTTTCAGTTTAATTCAGCTTAATTTTAGTGGCATTTCAAGAACCACAGATGTCTGATTGAAAATTGGAATGGAGCAAATTGATGCTTTCAGTGTCTCCTATACAAAACCTCTTTTCATTCCCTTTTAAAATAAATGCCATTGACAAATGATCTAGAGACTTTTCTCAAAGAATTTTTACAACAGCATTAGCTTATTAGAAATTTTGATCACACCCTTACATGACCTCATTGTTTTGATTTTTTATTGTGAATCTTTGCTTATTTTTATTCTTGTTGATGAAAGAAAAACTGTATTTGTAAATTCAAAACTTTTGTTTTAACTTTGCAGATGTTAATTTGTTGATGGTGAGCTTTGAATTTAACTTTGCAAATGTGTATTTGTCGATTGAGAACTTTGATTTTAAATTTACAAATGTGCATTTGTTGATTTAGAACTTTGTATTTGTTAATTGAGAACTTTGATTTTGATATTACAAAATTGTATTTGTTGATGAGAACTTTGATTTTCATATCATAAAATTGTATTTGTTGATGAGAACTTTGATTTTCATATCATAAAATTGTATTTGTTGATGAGAACTTTGATTTTCATATCATAAAATTGTATTTGTTGAATGAGAACTTTTAATTTTAATATACCAAGGGTATATTTGTTGATTGAGAACTGATTTGATATTTCAAATCTGTATTTGTTGATTTTGAACTTTTATTTAATATTACTA
The DNA here is from genome assembly GCF_000327385.1 of Lottia gigantea. Lineage (NCBI taxonomy): Eukaryota > Metazoa > Mollusca > Gastropoda > Lottiidae > Lottia > Lottia gigantea. The sequence goes on from NW_008710756.1 coordinate 1,040,329, forward strand.
AACTGTACTTGTTGATTACGAACTTATATTTTAATATTATAAACTGTAATTGTTGATCGAGAACTTTCTTTTACAATAAAAATCTGCACTTGTTGATTGAGAACTTTGATTTTGATATAACAAAACTGTACTTGTTGATTGAGAACTTATTTTTTAATATACAAACTGTAATTGTTGATTGAGATCTTTCTTTTATATTACAAATCCTGTACTTGATAAAAGATATCCATATATTTGTATACCTTCCCATGTATACTTTGTTAGTAATCTGTGTTGCTGACTAACAATATGTTAACAATATTTATGCACATATCTATTTCAATATGTATTTTGTAAAATGTAATCATGTAAGCATTATAATAACCAGGGAATTACAATGATTATATACAATCTATCAAACTAGTCAAAAATTAATCAAAATTGTAGCTTAATCACTCACTTACTAACTCATATAATCATTCTTACTAAAAATTGTCACACTAGTTATCAATGATTTCTGCTGCCAACTATGAAAATGATTTCATGGTATATCTTGGAACCTGAAAAATGCCAATGTGACATTAACATTTTTCTTTGTGTCTCTTTGCCTACGTAGACGATAGTATCCCTTTAAAGGAATACTACCTCTTGGAATGAATATAAAATTTAGATTTTCAAACCTGGCCAATAAGAGTATATATTCACCTGGATTTATTGGATTTTACAGGGATTCTGTTGTTTTTTTATGACATCAGGTAAGTCCACTGATGGATAATATATACTGTTATTGGCCAAGTTTGACAAGTCGAATTTAATGTTCATTCTAAGAGGTAAGTTCTCTTTAACATATATCGAATTATATATACATTATTTTCCAGTGCTTGATATACAAATATATATTTATAATATACTGTTTAATTGCTTCATGTTATGTTATATAATAGCTTATTCTATGCAAGGCAATATTTACACTCGTGTCATAATAATATTCATATCTCTAGCAACGTGTTTTAGAAGAAAACCTCATCTGATCGCCCTTTTCCCTTCATTTCAATCAGAATTCTTTCTATTTTATCATGCAAGTCCTGATCTGTTCCAACAACGGTGGGGTACTGGGTTGGGAGGCTGGATTATTATTTGTATCCCCAAAGCACACTGCTATTTTTTTACGTTTTTGCAGCAAATGTTTTTTGTTTTTGTGGAGAACCCTTTCAGATGCTTAGCGAATCCACAGATGTCGCATTTTGAATCTCCCCCTCCCCCCTCCTCTACAATTAAGTCAGTCTGGCATAGTTTGTACCCAAGCCACCACTGTCTAAGTTTTTAGCCCTCAAACGTGATGTCAGTCTTATTGACGTGTGACGTGTTTGACGTGTCGACTGACGTGTTTAACGTGTTGACTGACGTAGGACTACTGACGTGTGGCGGAGAAACAATTGCTAATTTTGGCGCATATGTTTAAGCTTGTAGTAATGACTCCAAGGTTTAAGACTTAAGACTTCAAAACAGAAGAACAAAGTGAACAGCAGGTCAACGTTACAGATAAGGCATTATTTAGCACGTCCTTGCTACATTACACTAATATAGCCTACACTTTAAACATCTTAGATGAAGTTGTACTACCACTAAACCTTGCAGATGGATGGATATAAATCTTTTATATTGTTCCAGTTCTTCAGACTGAGTCTCGTCTAGCTTCTGTTGTTTTTAAGATAAGAGCATTACATTCCACTTTCTCTACATAAAATTAAATCCAATCGATTTAATTAATGAGGCTAAAACCAAAGCCGCAAGTCTTTAAATACCATCTAAGTATTGTTTACTTCCTTATATTATCACAGAAAATAACGGGATATTTTCATTCAAACCGTTGATTATGACTATCGTTGAAATCGTAATAGTTCATTCACGGTTTTGTAATTAAAAATCCCACAGTGCCTAGTCCGGCTACCTGACTGTCCCTTTATTATGCGAAACGTGATATATATATTTCTATTTAATTCCATTACTTTAAGTAAACCTCTGCCAAAGATGTTTTGCAGTAAGAGATATCTACAATTAACAGTTTTATTTTCATCTCAATTTTCTACACGTGTTTTCGTATGACCATTAATGGCAGAATCGAATGAATTTGTTATTTCAGACGAATCCAATGTTTGGTAAACAGAAATTTATAAAGGACTTGTTGAAGTCTATGTGCTTGTAGGCACTGTATCCTCTAAACAACCATTCTAGGCTAGAGGTGTAAGTCACGAATTTGTAGTTTTCAGTCTCCATGCAATCTCAAATTAACAAAGGTGTACATGTATATCTAATTAAACTAAATATCTCGGATGTGATATCTTATTCCCCAATAGAATCTCCAGTTGCTAAACAACCACATGGCTGAAACACGTCTAAATTCCCAGGAGAGGGGTCCCAAACTACTTCCATAGGCCACCACCTCTAACCCGGCTTTGCCCTAGCCTTTCTCGTCGCAAAAATCATGTTGCATGATATATCTACAATGGAATAAGCCAGCAAGACTGTAAAAACCATTATATTGACTGTAAAAAAACCCCCAATATATTTGTTGAAGCAGATGCTTAATCGTAGTGAAAGCAATAATTCACCCTGAACTCTTAAAACACCTTGTTCAACCTTGATATAAGTAGTCTAATGGGTTTTCAGGAATATAACGAAGTTAATGAAATTACCTATGTTTGACGAAACAGGAAAAAATTAATAATTCGTATGTCGTTAATAATGGCAATTCTTCATTAGAAATATTGATTAATCTGAGTCGTCAACAAAGAAACGTATTAATTTATCTGTGACATTTTCACTAATGCTATAGAGTTTTTAAATGAATAGCGCTGATGGATAATGCTTTTTAATTCCTGAAACCCCGACGGTGCTGGATCAATTGATCAAGTTCTGCCTGCTTCTGGTTTCATGACTCTTTAAGTGCACTTGCGTCGGATTTGTACTGCGTTTGATAGAGAACATGAGAAGGATGGCAGCTATCAAATCATAATGGATATATCATATTGTGTATATGGGATATCATACTCATTCAAACTGTAGAATCAAAGACATGTTGAATTACAGGAAAATTTATAATAGTAATCGATAGTTTCGTAGTTTCATTACAATTTTTAATTGGTTATCGCACATTGTTATTAAGTAAGTGAGTTTATATGTAATGTATCGTTTTCATTAGTGTTATCATAACAATATAGTATGGATTACAATGAAATATTTAACAGAGTGATTTCTTGTGGCAAGATACACTTTATGTTACCACGACCAGAGTAATGTAATCTAGAAAACGCCAATACGGAAGAAGCTTTAATGATCCTCAAAGCTTGATCTGATAATATTATATTCTTTACAGATATACGTTTCTTGAACTATTTTTATTGATTGAGATGGATTGTCACATGCGTAAAGAGGATTTGGGTGTCAATGGATGTGCTTTTATTGGATCAAATGGATAGAGAAAAAACCTGAAAATGGAAAATGGTTTCAATGGCCAGTGTTCTTCGCAAAAGGTCACGTCTCCCAGTGCTTTGGTCATTTCGGTTGATATGGATAACAATATCAGCAAAGGACCAGTATCTGTAAAGCAAGACGTGAAGCATAGCATGAATGTTACTCCGGATGCAGTAGACGGTAATAATTTCAGAAGTAGACTAGCTTCTACAGTCAGTCCAAAGATTCTGCGCAAGTCCATTAGTTTCCATGGAACGCGATCTGCCTGTGATGCTGTGGACTATGTCCCTCAGAACGAATTTATCACATTTTCTGAACAAAGGGTTGTTTTGAAAGCATTGAGATCTCAAAGTCTGCAACATAATCATATTCATTTGGAACTCAACAAGACTAAGAAATCTTCAGTGTGTCCTGTCGGTAGTCCACGAATGACGAGATCTACTAGTACCGTCCAAAATATTCCTCAAAACCATGATTTGGCTTTCAGTCGTCATGAGTCAACTCCTAACCTTTCTCAATCTAAACCCACCAAAGTTAGGTTCGCCGTACCGATAGTGACAAATTCAAGCCGGTTCTATTGCCGCAGAAATGCTCTTTGTGATCCAGAAAAAATGATTATGCCTCAAGACACCCGAGAAAAGATACAAGATGAAGCTGCAAGAAGAAAATCTTCTATGACTCGAAAAATTTCAAACTTTTTTGTGACTCGCCTTGGGATAGAAGGAGACGAAGATTTATTGTGAACAATAGGAATTTTTAAATCGTGTTGGCATTGGAAAAATGCATAATGTCTTCCATACTTGACTAGGGGATTCGTTCAATGTGGAACTACTTGATACATCTCTACTGCTCATAGACGAAGAGGTCGTGATCTTGAAGGATATTTGAAACTCGAAATTTGATTGATTGATCAGTGGTTTTAGTTTTGTACGTTTACAGACCATCATCATGGACACTAGAGTTATCTGGATGGTATAACGCTGGTGAAATAATAAATAGAGTTCGTACCAACAATATCATTTTTATTGATTAAAGAATCTCATTTCCTCCAACAATAAAATATATAGGAACTGCTAACTTTAGATAAGAGATACCAATATGCAAATGATATCCTAGAAAACTAAAATCAAGTTTCTTTGGCTGGATATATAGCACGATGTATTTGATTGTAGGTGGTCCCATGTTATATTATGTTTTGTAATTTACATTGTTTCAGACGTTTCCATTAACACCTTGCAATAATTGCTTTTTGTTATAAATATTTTTCTTTTATACATGTATAATATTTGAATATATTACCAATTCAAAACAAAAGGTGTTTTCTCTGTATTATCTCGTTTTGTGAGCTCGATAAGTATCTGATGTGGTCTCGTTTGAAGTTTTTCTTGTCATTAACCAGTAACCAGATTTAATTCATATTGACAGAACGAAACATCGATCGTGGCTGATAAATATTTTCCAATTTACAATTACAATACTTTATATGGTTAAGTGCTGAACAAACATCAATGTATGATTTCAAGTATTGTTCTCGGAATAGCTGAATCTGGTTGTTACCCTTTAAAGTAGCTTTTAGGTCAATGATCGCCGTGTAAAGTTGACTGGATATAGTCGTCTCAATATTTGCTTTACCAGCACAGAAGTGATATGATTTTTTGTTTCCGTGCACAAGACAAATGACTTGAATATCAGATAAAGCAAGTATTCAGGCGACTAAAGCCCTTTAAATTTGCAGATCTGAGAAAGGAGTCGCTATATTTTTAAACCTTGCAATGGGCCCGAATACCAACTGTTACTTTTACAGCACAACCTAATGGGCTTATCTTGTGTCAAAACTCCCCTTGAATCTGATAGCAAGCCACAACGAAGAACTTTTAGACCTAACCTATAACTGTTGTTTTGGAAGTGCTAACAATCAGGCTTTTGACTAAGTGATAAAACATTGTGTGGGGGACGCCACTGTTATTGCAGTTATAGAATAAACCAACAAGATAATCGAATCTTAAGGTACGATCTTGTGATTTTACTTGTACGTTGTAATCTAGGCGGTAAGGGAATATACCTAGACATATGATTGATACACGAGACATGATAAAGAAGATACATGAAAGATATCGTTAAATTAGATATATGATATTGTAATGTTTATCACACTTGATTTCGTCCAACTACAAACCACCATTTTCGGTTATTCTGATACGCTTGTAAAACGGTACGTGTTTTCTTTCTATTAAGTTCAATTTATTTGAGAAATCTGATTTTATAATATGATAATTCTTAAAGGGTTTGTAATGAGGTTTTCTAATTTTTGTGTGTGTATCGAGACACGGATATCATCGATTTTCACCATTTCAATTTTCAATCAGACGTCTGTGAATCCTGCAATTCCACTAAAACAGTGGTTCCCAACCCTTTTCAGCCTTCACATCCCTGGAGCAATCATCTGGACCTTTCACACCCCGGGGCCGGGGCACTAAAACTAAGTGTTTGATGGCGTCACTTAGTGCGAAGGGCGTTAATATGTCAAACAATCATTTTTGAAAAATGGAATGGTGCAAATTGATGCTATTAGTGTTCCCGATACTAATACAAAATCTAGTAAAGATCTTTACCATCCCTATAATTACGATTCCTAAGAATATTTAAGGATAAGTCAATACCGTTTAAGGTGATGTGCTGCTACTCACAGAACCAAGTGGATATGAGAATCCGTATCATGCATTTCTTGCACCTGATGACGACAATGTAAATTTTTGAAACGTTGTGTACTATAAAACTAAGAGTAGTATACCATACAGTTAAATCGTGTATCATGTTAATTTCACGATGGTTTGAACATTTCAGATGTTGAAAGTTATCTTGTGTTTATCGTTGGTGAGTTCAACTTGGTGTTTAACACCGGAATTGAACGAAGAATGGGAACAATTCAAAGCAGATTACGTTAGAGATTACAAATCGGATTTAGAAGAAAGAGAGAGGTAGCCTTGAGTTAAGAAAATTGTCATATATATTGACGCAATTATGGCAAATTATACATGTTTACAGTTATTTTCATGTAGCATCTATATACAGGAAAATGCAATGTCAGCATCGTGACCGAATTCTTCTTGATGCTCACTTTACTACATGGCGTTTACCACCGTATTAGCCCAAGAGTGCACAGATGAAGTCAAATTCCCTTTAATTTCGATTTATTTATGGTATCTGTATTAGGCGAACACGTATATGAATTACCACCCCGTATGTTGCAATAATTTCCATGTGTGTTATTTGAATGATGGATGCCCTTCAACTATAATGTTGTATAAAATACTTATGGCAGACTTGAAATGATGTTAACAATGTATGTATTCCCAGTTGATCTTCTAGTGTAATTGATAAATGTGTCTCTCAGAGTCAGACCGACCTATTATTGAACTATCTAATGTTAAAAGGTCAATACCTCTTAGATAGGACAAAGAATTTATAGTTTCGCACTTGGTCAATAAGTGTATTAAGTTTGGGCGTACTTACCAGGACCTGGTGCTATGACTAAAGAATAGAATCTCTATATAAGACGATCTTTATATAATTAGATAATTATTGAAAAACGCTTCAAAGCATATTTCAAAATAACTTAGTTTAATGAATTATTAGTTGTATGGATTTATTGGATTATAGAGGGATTCTGTTGTATAGTTATGACATCAGGGAAGTCCATTGATAAACTAAGACTTATTCTAACCAAGTTTAAAAATTCAATATTGTATTCATCTGAAGAGGAAGTATACCTTTAAAATAACTGATACTTAATTATTGACTATCTTTTTGATCTACTTCTTTTATCAATTACCTTAAGCTCTTTCTTAAATGCAATCTATACTTTCAATATTATGGGAATAGAATTACCTTTAAGAAAGTAATGCCAAAGAAAGGATATTAATTTGGCCTCGTATCGTGATTCCAATCCAGTCAACCTATGTCTGTTTCTAAAGCATATCCACAATGTCAAGCTATTACAAACTTCCTTGAGCCATTTTTTCTGTATAACGGAACTTTTTACGTGGTGCGATTTTATTGGATTGTACTCTAGCAAATACAGCCAAGTCTGTAAAAAAAAAACGCATAATGGTCACAGTCTTTCTTTCGGAGGCTCTAATTGGCTGTATTCGCTGGCTTACAATCCAATCAAATCGCTGCATTCCTTGATATAAGAATTTTGGCTATTGCATAAGAGGAAGACAAATTGGCATTGTGAGGATTACGAGTGCTTGTAAGAATATTTAATAACATTTGATCGAGTTGTTTACTTTCAACTTTGGTGTTGAAATAGAACATCAAATGTCACCTATTGCTTTTAAGATGTAGGGTTTTGTAGAATAATTTCAATTAAGTATTAGCCAAACAGGGAAAACTGATATAAATTTGTTTTCATCTATTTCAGAAGAGAAATTTGGGAAGCCAATTATGATTATATCAATGAACATAATAAACTAGCAGATTCTGGTCATCATACTTTCTGGTTGGGTGTTAACAAATTTGCAGATATGGTGAGCAAATAATTAAACTCCCAAACGGGCTCTGATTGAAAGGGTGATATAGATAATGTTATAAATCGCATACAACTGTTATCCAAGCGTTTTTCATACTCTTAATTTTCACATAATCGATAAATACTACACATGAGAAGTTTATTGACATGCAATGGAACCATACCTCGGATTTTCATTCTTGAAAGTAATACAGGTACTCGGAAGTCGGTATTGAGCACTTTCAACTCGCAATAATTTCAAAAGTAACTTTCAATATGAAACAGACAAGGTTTATATACATTAAAATACACAGCAAAAACTTGATATCAAGTCATCCATATGAAATAATTAACTACATAAATGTCTACGATAATTAATGGCATGTTTATAATTACTTCTTTCAGACTAATGAGGAATTCAGAAAAGTTCATAACACATACCGGAAAACAGTTCATAAACTAACGGAATCTATTTCCAATAGGAGGGCAGATATCACAGAACTTCCTACAGAAGTTGATTGGAGAAAGAAAGGATATGTCGGACCAGTTCCTAATGAGGTACGTCTCAAAAAGATGTATTGTGCAAATATTGTACACAGAATGAAGATGCAATTGTAACGTTTTATCTTGAAGAATCTTAGATATTCCAAAAAACAAGGGAATATATTATGGTATAACACACTTCTTAAGTGCCCCCGTTTCTAAATGTCGTTCAAATCTTATCTGATAACCCATAGGATTGAAATAAAATATCTAGCGATTTCCGCGAGAGTCGCGTGCGTAACTCTCTTTAATCATTTCAATATATGCACTTTATGTTGTTTTTCTGAATTTGTGTTAGCGTTATGACACCCAATTGATAGTGCATTGCTAAATAACCCAGAGTGTCAGTATCCAGTCCGTATGTCAAATCATATCTATGATTCTAAATAGCAATGTCCATAGCTAAAAACAAGGTCACCCCCACTACATGAACTCTTAAGATTCGGTTAGTGCTTAGGAAGAACATAATTCCGGTAACTCAGTAACGAATCTAAATAATTGCCAATATCCAGTACTTAGATCTATCTTTATACTACAGATTAATAAAGCTTTACTTAATATACATCCGATTTTGATATCTTAAGAGAAATAATTACGAACATAAATCATTTTTATTTCACAAAAATCGATACATTATCTAGAAGCTCTGTCTTTCTCATTCACAATAACTATAGGAACATCTACAGGTGAAATTAATTTTCTCGCATGTAGGTCACTCACGTTATATCAACTTTAAATTGATTTTTGCAGGTTTGAATAAAAATTCATTATAATAATTTTTAGGGACAATGTGGTGCTTGTTGGGCATTTTCCGCACTTGGTGCCCTCGAAGGTCAACATTTCAAGAAAACAGGAAAGTTGGTTACTTTATCAGCACAGAATCTTATGGATTGTTCACAAAAAGAAGGTATGGTATGTGACAGTTAGTATGGTAGATTCACAATGGAAAGATGAAGCTGAAAAGTACAAGCGCAGAGAGGCAATTGGTTTCTGATAGAGTACACATAGAATCCAGCATCCAAAAATCAAAAATTGTTATTCTAGAAATACATAAAGTTAAAATACATCAATTGTAGAGCGATATCATTGTTCTATATATTTGAAGTGATAATTAATTAGGGAAATTCTAAATATTGTGAAGTTAATAATTAATTGATTAATTCTATTTTAGGTAATTACGGCTGTGAAGGAGGTTTAATGGATTCAGCATTTTTATACATAAAGAAAAATAATGGAGTAGATACAGAAGTGTCTTATCCTTATAAAGCTATGGTATGGATTATTTGCTGTCCCGAGGCATCGAAATACTTGTCCTGTACACTGTATTTTACTAGTAATAAGATAATAGATCAGTAGATAGAGTACACAATATTTTTGATGCAAGAAGGTCATGATGATAAAAGAAAAATAATAGTGCAAGTTTAATTAAAGGCACAGATTCGCCATTCGTTTGACCAATCCTATCTTAGTCTCAAGAAATATATATATATATATAGTTCTTCGTAAATTTCTTGTACTTCTGAAGACTACTTACATATATTTAAGAGCCAAATAAACATCCAAAAATCTGTCCCTTGAAGATGTTTTATGTAATCAAGCCTAATATCATTTGCACATGTTTCTTTCGAGGCAACCATTTTCTTTGATTCGCAGGATTTTTACAGAAATCTGCTTCTTAATAACATTTGTGACATATCTAAAGCTGCATTAGCAATACTTTCACATTCGTTGTTTCGTCATATTTTGTTTGCTCCAAGAAAGCAACTATTTTCTCCATTATTTAATTAAAAGAGAATAAGCTTTGAATTTTCTTAAAGATATTACTATCACTATGTTGAAAATAGGTTGTCTCTTGAACATTAATATACTTTGAATTATTTTCAGAACGGTAAATGCCAATTCAAAAGAGCTGACGTTGGTGCTACATTATCCCGTTATGTTGATATACCAAAAGGAAACGAGCAGGCTCTACAGAAGTCAATAGCGGAAGTTGGTCCTATCAGCACAGCTATTGATGCGTCCAACCCATCGTTTCAGTTTTATACTAAAGGTGTTTACTATGAACCAAATTGCAAAAGTGACCAGTTAGATCATGCAAATGTAGCAACTGGTTATGGTGTTTATAATAATACTGAATACTATATGGTTAGAGAAGTGTAAGTCCTCTTATAAATTTTCGAAGGACTTTGCAAAGACCAATTTGAAACAACTAACTTGTCGCGGAAGTCGGCTTCTATATATATGACGAATGTTCAAAATATCAAAGAGTGTGGTTACCTTTAAGGAATTTTGGAAACTGGTGTTGAAAATGAAATGTTAACAGTAATAAGTAATGTCAGCAATATGCGTTCAATACCATGCAGATTTCTTAGCACACTAGTCAGAATATGATCGAATATAGCATAAAGTTAAGTAACCTCTCAAAGACGAGGCCCTTAGACTATTCAGGATAATTAGTAATTGGGTTTGTCAATTCGAACGCAATCCGGTGAGCCCAAATTTAAGACATTAAATATTGTTTAATAGGATTCGTTATTTTATATTACAGATTTGGATTAGACTATGGTATGAATGGGTATATAATGATGTCTAGAAATAGGAACAATAATTGTGGTATAGCTACAGCTAGTAGTTACCCTATTGTTTGAGATACATACAAAAAAACTAAACAGTTAATTGTTGAATATATGTATACATTGATATCAGAATGAAGTAGAATATCCTAACATTAATCTTATACGCAACTATTGCCCCCAATCCTACTCCCACCTACTTCAAAATCAGTGTAATTTTTGTCCCTCACTACCAACCAATTTGAAGTTGTTATGTTCCAAATTTCAAGTCCTTACCGTGGATGCTCTGATAGTTACAGCACTTTTAGTTTCAGACTTTCCCCCAAACAAAAATATAAGCCATTTTCCTCTTCAAAATCAGGGTGGAACTTGAAAGTCGATTTTCTCCAAAGTTTTCAAAAAATCCGAACTTCTCTTTTGAAATAGATGAGGGACATGTTAAACTGGTTTGGGGGCCCGACAGCCCGCCTATACAGTCCTCTTGCACTGGTTGAGGTTAAGAACAAAATTTTGACAGACTGACGTTCGACAACTATCAGAGATATCAAGCAGAAGTTTGGGCTGCACGTCCACACCCATTTGAAGTTGTTGTGTTCCAAATGTCAGGTTCTCACTGTGAAAACTCTACCAGTTACAGCACTTTTAGTCTCAGACTTTTTCCCAGAAGCAAAATATAAGCAGTTTTCCTCTCAAAAACCAGGGTGGGAGTTGAAAGTTGATTTTCTCGAAAAATTTAAAAAAAATACGAATTACCGTTTTCGACTGAAATGAAAAGGAGACATGTTAAACTGTCGTTTGCAACAAAAATCATACCACTGGGGTCAAAATTGGCGAAGTTATGGCCATTTTACGGCGGGGTGGGGTCCGACAGTCCTGTTGCGCTGGTTGGGGGTAAGACCAAAACATTGACAGGCTGCCCTTCGAAAACTATCACAGATATCAAGCTGAAATTTGGACTGAAGGTCCACACCTATCTGAAATTTTCTCTTGAAAACCAGGGTGGAAGTTGAAAGTCGATTTTCTCGAAAGTATTCAAAAAAGCCGAATTTCTGTTTTCGACTGAAATGGAAAGGAGACATGTTAAACTGTCGTTTGCAACAAAAATTATACCTTTTGGGTCAAAATTGACCGAGTTATGGCCTTTTTAGTTCAGGGGTGGGGTCGGCAGTCTGCCTATAGCGTCTTTCTGCACTGCATTTTCAATGGTGTGAAGACCAAAACTTTGACAGGCTCTTGTTCGACGGCTATCAGAGCTGGGAAGTTGAAATTTGCACTGAAGGTATACACCTATTGGAAGTTGTTATGTTTTAAATTCAAGTCCCTACCGTGAAAACTCTGCCTGTTAGAGCACTTTGAGTTTCAGATTTTTCCCTAACCAAAATATAAGCAAATTTCGCTCTTGAAAATTTGGGTGGAACTTCATAGTCGATTTTCCTGAAAGATTTAAAAAAATCCGAATTTCTGTTTTCGACCGAAATAGATAGAAGACATGTTCAACTTGCGTTTGCAACAAAAATCATACCTCTGGGATCAAAATTGGCGAAGTTATGACCATTTTACTGCGGGGTGGGGGTAAGACCAAAACTTTGACAGACTGCTCTTCGAAAACTGTCAGAGGTATCAAGCATTTTTTTTTTTTTTTTTTTCAAGTACAATCTAGGTCAGAACATGGATAATTCTCCATAGACTTTACATTGGAATACGTCATCGGGCCCCGTCAGCTGATTAAATTTTCCATTGACTTGTTTAGAGCCCAGTAAATGGATGATCAATAAGAGTCATTATTAACCATAAAATATGATTATAATCCATAATACGTATAAATTTGTTGTGTTGCTACGTAGTTATATTCCTATATGAGGCATTACGCTTTTCCTGACGTGTTTTTTAGTGAATTTTCGGGTTCCATTTTGTTCGACATTTACTTCAGTTTGGCAGCGAAGAGTAAAAGTAAGGGCTATTTTCTGAATCGAAAACTACTTCTATGGGGTTTATATATCATGGTTGCTGTTATTGAGATGGGTCGAAAACACTTGCACCATTTGGACCACGTTGGTCGATTTTTCAAATAAACGTACGTGGCACAGTTGCGCGGGTAAAAGGTATTTTTATGAATTGAAATATCAGCTTCAATGTTGCGTTTGAATAAATATAGGCCTATTCGATATGTCTTTGAAGAAATGTTTCGCAAGATGTGTTGAGCGAGATTTGTTATTGAACATTTGTATTTTTGAACATTTGGACATTTGTATTTGAACATTTGTTGGTACCGGTACAAAGTTTTGTGTTTGACGTTTTGCATTTGAAGATATGTTGAGCTAGATTTGTATTTGTAGATTTGTATTTGAGGATATTTTTGGCAAGAATTTTTTAATAATTGAAAATTATGAAGAACATTGAATAAAAATCCATTCAATGTCAATTGAACTTTTTAATGGTGGGTATTATAATGAAAATTCTGAGTTACCGTACCTCTCTTGGCGCATGCGTAGTTTAAACATCCGTTAAAATGGTGAGTGAGTCTTCATTACTTTAATAAATCTTTTTTAAATTATCTATTAACACAACTATTGTATGTTGTAACTCAACATTCATATAGTTTATTGCATGTGTCAATCTCTAGGATTGTGAAAACCTTAAACCCTGTATAATTTGACGTGAGATCATGAATGAAATTGTCTTCAAATCCTTCCTCTTTCTCTCAAATTTGCTTATTCATTCACTCAACAAACAAAGCGAGCTTTGTTGCACTATTTGTCATTCTATCTTGGTTGATGAATAAATATCAATGCCTCATCTGATACTCTTTTATTAAAAATAGCTCGTTCACAGCAAAAAGATGTAATATATATAGAAAATAAAAATATAGAAATAGAAATAGAAAAAAAAATAGTACACTGGTGTAACCTATAACTTACAGTCAAGTAACCTAATTTCGTGGAAACCTATTATTCGTGGATTTCCGGAAAGGATTAATAATTTACATGAGCGACCTTGCGCGACCTCCCCATTAGTTTGTTTTGATAAACGTGGGTTTTCTCTACAATATCAGCTAGTAGAATAAATTCAGTATTTTCAAAACAAACTAATGCGGAGGTCGCATTGATGATTGATCTGTAAATAGGTTGAGAAAAACATGTTTTATGGTTACCCAATGGTATAATTAGCTTCTCTTAGTATTTATCTTTAATATCAATTCTTTATAACTAGTGACAATTTCTTCAAAGAACCCTGATATACATAAAAATAGTGACTGACATAATAAGATACGTAGCGCAATTTATTGCTAAAAATCTTTGAAACATCAAAAGAATATGGCCCACACTGTGTTCCATAGAATTTTTCTGCTGACATGGAATCCGCTTGTGTATCACATGACTTCATTCATTGGACTACATTTCTAGCAGACGACACTTGGAATTCCGATTACAGCTTGAAACAATAAGGAAATTCGGTCGATAAAAAAATTGTGACGTTTGGTAATAACTGAAATCCGCCATTTTGTATTTGTCAATGTATACATTAATAGCCTGCATTTTACCTTGCTTGAAACTATTGGATTCATTCTACTAGCTGACATTGTACAAATAACCCATGTTTATCAAAACATGCAAATGCAGAGGTCACGTGAGACCGCACACGTAAATTATTAATTTCCGGGTATGCACAAAAAATAAGTTAGCACGAAATAAGGTTACTTGACTGTATTAACAGACTATAATACATGTAGGCCTACATACTGTATATAATATAGTATTTATGATTAAATATTGCATATAATTAAACATAGACCATAAGATTTTAGTTTTGAAACGAATATATGAATTATAGATATTGATAAATTACTAACTTTTGCCACCATTTAAACACACCTCAAAAATAACATGCGACACTTCAAAAGCTATATATACATTGGGCAATTACTTTAGGTAATAGATGCTAGAAGCAGTCTAAGCGATGAATTTAATATAATGTAGATGTTTTCATCAACAGGATGTAAAAAATAGGCGCTGTTTTCCATGTTAAAAATCTCGATAATAGCATACTCTTTCTCTCCAGAAATGACATTTACCACTTATATTTTTCAGGGACAAAAGCAATCCGGAGGAACCGGCGGGGCAGGAGATAAATCTGATGACAAGGTGGGGTGCTAAACAGGGTTCTTTCTCTTCTGTCAAGGTGTTAATGCTTGTGATAATCCCTTGGCTTAGCTTATCATTATCAATGAACATTATTAACAATAACAAGTAGGCCTATAGTATCAATAGGCTATTAGTCAGTCAGTATCAGGATCATTGTAAGCTGTAATTGTACCATACATTATTTTATTATTTTTCTTTAAGTAACAGATGTACATTTACCAGTACAGATTGCTGACAATTTACAAGCCTCTTTCTTGATATTTTTTTTGTTAATCTAATTCCTGCAGGATAAGAAAAAGAAGTATGAACCACCAGTACCTACTAGAGTTGGGAAAAAGAAGAAGAAGTTGAAGGGACCTGATGCTGCTACAAAACTTCCACAAGGTAAACTCTATAAAAAAATTTCAGGCATTCATTTTGTGGATGCCCCAAGCACCTATTACAGAACACTTTTGTTTCTATCCGCAATGATACCTTGGTATTTTACCACAACAGACTGATATTCAGTTTTAGGTGCCAAGACCATCAAAATTTGATTTACCAGTATTTTAATACAGGCATGATATATTCATTTTTCCTAATTTGATTTCAGTCACACCATACACAAGATGTCGACTGAAGCTGTTAAAGTTAGAAAGAATAAAAGATTATTTGTTAATGGAAGAAGAATTTATCAAAAACCAAGAAAGACTTAAACCCCAAGAAGAAAAACATGAAGTAAGCGACCAACAATTTTTTGCAACAATCTTAGGCGTATGGGAATCAGCTGGTACCCAAGATTTAAAAAAAAAACCCTTAAACTGGCAAACAGGATTTGAATCTGATTCAATATATCAGCTTATAGTCTATTATTTTCTATTATTAATCTTGTGATTGTTCTGTGTTGGGGTTGCTGTCTTGTTATATCTTTATTGCGCAAAGCAATTGAGGTAAAAGATGTGTTAGATATGTTTGCCTTAATAAAGATGTCTTTTTGTTTACTTACTATAGGAAGAAAGAACTAAAGTTGATGAGTTGAGGGGATCACCAATGTCTGTTGGTAATATGGAAGAAATTATAGATGATAATCATGCTATTGTCTCCACTTCTGTTGGTAGTGAACATTATGTTAGTATTCTGTCATTTGTTGATAAAGACCAACTGGAACCAGGCTGTTCTGTTTTATTAAATCATAAGGTAAGTTGGTAGTGAATTAGCTTAGGAAGGCATTCTCAGTATGAATTATAATACAGCCAGTCAGAGGCCTTGACAGTAAGTCTGTGAACTTAAGTAATAAAGGTTACTGCAAGGCTCTGATTGGCTGTATTCACTGGCGTACAATTCATTCAAATCACTGCATTCTGTGATAAAAGAATAGTGCACTCAAGATAAAAGTACGAAGTTCGTAATAGCTTGACATTGTGAAGATGTGGATGAATTAGAAAAGATATGTTTATGGTAAAAAAAAAGGGTAGCTGTATAAGTATAAAATACGACCTTATTGTATTTTCTGCATGAGCTTGACAAACATTGTATATTTATTAAAGGTACATGCTGTAGTTGGTGTATTGTCTGATGATACAGATCCTATGGTCAATGTCATGAAGTTAGAAAAGGCACCACAAGAAACATATGCTGATATTGGTGGCTTAGATTCTCAGATACAAGAAATCAAGGTAAACCCATTTGGGTTATTACTTGACAGATGACATTTTTTCGAAAACGCAATTTAGAACACTGTACCCCAAAAAAGATCTTGTTCTAAACATTCATAGCAATAAAGGTCAAAAAAAAAAAAAACACCTCACATTTAATTTAACAATATCATCAAACAGCAGTTACAATTCAGAGTAGTTCATTCTGGTAGATTCAATGTATTTTATTGATATTGCATTGCTAGATGGCTGTGACCAATGATTTTTTGTTACAGGAATCTGTAGAGTTACCTTTAACCCATCCTGAATATTATGAAGAAATGGGTATTAAACCACCTAAAGGAGTTATTTTATATGGTCCACCTGGTACAGGTTAGTTATACATTGATTACTTAACTGGCATTTCTGTTTCCTTAGTATTGCTCTTTGTAATTCAGTTTCATTCCATTACAAGACTTTAACTTCCATTATAATATGCAAGCCTCCATGTTAAAGAATATATAACATAATCATATGAATGATCATTCAAAAACAGACCATAAAAATGGAGACTAGTGGACTTTTGTCTCTTTTATGGGTGGAATAAACAAGTAATAGATTTTCTATTTTAACACAATAAATTATGAAACTGTTTAACTTTTAGATGTTTTTCATTAAATTGAAACTGTTAATTTTGTTTTCAGGTAAAACTTTATTGGCTAAAGCTGTTGCCAATCAAACATCAGCCACTTTCCTTCGTGTTGTCGGTTCAGAACTTATTCAAAAATATCTGGTTAGTAAATCATTTATAATAATAGATGCAATTACTGTATATTTCCGAATATAATGCGCAAGCGTGTATAATGCGCACCCCTTCCTTATCCCATCAAAATCCAGAAAATCCATTTAGTCTAGTCTATCTTCTAAAAGTATTACTTTTTATTGGTTAGTGCTTATTTGAATTGGACTAAATTTGGTCAACAAGGAGTTAAAGATTTAAAGTTTATGGAAGGAAAAGATTTCTTTCTTGCTTGATACAGTGAGATATTTGAGTATTTTATATGTAGACAGTCAGCCACAAAATAATCATTTTCTGCTATAGGGTGATGGTCCTAAGTTAGTACGAGAATTATTCCGTGTAGCAGAAGAACATGCGCCTTCTATTGTCTTTATTGATGAAATAGATGCTATCGGAACAAAAAGGTCAGTACCTTGAAATAATCATTTTGAAACACAATCAAAAATTTCAGTTAATTACATCTAATATGTAGGTTGAGATTTTCACTGCAAAATGCATGGGAACTAGTGCTGGAACGATATATCGGTGAATTGGTGTATCGTGATACGGCATGCCACGATACATGTATCGTATCACAACGTTGTGTATCAATACTTGGCGACACTTTTTATTCCATAAAAAAGTGGAGATTCGTTTAAGTTGGTTTATGATATAACAATATTTTTCAGTGAAATTGTTATTAGCTCTTTAAAAGACAGTGGACGCTAACCCCTTTTATCAACTATATTACTAAATATCACAGTCATAAAGTTATGAATTAATGTATATAGAAACTTGGAAGATAAAATGCTAACTTTTATCCCATTAACCGATACGTATCGTGTCCCTTGTACCGCGATATGTATCGTATCATGACCCTTGTATCGTGATATGTATCGTATAGTGGCATGATTGGAGATACCCAGCACTAATGGAAACTTGACTCTGTTGTTCATGTTTTCAGGCTTAGACATTATCAATATTTTCAGTAGTAGTTATTGTGTTGTTTATTATTTCAGATATGATTCTAACTCTGGTGGTGAGAGAGAAATACAGAGAACTATGTTAGAATTGTTAAATCAGTTAGATGGTTTTGATTCACATGGTGATGTCAAGGTGTGTACTGTTCCTTACTTTCTCTTATATAGCTGAAGTCATTAGAGTCTGGATGTTTGTAAGTTTTAAAAGGGAAATAGTTATCTAAATAGCTGCTTTGGAAGGATTTTATTTTCAGCTACCTGTATACTTTTCAAAATGTAGATTTAACAATCAGTTCTCATTCAACTATTCACATTCTTTGTGCAGTTATTTCATCAGGTTTTAATTGAAAAGTGATGAAGATAGTCAAATTTAGCTCTACAGCTGGTAACTCAAATTTTTAGTTCACTGAAAGGTTTTACATGCCTGATGAAATTTATAAGCGTAAGGAATTTGTCAGATGTGGAAATTCAGTTGGATTTAAAAAGTAAAATAGAGGTTAAATGGTATGAGTTGTGCACATAAGATATCTTTTGAATGTCCCTGAAATGCTATCTTAGAATATTTACACTCTGCAGGATGTTAAACACCACTGTACAATATACTAAGTAAGACTCTCTTAATAACAAGTACCAGTTAATTCTTTTAATAAAAACTCTGTTTCAGGTTATCATGGCAACAAATCGTATAGAAACCCTAGATCCTGCTTTAATTCGTCCTGGAAGAATAGATAGAAAGATAGAATTCCCTCTACCTGATGAAAAAACTAAACGTCGTATATTAACAATACATACTAGTAGAATGACTCTAGCTGATGATGTTAATATTGATGATTATGTTATGTCTAAAGATGATCTCTCCGGTGCTGATATCAAGGTATTTTCTTATTTGTACCTTAATTAGCAAATTTAAGAAATCAGATTTTTATATATTTTTGCCCCAAAATATGTGTCAGAAGGCATGAATCACAATTAAGATGATCTCTTGGAATCTCTTGGTTATGTTTTTCCACAGAGCTGGCGCATTTTGAATCTCATCCTCGACAGTTGTCCCCCCATTAAGTCAGTCTGTCTTCTATTTCCACTCTACAGTCTCTGCAGACACTTTCACAGTTGGTTTCCCTGCATTAGTTGTTTTCTTTCGACTTAAAACGCCTGTTGAGATTGCTGGTTTGAAAATGGTGTTCTTTTATAAGGAGTTAAAATACAACCAAATGTTTTGAATTAAATTATTTTGTAATTATAGGCTATATGTACTGAAGGTGGTTTATTAGCTCTCAGAGAAAGAAGAATGAAAATCACCAATGAAGACTTCAAGAAAGCTAAAGAAAATGTCTTATATAGAAAGAATGAGGGCACACCAGAAGGACTATATCTTTAAATATTGTATCTGTTTCTGCATTTTTGTTGAATAATAATAAATTAATCTTCTAAAGATCTATTTGATGTTTCAATACCTACTGACAGCTATGTAACTTATCAGATATACATGTCACTTATGAGCAATGCAATAGCTCTGTCAGTAGTTAGATTGTTGCTTGCTACACAATTAGATGCCTTGGGTTGCAATCCACCTAAAGTTAGGAAAATTCTGATGACTCGTCTAGTACCTCTGAGAACTGGACCTGTGTCGGGTTAGATCTACATTACCCATGTCGGTATACAATGCTAGATTTGAACCCTTGGCCCTCTACATTGACGATTATCTAATTCAAGGAAATTGTTTAAAACCAAAATTTATAAGATATCAGAGACCAAACATAACCGGTGACTCTGCCTTGTTTAAATTTCAAACATCAGAGACATAAAAATCATATCGCATTTCTGTTTTATCTACCATGATATTAGCTAGAGTAAGGGTAATTTTGTTCAAAGTACATGAAAACATTAAAAGGGTTAAAGCAACTATCCAAGGTAGATCTGATGTCAGTAATCTTAAGACATTTTAAACTTGGCAATATTCTAAATAAGATTGCACAAAATCCAATTGTCCAAGTCAAATTCTCCATTAACAAGAACTCAAAATTCGAATCAAAAAAAAAGATGTACATGTATTTTGTTTTGGAGCACCTGATTGGCCACATTCTGTAAATTATTGAATTTTTCTCATCTTGGATGTCACCTTTAAAAAGGCTTGTTATGCATTTAGCTTAGTAATGGCTCTTAAACATCACGTAAATTGGTACAATTAAATTCATAGACTGGAATAGTGCCTTAATTTTAATGTTAAAAGTAAATCTGACTTAGCCAAAGATTACAATATGAATGGTAAAGCCAGAGACACTGCCACATCGACTCAACACTAATCAAAAGTGAGAAAAACAGAGTTTGGTGGTTTCTGTATGACATCATGCAAATTATTTTATAGGAATTGAAATAATGGTGACAGTTTCAGATCTTAGATTTCATAGATTAGCTTTTATTACGTTTCTTCAAACAATACTGCCGTTTTGAGGATGAAAAGCCTTAATTTGAACAGATTAGCACAGTAGGCCTACATACTTAAAATAACATTTATGAACAAGGGAGAGTACAGCACACCTAAAACATGACGAAATTATTAAATTCCTCTATATTTTGCTCTGATTTATGATTCATATCCGTATTTTATATCAGATATACTTTTAATTTAATCCTTTAAAAGCCTTTTGTCTCGTACATGATCCGTTGGTAATGTCAACAAACAAACCTTATTTCCTTCGACATAACAAATACACGTGTTAATCTATTTATAGCACTTTGATTGACACATGAAATCCTGAATACTGATCGCTGATTGGTTGAATACTGTGGTATAAGAGATATATTGATGAATGCTAATATAATTGTTCAAAGAAGCTCTAAAAGCTGTCAAAGGAACTAATGAAAATTTATGTGGAAATATCTTGATTTGAAAAAAAAATGCCAGCGTCTAATGGTGATAGTGTTAAAGTTGCTGTAAGAGTTAGACCATTTAATCAGGTAGGAATAATCATTTTACCTGTCTACAGGTAGTCATCTGCATTTATCCTGGAGAGTCAACCACACTTAACTTGTTGAGTGACCTCTAAATTCTATAAAATTATTCCAAATGTTGAAAAATATAGGTGGCCAGTATATGCAGTATGAAGGCTTTTTGAATTTGATGATGTAACTAATGAAAACAAATTCATGAAATTCAGATGAACTCTTAAAAAATATAGATGTAAATGTAAGTTCCCTTCCAGCAATGAAAAAAAAGAAAAATAATGACTTGATATTGACAGAGAGCCTAAATTATCATATTATATACACCCATCAGCTTGTGTTGAAGATCATTCTATAGGCCTAATATTATTGTTCTGTGAAAAATAAGCCTTATTGTCCTTAAATGAAACAATAATTTGGTTCACTGTTACTTCAGTAATGGGAGATATACTGTTTTATATTGTTTTTGTCTGAATGGGGTATATCATGATTGTATTCCATATCTTATTATTGATATTCAATCCCATGTCTAAATCAATACAATGGAATAATTTATAATGTTTATTGTATGTAGGACCACTTATAAAAAAATATAAAAAATCTCATGGTATCTAGTTACTTGATATCTGTGACTTCTTGAACCCAATCAAAGCACTGGTTGCACTGGCACAGCAGTTTGACATTAACTTGTAGTGAATCATTAACAACATTCAATAATTATCTAATCAATTTATAACAATAATCATTTTATATTCATTATTTCATAATCTTATCAAATCATTTATTTTCACTTTGATTCATTGACAAAAGTTACATAATTGATATAAAAATTATATTAGTGAGTTTTTACCAAAATATAAAATCCTACTGGTTACCATAAAGCAGAGCTTGATCTGTCTTTAAATACTGTTCAATGTAAATATTAATCCAGTTAAACTATTGACTATTGGTGGATCATTAACCAGGGAACCCATTAACCAAATCATAATATTAATCAGTTTATATCAATCTTTTCTATGGATCAATTCATACTAATCTTGATTAACAAATTGAATTTTTATTTATTAACTCATTGGTTTCTGGACAAAATCATCTTAATCTTAAATTGATTTAACATGTATGATAAATAATCATTAGTAATGATTAATATTCTATTATCTATTTATTACAATAATCATTTTATATTAATCATTTCTTAATAATTACCACATTGATTAATCATTTAACTGTATAATTATTTATTGAAATGAGTGAACAAAATACATTCAATCAGATTTGTGCCAGCCCCAGGGTTAAAGAATCAATAGCAGGGGCATTCTTAAAGTGACAATTCCATGTTGGTGAATTTGAGCAAGAACAAAATGGTAGTTCAGTAAAAATATGAATCGGTGAAAATAAAATTTGAAAATCAATGAATTTGAATTCAGTATAAATATAATACTGAGAAATGAAAATCAGACAATAAAATGCCAGTCTAGATAATTCTGAGCAATGAAAATCTAAGAAAAATCAAAATTCAAGATATTATTTCAAGGTATTTTGATTCCAAGCATTGAAAATCTGAATTCAATGAAATTGAATTTCTGTGTCAAATGGCTCTAAGCAATAGAACACACCAAAAGAAATATCATTGGTATTATGATTCCAAGCAATGAAAGTCTGAATTCAATGAAATTTAATTTCAGTATAAATAATGAAAATCTGAGAACAATGTGATTCTGGTTTGAAATGTTAATCTATCTGAATTATTGATTACCTGAGAAATATTTGATCACCCCAGCAACAATCTATAGTTTACCTTCAGTACTCTTTATTTGTCTTTGTTTAGTTTGTTAGATTATTGGACCAATTTCATGATTTACAGTCATAACAATGAGAAGCTTCATATAAATTCATAGATTTAAATCATCTTTATTATTTACTTGATTGATTTTTCCAGCTCTGTAGTCTTTAATACTAATTCTTCTAAAAGTCAGATTGGCATCATTTTCATTGACTTTTGGAACTTTACAAAAAGTTATTCTTAGGTGCATAGTATTTTGATTTATCCAATGATTTCATAAGAAATTGGAAGGGTTAATCTTGGTCAGAGCAATTTGTATTTGTATTTTAAGGGTAATCTTTGATTGATATACTTAACGTTAGTTTACTGTGTAGGGTGAGGGGGGGTGTGGGGGGTTGGAGGATACAGATCTTTATTATATTAGAAAACTCGTCACTACAGCAAATCTTGCTCATTCTTTTGATATTAAGTAAGTCGTCTTTCTTCCCTCTTTCAGTTGAATCAACTGGGCATTTCAGGACAATGTAAAGCTAAGAGATGAAGAGCAAGTTGGCAAAAGGCATGGAGGATTCAATTTCTTAATTTGTCACGAAACCCCTTAAACTTTTCATGATTTAGGGATATTTAAGGATAACCGATAAAAAAACAGAATATGATGACCTTTAAATTGCTCCAATCAGACAATGTACCCAAGGATACTATAATCAATTTTTCATTATTTGTCTAGAACTGTTTAAATTTAAAACTCTTTAATATAAATTGATGAGCTATTATTAGGAAGAATGATTATTGATTATATTAATGTTTTTATACCTCCAGCAAGTTTAATGTGTCTAAATGAAACTAGACTAGAAATTTCTGTAAGAGAATATAAGTTCTTAAAGGGATTGTAAAGAGGTTTTCTAACTTTTTTATGTGTAATAGGGATACTGATAGCATCAATTTGCACTATTTCTGTGGTTCCTGCAATTGAACTAAAACTAAGTATTTATGACGTCCATTATCGTGAAGTATGCTTTATAACATAAGGTCATCAAACACTAAGTTTTAGTGGAATTGCAGGAACCACAGATGCCTGATTGAAATTTGGAATGGTGCAAATGGATATCAGTGTCCCTCATAAAAATTTTTTTTTTTTTTGGCCCATTATGGTTTGTTGGTAAAAGCTTAAGCAATAAGACATCAAGATGTGAAAGGCTTGAAAAACACAATTCTTATTACTTAAGAATTACTTTGATCTGTTCTTGTTGAAGAATTATGCATCAGAACTTAAATTGTACTTTCTTTGCTTTGTTTGGCAATCTTTTCACATAATAAGCAAAATATTAATAGGCAATATAAGTAATTCTTGAAAGAATGATTTAAATAAAGTAGTCTGGGAAATGATCAAACGATTCAAGGAAATGTGACATACAGTCAAATATAATATAAAAAATAAATATATTATATAATAAAATAAATAAGATATATTTATAAAAGAGATTATATTACATATAGATCACAGGTACACTTGGTACCCTTCCGAACACTGAAATTAATCTTATTGACTCAACAATAAATAAATGGATCTTCTTTATGATATAAAATATTATGACAGTTAGGGATTATAGCCTACCTTTATGATGGACTAGTATATCAAACAATATTGAAGGTTACTTATAAGAATACATTCATAATGGCTCTTTGGTTCATGTACAATCTTTGAGCACTTTGATTGGCTTGACCTGAATAGTTAATAAGAATCGAATCAGTAAAAGTTTCCATAAATATAATTTGTTATCATTATTGCGATGTAACATGTTATAGAAACCCTCCTTCAAAGTGGCAAAACTAAATACATCAGGTGGCCAGAAAAAATAATTATACTTTCATTTCAGGATTCATAAAGTATCAAAATACAGTTTTAACAGGTTAAATGACTTTGAAATACCAGTTTTTATAATACCAGTGGCCCCTGCTTATGGCATCAAAAGTTACTTAATTTTCTTAATACTGTTTGATTTCCAATAAATCCTACAGTTCAATCAATAAACAAAAAATAATTTCTAAAAATCTCCATAAAGCAATCTTTTTTTTTATCTTTTATGCCACCTTTAAGATTAAGAATACTTCATAGAAGCTATAAATCATAAATATATTTTAATAAAAGAGAATAGTGTTTAAAATTTGTTTTTAATCTCTTTTATGTTGGTTAAACCAATGATTACTCAAAGGATATAAATCCTTTCTTGATAAATAACACAAATCACACAAATCAAAGATGCCCCTATAAAATAACTTAAGATTTGAATTATTAAGTCACACCTCTGTTCTAAATTACATTGCCCTGACACACTACTACTGACATATTGAGTGTCTTCAAAATTCCTCACTCCTATTTGAGCTCTTAATTACAATTTTTTTCAAAACTTGGAGCTCCTAAGCAATAAGTATCATGTTGATGTTCACAAGCTTGGTACTTTTCTAAGCACCTGATGCCACTCTAAAATGGAGCTCAAATCTCAGTGATCTGCTCTATAGCTAATAACTTAAAATTGATAAAGGCGCCCTATCATACAATAGTGATTACCAGTTGCGTATGGTTGCAAATAATGAAAGTGGTCAACCCAGTGAGAGTTGCGTTCAAAACATATGACAGCCATTCTTATTCGCAACCATACACAATTGGTGATAGTTATGGTGTGAGGGCCACTTTAATAGCATGAATTGCAAAAGAACTTTCAGCAATGAAGCCTACACAAATGTTTCTTGCTGTGTTATTCCTTTTAAAATTATTGTCATATTTTAAGATTGAATAACAGGCAAGTTATTTTGATAAAAGTATTAAGAAAGTGTGACTACTTTTCCAAATAGGATTTCATCAGAACAAAATATCCTTCCAGCAATGAAAGCATTAAAAATTGATTTTCTTGTTAACACTTTTTAAGAATCAATATTCCTTCAATTATTTACTTAAGACATGTTGATATTTACATAAGATAATTACTAGAGGGCATTGAGCAATAGAGTGAATCCATTAATATTTAATGCTTGGAGCATTTTTACAAACAGAGTGGTCACTTTGAATTTTTAATCAGATGTCTGTGGTTCCTGCAATTCCAATAAAACTTAGGTGTATTATAAAATGAAAGGAGTTTTACGTCATTCTTTTCAGCACCATTTGAGCTAATGAAGATGGTTAAATGTTTTATGACGTTACTAATTGCAAAGGGCCTTCCGTGATATGATGCGTTTAGTGATGTCATCAAACACTTAGTTTTAGTGGAATAGCAGGAACCACAGACAACTTAAGTTGATATTTAAAAATAGTATATCCTCTTTTATGATATTTTGTGCTCAAATAAAACTTTTTATCTAAAAATATATCTAGTTATTAAGTATATTAATCCACATATTCTTTCACGGATGTCAGCTAGGTTATTAAGTTGATTATTATTTGTATATTTGTATTCATTAGTAAATATTAATTTGCTATACAACAATAATGTAGGATTTTCCAACCAAATTCCTGATATTTATATCCCTTTTGATATACACTTTTTAATTTGAGTCATAATTATCATAAGACCCTAATCAAATTCTGGACAGTTCCATATTGACCTCACCTTCTTAATTTCATTGTTATTTTATCAAATATCTATTCATAATTAGGCCAGTAGTGTTAAGCCTAATCTGAAGTTGTGTGGTAGCATACACCTATAATCAAAAAGTCAAAGAACACCTATTATTAAGGAGATATATTTTAGAAGGGACCTCTATTCATTTTGTTCATTCAAGTGTGAATCATAGATATGATAATGATAGAGTGAACATAAGCTGACCAAAACATTACTTAAACATGTCCTGGCCTAATTTTCTAAGCTGACCAAAACATTACTTAAACATGTCCTGGCCTTATTTTCAAATAATAATTAATTATTGTTATTCAGCTATATCAATGTATTTGTTACCTTGTTATTTTTGAAGTTAAGAAAATTTAAGTTTTGACGTTTAACATTTTGACTCATATGGTTGAAGTTTTCATAGCTCTTTATAGAACCTCACTTTATTATTATTTATAGATTGAGCTGCATAAATCTGACAATAATAAGTGTATAAAAACATGCCAAATAGAGAAAATATGAGAAATAGGCTTCTTGGAACTAAGACAGATGTTCTTGAAAACGGTGAACTCCATTTGCCAAATTTACAGTGGGCTTATAGCATGTATGTTTCTATCCAAATGATTGCTAGTAATCTTTGAGGCTTTTATTGATACATGACTTACAAACACATTGATATGATTTTTTTTGTTCAATATGATATCATATAGGAAAATTTCAAGTATTTAGTATAACGATTAGTTACCCATTTCAAGGAAGTAATTGGACCACTAGAGCAAGTAATTGGATATCTTAAAACAATAGGTAATTGTTATCTAAAAGACAAGTCCAAACCAAATCAATGTATCATTTCTTAGAAAGGTTCAATGGCTTTGTTAATACGCCCTGGTCTTAGATTTCATTATTTGATTAAACTTTAAAATATACAAGGTGTAGGCCTACCATTCTAAATAAATTATTTGCTTTGACATGTATTACCATTTGAAACCATGTAAATATGTGTGTATAAAATCAAATCACAAACAGCTATTCTCTGGTGTGATTTCACCATATTAATTAAAAAAGATTATGCAAGATATTTAAGAAAATGTTTTGTAGATTTACTTGTAGGATATTTGCTACAAAAAGAGTCCCAATCTAAGTAGAATTAGATCACATTTTCGTCTCCATTGTGATCTAACAAGTCTACCACAGTCTCTTCAGATAAAATTATTTTTAACCAATCAAAGCATGTCATGTGATACCTGAAATTGTTGATAGCCAACCAAATTTAAAGAAATATGACAGCTTCTTTGGGTTTTGCAATACCACAGTTCAACATTGCTATCAAGAAACAGTTTCTGAATGATATGATTTGATTGGTTCTTCAGGACACAAGATATCAAATATACAGTCAAATTACTGTACCTTATTTTGTTATACTGTATATTCCAGAGAGAAAAGAATGCAGGATCAAAATGCATTATATCTATGAATGGGGCTTCAACAACTATAACCAATCCTGATAATGGTGACAGTAAAACATTTTCTTTTGATCATTGTTATTGGTCTCATGATGATTATATTGAAGATGAACAGGGTGTTTATTGTCCACAGACCTCAAAATATGCTGATCAGGTAACTATATTTTGATAATTTCTCAAGTTGCTTAATCCAAATTTTCATTTTGAATATTTAACTGAAGTATATTTAGCCCACTTGATAACAAGGACAAATTTATACCAAGATGAGTTAAATAGCCACCCTAGGTACTTCAAGATGGAAGAAGCACCAGGGTTTGGTGCAAAGAGTCAGCACTCTTTTCTGCACCCACTAAGAAGAAATTTACATTATGTATCTAAATGACTTTGTGATTTACATTTTACTTGTTTAAGCTCATTGGGTTAATGAAGATAGAAATTTAATTGAATTTTCATTTTTGATTGATAAAAAACTTCGAAGACTAAATTGATTATTTATTTCTTATTAATATTCAGTTTCACCCTGCCTTTTGGTCAAAAATATATTTTCTTATTTCAGAATAAAGTGTTTAGTGACCTTGGTAAAGGTGTATTAGACAATGCTTGGCAAGGTTATAATGCTACATTATTTGCCTATGGACAGACTGGGTCTGGTAAGAGTTACTCTATGACCGGCTATGGTAATAATAAAGGTATTGTACCTATAACTTGTGGTGAACTATTTAAAGCTATTGAAAGTAACAAAGATGACAAGAAACAATTGAGGGTAAGAATTTTAGAATTTCAACAATTCTGATCAATTTCTAAAGGGCAGAAAGTCATATCTTGTGAACTGGCTTTGTTTTCCTGGATAGTAGCCTACTACTTTTGTTGATCTTCAAGCTAAGAGAGCTCAATGTTTACTATCTGTATCATTTTTCAGGATTGAAATCTTACTTCTCATTTCTTTACAATTAAACTCAAATGTTTTATGGAAGTTTAGACTGTCAGCACTTCAAGCACTTCCTAAACTTTCTCATGACAGTTATAACTCTAACACAAAGATTTTGTAGATAGCTTAAGAACTAGGTGTTGGTTTTCCATTCTGGAAAGTGATACAGAAAGCTTAAATTAAGTATCAGCCAGTAGATCAAATTATTGTACTTACAACCAACTCACTTCACAAAGATAGAATTTATGTTAAATTTTGTAGGTAACATTCAGTATGTTAGAAATATATAATGAACAGATCAGAGATCTATTGGTTAAAGGACAACAAAAACAAGGTGGTTTAAAAGTTCGACAGAATCCTAAAGTTGGGTTTTATGTTGAAGGCTTGAAGGTAAGAAATTTCAACCTATTCAATGGATGACATAATTTATCCTGGACCAATACATGAAAATGGATATTACATTTAATAACTTGACTGTCAATATCAAAGATATGCAGTTTGAAATATCAACTGAAAATGAGTGACTACACAGTAGGTTTGAGGTATTAAAGTATTCGATGTGCTAGCGATCTAATGGCGTATAAACACATTGGCCCACTGATAGAAAGCTTGGACTAGATGTAGATAATGAACATAATTTAAGGTTTTAGCAGCAAATTATGTCATAAGCTAATGTCATATAATTTTTTTTAATTTAAATTTTAGCAAGTACCAGTAAGTAATTATAAAGAAATAGAACAGTTAATGAATCAAGGTGCTATCAGTAGAACTACAGCCTCTACCAATATGAATGCTACTAGTAGTAGATCACATATGGTTATAACTATTAAATTTGAACAGGTATTTCAACAATCTTATTAGTATTAATTGTGAAAGAATCTTACATACTCAGAGATACACAGTGAATGCAAAGGTCACATATATACAGATGCTTTTCAAACATAAGTTAGTGGTAACAGGGGTTAGTTTGTATGTGTTATTTTTGAAATCTGCAAAACTTGTTTCATATGAAATTCTTACACAAAGGTTTACTTCTTTCCCTTCTTTAATGCATGATGTCATATGGAGCTTCTTTAAGCAGCTGTGTGCTGTGTTGTCTTTACTTGATAATAGAACAAAAATGGTGGACACCAAGTTTATTTTAGAACTGGTACTTCTTGTTAACAAGAGTCAAATGAAAAAGAAGCTCTTGTTGCTATCACACAATTATGGACTTTTTTTTAGCATTATTCATATTTGTCTATGTTTCCATGCAGGTATTTATGAATGTATCTGGTGAAAGTACTACTAAAAGTAGTGAGATAAATCTAGTTGATTTAGCTGGTAGTGAAAGAGCTAATAGTACTGGTGCTACTGGTGATAGATTAAAGGAAGGAGCTGCTATCAACCAGAGTTTATCATCTCTTGGTAATGTTATTAGGTACGTACATTGTCTCTCAGGCAATATTTTCAGAGATGAGCTAGTGGAGATATTAGGGACTGAAAGCGTTAAAGACTGGGCTGACTCTCAGAAGCACTGGCCATGAATTATTCTAACCTTGACATTCGAACTAATGGCAACAGAGTAGACAACAATCCAACAGATACATGTATATATACAACAGAATATAGTAGTTCATGTAATTTGATTTCAGTGCTTTGGCTGATATTTCTGGAGGGAAGAAGAAAGTGATTGTACCATACAGAGATTCTGTTTTAACTAAACTATTACAATCTGCTCTTGGTGGTAACAGTAGAACTATTATGGTAAGAATTCATAACAATCTGATGTTGCAATAGGATGGACGCATAGGAACTGCATGTAAAGAACAAATTACTTTGTTACCTACAAAGATAAATAAACAAATTTCTTGGAAAAATAAGTTGGGCAGTGTTTCATCAAATTATCAATCAAATTTCAGATTGCTGCCTTAAGTCCAGCTGATATCAACTATGATGAAACATTATCAACTTTAAGATATGCCGACAGGTATACTATGTTTTATTGAAATTATTATTTTCAAAGTAATTCTCAATTTCCACAGACAAAATCATATCTGGAAGCGGTACTGAGGTAGGAAAAACAGAAGTAGCAAAAATGAAAGTAGCAAAAAAAAGCAAAACCAGAAGGCCTTTCCATCAAGCTTATATCTAAACCTAAGATCACAGTTGAGCTCTACCTGTTTGATGTCTCCAAAATGGCTACCATTTCAGTAAATTCCTATCTTTAATGGACTCATTGCTTGTTCTAGGGCTAAAAAGATTCAGAATAATGCTGTAGTAAATGAAAGTCCTACAGAAAGATTAATTCGAGAATTAAAAGAAGAAAATGAAAGATTAATGGCTATGTTAAAAACTGGTGGAAATAAAAAAACAGATAATTCAGAAGAATTAAAATATCTGTTGGCTGAAAATGAAAGACAAATGGGTATGCAGTTATCTTGGGAGAACAGATTGGAAGAGGCCAGGTAAAAGATTAAGAATCTCATGGAATATTTTTGAATTAATACTATGTTATCAAATGAAGACATGTTTTTATAAGTGCATGAAAGAATAAGACATTTTGCTTCAAGAAACTCAAATTTTTCTGCAACAAAATTACATGATAACGGTGTATGATTTATAAAAATATAAGAACTCTTTTATATCAGGAAAGAAAGAAGATGGGGTGGGTGGAGAAGATTAGGGAGAAGATTAGGGAGAAGAAGTTCCATAACATGTGCAAAAATTAAGAAAACTGCAGGTGATGAGCGAAAATGATTTTTCATTTCAGAAAAGAGTGGGAGAAGACATTTTTAAACAGTTCTAAAGAGAAAGCAGAATGGGAACAACAACCTTATATAATGAACGTAAATGAAGATTCTCAGTTAACTGGAGTTATTAAACATTGTTTTGATAAAGGTTAGTGGAAATCAAAAAAGTCTGGGATAGCGCTTTCCTTGATGCAGACCCAATGAATTTTACTGTTACAACCTGATAGTAGTTATGTGCCAAGGTGTCCAACATGATATATCAGCTATATTAATAGCAATGTTAGCTTATGTACTTATGGTGGCATAATATTGAAGGGGCATGTTTTTTTTACCAATCATACTTTAGTCTCATAGACAGGAATTTTTTTGCTAAGCCAATCAGTAATAGTGTTCACAGCTCTCTGTCGAAATTTGAGCCTTCAAATCCATGTGTATCCATAATTATACACGTTTGAATGTTAAAAGACATCCATAGAAATAGGAAAAGAAATTCTATTTAAATATATTCAAGACTCAAATCAACCCCCCAAAATGGAACCCCTGTTCCTTTAAGCAGTAATGTAACTAGTAGTAATTGTGCTGCAAAATTAAGGGCAACAGTGTGCAGCAAGAAATAAGTATTCAAGACTTTAAAATTTGTTTCAGGTAAAACTGTAATTGGAAAAGAGAATCAAGAAGATGTTGATATTACTATAAAAGGCCTAAGGTAAATTATATTTAAAGTTGGATACACCTTGATCCAAGTTGACTTTTGGAACATTGAAGCATGCCAACTTTTAAATCTTTTGGTATACTACTTACATTTCCATTTTAGATAAGTTTAGAATTTGAAAATTTATAGTTAATTTCCATTTCTACTTTCAGCGTTCAAAATCATCATGCTATGATATATAATGATGGTAATAAAGTGTATATTGAACCCTGTTCTATACAGTGTTTAATTAATTACAATGGAAGTAAATTACGACAGAAAACACAGTTACATCATCTGGTATGTATCAATTGCTATGAACTGTTTCTCATGAATAAGAACTTGTTGTTCAATGAACAGCGTCAAGTGGTAACCCTGTAAATATCTACTATCTATAACCCCTTTTACACTACAAAAACTATGCACTCTCAGAAAGTTTCTTAGAAAGAACCAGATAAATTTTGTGTAATGTAAAAGGGTAACTCTGAGGGCTGTTCCAATTCTGGCCCACCTCAAGGGGGTGGTCTTGGAATGTAAACAATTAACTGAGCATACCCAACAAGCAGAATTCCTCATATTCAATTTGTTCAATAAGAGATCCAACTTATAAGAGAATAAGACTTATACAGAATCTTTAATTGTTGTTTTTGTTGTTTTCAGGATAGATTAAAGTTTGGAACAACCAGTCTCTTTCTATTTGTTGGTTTTATGAGTGAGAGACGCTCTCAGGATCAACTAGAGAAATATAACTATGATTACTTTATGACGGAAATAGCTGAACATGAAGGTTTGGCTGTGGAATTACAGACACCACGAAGAAATAGTGATGCTCAAGCAACTTCAACCACAGTCTTTCATGAATTTGTTGATTTGATGCCTCTAATAACTGAAGCTAATGCTATTAGTGAAGAAATGAATAAGGTTGGTTTGGAAATGCTTTTTCTATATTTTGATCCTTAAACGGCAACCAGCGACATTTTTTAGGGTTGAATATATGCAAATAGTCCTGGTCGATTTTTCCCACAATCCACCGGAAACGAGAGATCACCATCTGTCATAAGGGCAATTTAGGAGAGTAACCATGGCCGAAAGACACTGGAATGGAGAAGTTTCAATTGTAAAAATTACTTTACAGGATGACACCAGGCTTCCAGAGCCAAATGGACCAAAAGGCTTTTGGGGTTCGTTGAATGCACTGTCAAGTAGTCAGACAGAAGAACTCCACTTTATATTTCTATCTTTACTGGTTTCTCCCTGCCTTAGTTTTGTTTCACAAGCAGGGTTGCTTTTCTTATATTTTTCAGTATGTGAAATTTGAAGCAGAAGTTAAGAATTTTGCAAGTCATGAAACGTCAGCTAAAACTACCGAAAAAGAAGTTGTGGTGAAAGTTACTAATACACTCACTAAAAAGGTAGTTGATAGTATTTTTGGCATTAAATAGTCTCACCTCACTATAACTCGAAATTTTGATTTTCATGATGTTCTCTGTGAAACATTCTTATCAGGTTGATCTTGTTAAAAACAAAATGGGACACTTACGAATGATGAAATGATAAATCAGGCAATGATCATGTAGGTAACAATCAGAAAATACAATTAATGATCTGTATTTAGAATTTTGAGTGTCATTAACCATTTCTCTGCTCCCTGTCTAGGTATGGACATGGAGTAAGGCCAAATTTCATAATCGTAAAAATATCATGGATCAAGTTTATGGAGAGTTTTGTGAATTTGGTGCTAAGAAAATCAACAAGAAGAATGATCCATTTTGGGATCCTGTGGAAGATGTTTTTCTTGGAAGGTAATTACATGATAATTCACATGCTTTCCATGATGTATTGAGATCTGTATTCAAGTATAATTCAACTGTGAACCTAGAATCAAGAACACTTCTTTAGGAAACTGCATATAAGACATATTAGCACTGTATATGTTACCATGGTAATCTTCAATATTGTGACTTCCAAATGAGTGATGATTCAAATGTATCATAGCTGTCTTTTTAGCTGTTGTTTCACACTTATTTAAAGTTGAAATCACACGGGTAAATAGTTGCAGGGGTTAAGGTGATTCTCAGGGACAATAAGTGTGTTTCTGTTTAAATTTATCCTTTTCATTTTTTCCAGTTGTCACGTGTGGTTGCAACCAATTGCATATAACATGGAAATAGATGAACATTTCGCTCTCCATAATTACCATGGTAAAGAGGAAGCTGTAATACATGTACAAGTTGTACCATGTAATAACAAGGGGAGACCACTAGGAGATGACAGTATTGTGACAGACGCAGATGAACTATTAGATTCACCTTTGAACTATGTAATAATGTTACCACAGTGTATGGGTGTTAGATGGATTATGGAAGATAAATCTCGAGGCGTTTTCTGCAGGTATTTGTTATTGAGTCAATTAAGTATATAATCCCTAATAAAGTGATTCTTATAGAAGATGTATAATCGATGAGTGGTCTTACATTTGAATGCTTGTCATGGGAGCAACACATGCCAAAGAGGAGTTGAAAGCATACAGCAGGCTGACTTTCAGAAGCACTGGCTGTGGCATGTTAATTTTGTTAACTTAATCCAACTTTCTACAAACTAAATTATTCCACCATTAGGATACAGCCAATTTAAGGGTAAAATTTTGACCATAATGTAGATGTATTAGCATGTATTAAACATAAAGGTATCTTGAAATAAAATGAGATCAGATATATGTATTTTGAAAATGTGGGGAGATGAAACATTAATTTTAATATTAAAGTTAATAAAATTTTATTTGACAGAATAATTGTACCTGGTGAAAAGAATATCATATCCAGTAAAAGAATTTGGAATAAACCACAAACAGAGTTAGATTTTACAGCACAAATACAGCATAAGAAAGTAACTTCTAAAATATTAGATCAATTATTAACAGAATCAATTGTTATAGAATTGTGGGGCACACAAGGTGAGACATTTTGTCTTGATTTATTGTCAACAACTCTTAAAAATGTGCTCCTCTTATCTTGGTTTTTAATGGTGAAAGAGCAATATAATTATTGGACAAAGGTACATATGATCGAAGCCTTCATTATTGTTGTGGACTTTGAAAATATCTTTTAACAAACAGGACATTTTTTAGCCTTGAAATCTTGCTTTCTGAATAAGACATGAATAGAGAATTTAAGAAGAACATGTGAAATGGGTAATCTTTTCTCTTAAAGGGATTGTAACTTAACTTTTTATTTGTATTTGGGAACACTGATAGCATCAATTTGCGCCATTGCAATTTTCAGTCAGATGTCTGTGGTTCTTGCAATTGCACTAAAACTAAGCATTTTGAAAGGCCCTTGCAGCTTTTGTCAGTGATATAAAAAAAAAACCTTTAAGCCAGACATTCATGTATAAGCTACAATCTTGATCAATTGAGAACTTTAAATTGTTTTCAGTGACATCTTGTACAAAGAGTAAGTTATTACTGCTGAATTATAAGATTTCTGTATAGATCTTGTTTTTCATGAGTGATTCCTTGGCCTATCACTTCTTACTCACTGTCATCTAAAAGACATTTTTAATAAAAACTAATATTTCAAAATTCAATACTTGAATTTTCTATTTAACTGTACTAAAGTTGATGTAGCATCATTGAATATGTAGTATTCTGCTTTGTTTAAGAAATTAGAATTTCAAATTAACAACCAAATATGTCTAACAGTTATGCTGCAAAATGTGTGTTTAAGTATCATTTGAAAATAAGAGAAAAAACATTTGGGATGTTTTTAGAATTTCCTTGAAATCAGCATTCTGTGTCAGAAAGACAAGCTGACATTCTGTTCAAATTTTCATGTTGCATGTAAACCTCATATATTTTATCAGCCTCTGTATATTTGGATTGCAGTTGACCATTTAAAATTGATATGCTACTTGTGAATTAACATTTGAAATCTTTTATTCAGATCCCTCTGAAATTGAACATCCAGAAAGTAATGGACAAATTCACCCACATCTTAATGTTGATATCTTATCACAAGCTGTAAGTTATCTGAATTATCTAGGGTTTTGATAATCTGAAACTTCTTATTTAGTCTTTGTAAGGTTCTGTAGCGCAGTGGGTTTTGGTTCTTTACATGACGTCATTGGCTTGGTTATGTTGAACAAATGGTTGCTATGGGTTCTAATCTTTGTTTGCATGTAAAAGTCTGATGACCTTGAATAAGTCTCTTAATAATTCTAGTCAACCCAGCTGCAAAACTTATGCTGCATGTGTTTTTTTTACGATTCTGTTTATTTTACAGCAAGAAGAAAAACCAGATTATGAAACAATATATAAAGAAAATGTTCTCTTAAAATCTGAATTAATGAAAGCTAATCAAAAAGGTAGACTGCAGCTCTTTTTATAAGCCCACATGAAATTTGTTTTTGAAAACATGTGCAATTTTTAGCTCTTGAAGGCACAATTCTTGGAAGATTTTGATGAAACTGTGATGAACCCTATTGAAAATCAGAAAAATAAAAAAATGTTAAGTACAAGTTATTGCTCTTGATCTTGAAAATGCATTAAATATTTAGCTCATAAACACTTTAAAACTCGATTGTTGCCAGATTTTGCCAAAAATTCGTAATATTGTTCAGTATCACTCCAAAAAGTAAAAAAGAGTGTAGGGTTGAATGGTTCATATGTGTGATTGCACTGCCAAATATTTTCATTTAAATTCATAGCTGTCGGCTGGCGTAAATTACCTTGCCTGGCAAGCTATCTTTATGATATTTTTTGGTTAAAATATTTCACTAATCGTATTTTTAGATTACCGCAGTAGACAGAAGATATTAAAGTTTTTTTAAATTTTTAAATTTTCTGTTTCAGGAAAAGTAACCAAAGGTTTAGATGTGGATTTAGCAAAAAGTATTCAAATATTTTTCAAAGATATTCGTTCGGTACAATCTACAATACAAGAAATGAAAGAAATATGTAAGTTAATTGTCTGTGCATAAGAGCTTTGAAGTGTTCAACTTCAATTGATTTAATTGTTAAATCTAATCCCCAAAGACTGGGGGTACAAATTGAGGGCAGACTGACTCAATGGGGGGTCAAAATGTCAATTCAAAATACAAAATTCTGGTACATTCTGACATACATTTTGGGGCTAAAAGGTATAAAAATCATAGTTTCAAATTTGTTAAAAATTAATTTGGGGTTTGCTACTTAGCAAGCTAGTCATTGTTCTAATTCTTTCTATTTACAGCTGATAATGTACAGAAAGATGGTAAATATAATGGTAATATGAAGAGTATAATGGATAATTATTTTAAAACATTAACAACGACAGATAGTCAGTTATCATCTTGTGTACAAACATTACGTAAATCTGTTATGGAGACCATCAAAAAAAGTAAATCTTCTTAGACTAAAGGAACAAAAACTATTGTGGAATCTGTCCAAGTTAGGGACTGCAACTAAAAACCGATTCTTTGAAAATTTGCAAAATTGGAACTCATCCAAGATTTAATTTTTGTACATATACATACCAAGTTTCATCAAACTCAGATAAAACTGCAGCCGCAATTGCATCCACAAGCCATTTTTGACATATTCCTACCAGCCCCGTCGCTAGAAATGAATTGGAGGAGCTGGGGCTTGGCTTTGTGATGAGGGGGTGTGGTTAGAGCCCATGGACACAGAGCAACACAAGTTCTATGAGCTGGCAGCCCCCCATAAAAATTAGAAGCCTGGAGAACTCATTTCTAACTATTTTGTGGCCCTCAAAATGTTCATCTTTTATATTTTGTACAAAGACACTGCTAATTAATCAATCTCAGCTAAATTTAAGAAGGTTTACTGGGGGTTAATGACAGGGCTGATTCTAACTACCGTCATGTGAAGGGCAATAACACATTCATAAAAGTTCATCAGAAATTAGCATATACCAAATTTGTCACCAATATTTACTGAAGCATAAGTGTAGCCCCTATCACATTTACAATTTATGGTAACATTAAGTGCACGTCAATTGTGATTGTTTTATGTGAACTGTGATATTTATATATGATTTGTTATTATGTTTGTTAATTGTTAAAATGAAATGTGCAATATTTTTGTATAGTATGTATAGTGTTAAACAAATAAAGATTGAGCATTATAAAAGACATGTAAAATTTCCTTTGAATTAGCACCAAAAGCAATATTGATAATTCATTGTTACCATGGAGACCATTGAAAGTTATTTGCAAACAAGTCTTGTCATCTGAAAGACACAATATCCGACTGTACAATGGTGCAGGTTTATATTTTATATCACTGAAAGCTCAAAGCTTTTGATAATATAATGACATATACACTACACTACATGTATCCAGGGCAACTGATGGAATATCCAAATTCCTAAAGAAACAACCATTTATATTTAAAAAATTGTAATCAATACTGCAAACTTCAAGTGGAGAATCAAAATACTAGAACAGAACTATAATCATGTTTTGTAAAGTGGAGAATACATAATAATATTAACAAGGATGCCATTGTGACTATTTTCTTCATATTGGCTTATAAAATAATGTGGGGGTTTTGTTAATGGACCTCCAAATGAGCTTGATATACTACATCTTTATCCTGATTTTCAATTTCAAAGCATAATTCCTTTCCCTCAGTCCAAAATATAACAGATAGCTGCTCACCAGCATTACACTCTTTCAAAAATGTAAAATTTGCTATTTTAATTTGTGGCTGTTTAAGAACTGTTAATCCACTTGATTTTAGATTAGAACCTAAAAGTCCATCGCAACAGAATTTGAGGTAATTTGACCAATTCACATGAAAATATGGATCACAATCACTTGGCTGTATTGTTAATGAATATGATGTGAGGTTATTTGGTCGCTTTTGATTCAATCTCCAGTTCAGTGCTGCCTCCTTCTGAGAATATTTCTGATACTTTTCTCTCCACCAATCAGGTAATTGAACTGGTTTACGAGTTTCTCTACTCACTAGAATAGTTTGTACTTGGCATTCAACTAAAGGTTCCGTCAAATCAGGATGAAGAACTTGAGTTAATAAATTAACTGAGGAATTACCAGCATATAGAAGTTTCTTAGTTAGTGTAAGAGGACTTTTCCTTAGTTCTGTGTTGTATAAATTCTTGTTGAAGATGGTACTTCCAGAACCAATAAAACCCATTCCTACATTATATAAATACCCCAGATCTAAAAATGAGTGATTTGGATCACTCTCTGAACGGTTGAATGTAAAAGCTCTACCACTTTCAACAAGGGTCAAAACACTCCATGGTTTGATATGAGCTGAAACAAAAAATAAGTATGTGTACATTTTTAACTTCAATATAGACAAATGAAGTCAGGCCTCATTTATTTGATGACACTGTCTGCCAATTTGGAAATTTGTCACACAAACATCACAACACAAAAACCCAGGGAAGAAATTTTATTGGCTGGCAGTGTAATCAATTGGATGAATGTTCAAGAGGCCTGTTGTTAAACCCTTAAAGAAATTGCTAAAATATAAAAGCCAATCAAAACAGACAAAAGTTTGAGCACCCCTGCACAAAAGAAGCGACGTTAATTTTAGCTCCTTTAATCTTTAAAACAGTAATCTGGATGACGAAACATTACCTTCACCATCAAAAGCTTCATACGGAAATCCACCAGGAACCTCAACTTGAACTAAATTTGGTGCCAGAAACTCACGTGTATAACTATTTTTCAGTTGGTGAGCCATCCTGAAATCAAACCATGAAAATTCGCATTGGCATATAGCTTTATCACCAAGCTGTATAGGCCTATAATGGTATTATTGTAGCATAAAACTAAAGCCAACCTTATTTGGTTTGGTTAGAACATTAGAACCTAGAAAAATTGGATCATATGATTGCAACTGTTCTATTTTCACTCACTAGAGAGAGGCTACTTAATCATTTGTGATTGTGCTTTTAATGTGTGCTCATGAATTGAAATGTTTAAATTTCTAAAAGCAATTTTAAGACTAAAAAGTCAGGTCTCCATAAAGGCATAATACGTCAGTAGATCTACTAAAAAATTAACAATAAAAATTAATTTCACATAACTATAGATAAATGGTAAAACTTTTACAACGAATGTGCAAAGACAATATTGTTTTTTTGTTTTTTGTAAGCATAAAATCAAAATCTTGGCTAAATGATTTACTACAAACATCACAAAAATGTCCTTGAGTTGAAATGAACCTATTTATCTCCACAACTTCCCTCAGATCAAACGTTTCAAATTAGTTTAATGGATTTACCAGGCAAATGCTGTTTTTGGACGACTCATACTATAATCTATGAGGTCCAACGTATCCGAACAAATGGCAAATAAATGCAAATCATCATCATCACTACTAACAATCAACCGTATCAAAGTCCAGTGCCAGTGAATGATGGGTGTGTCTGTATATGTAATTGTACTCAAATAGATCACAGCGTTTCAGGTAGAAGTGGGGTCTATTGTTTTGTTAATCAAGATTGAGTTGCAGTGTTTAGTACAGCCTAAATGCATCTAAGGCTCATACATTAAAGACAAATATTTTTGTTTTAGATGATTTGATTCGGTTAAACATTGGTCTTCTTAACTTTTTTAGATTCATTTCAATTTGAGCAGCTTTCCACTTTAGTAGACCCCATTTTAAAGGGGAGATAAATCTGCATAGACTCTTTTACGGTGAAGGCGTAAACAGACTATTGAATAAACAACTCAATAATTTCCCAAAGATTATATCAATAATTTCTTTTTATTAACAGGCCTACTGTTCTCACGTTTGTAATCATTATATGTATTTTACTATGTTTATTATCCACAACTAATGTGGAAAAGGCTTATGAAGACTTCCTATACGCCCAATTGTTGTAAGGACTAGGGGTTATTCCTCTTTA
Source organism: Lottia gigantea (assembly GCF_000327385.1). NCBI lineage: Eukaryota > Metazoa > Mollusca > Gastropoda > Lottiidae > Lottia > Lottia gigantea. The sequence continues at coordinate 1,081,948 of NW_008710756.1, forward strand.
CTATATCTAATGATCTATACATTCTCTTCTACTTTCAGGATTTTTTTTATGATAGTTGCTAATCTTGGTCTATCAGTTTCCAGATGTCATTTTTGGTAAGTTAAAAGGCTAATAGGACATTTTAAGTTTCAATGTTTTTAGGTTTTTTTGGAAGATTCATTCATCATAGACAGGGCTCAAATTTTCATGATCTTTATTTATGGAAATTTTATTTTTATGTTATGATTTTTTTCTTTGTTGCAAAGCATGACAACTGATTACTCCTGGATGTTTGCATTGAATGTATCAATATTATCAATAGTGCCCTATTGTGCATAAAAATAGATATATACTCACAAAATGTTTCGAGATATCTGGTCGAATAGGTCTTTAGATTGAGGTCATGTTATAAGTGTGCTTAAAGGCTTACCATAAATTACAATAAAAAACTATTTTTCAGTGCTCAATACATCAATTGTAGAGCAATAGACAAATATTTTTCCATTGTTACATTAAGCTTATAGGTGTCTACAGAATTCTTCTTGGAAATCAGCAGCCTAGATTATAGTTTTATATATATAACAGCAATGATCAATGTTGTAAATATTAACATGACAAAAATAACATCAAGGATTTTTTTTATTTATGGTAATGTTTAGCCTAATTCTACTTTTTGAGCTGTCCATTTTGTCAATTTTTCTGATGTTGGTTTAATTTTGATGTCAGAATAACTAATCTTAAAACTTTTCACAGAGTCAAGCTATTATGAACTTCATCTAATACCATGACTGCAGTCACCTTTCTTGTATTACAGGAGTTTGTAAATGATGTACAACACTCATAGAACTTGACAGAAAGACAGATATCTCTGTATTTACAAACATCTGTGTTAAAAGAAAGATGGTTATGGCGTTCAAGGAATTGCAGTCATAATAACTTTTTTTTTTGTAGATGATGATAATTAAGACTGCGTTAGTTATAAATTTGTGTTATACATCACAAATCAACTCACAATAGTTTCAAGTTTGAGCCAAAAATAATTTAAATAGTTTAGAAAGCTGAACGCAAGCCCATCAAGCTCAACAAGAAATTTAGGCTATTCATTCCTTCATCTTGCTTTTTACCTGCCATTTCGTTAGATAGTTCAAAATTACAGGTTTTTATTTTCCAAGTTTCCTTTGAACACAATTTCAGCACTTTTCTTGACTTGGTCAACTTTAAAACTGTCAAACCTGTTAAACCTTATTATTTTCTTTTCGCTTTTGAAAGCTTCTATAAGCTTATCTCACATGAATCAACATCATGAAGATGAATTCTTTGCTTTATTGCCAACAATCACTTCCATGGTTTCTATCAAATCCTGAAAGGTCAATCTCTTTTATTTTTATTCTCTTAGCACTGTGGATGCTCTAAAGGGCGGGCATCTGAATCACCTGGTCAAAGACCATATGATCGCAGTACATACACTGCACTGGTAAGGGATTACTGCATGCGCTTCTTCTGTAAATGTATGTCTTTTTTTTATTAACTCCACTATAAAAGTTATATATAAAGCTTATACCCCAACTGCATGTACATTATCATATTATTTTACACAAGCTTATTAATATTCTTATCCCTTATATACCTTATTGTTTTTACTCAGTAAATCCAATCGGGTTTGTAGGATTGAGAACTGAAGCTCAGCAGGGATCTAGATGATGCTTTCTGAGTTAATTAAAGAGTATCATTGATTCTTTGACCCTGGCTATCTGCTTATGAAGTGTTGTGATTGTGTGTGTACCAGATATCAATCAGAGGATTTAGAGATAATGTCGGGATAGTTCTGAACTCAAACTCAATAGAGTTTAATTTAAATAGTAACCATGACTAAAAACCAACTTTGATCTTTTTTTTTTGGCAGATAGAAAGACTAGAACTCGATATTCCTAGATCTGATAGCAGATCACCTAATGTGTCTATGACTTGATTTATGAAATGTAATGATTGTTTTCTAGTTGATCTAGTAAATATTTCTACAGATTTGTGTTGGATATATAAACAGTTTCATTATTTTATCTTATTGGCCAAATCTCTGACCACCATTGTTTGGGATATATATATGACAGAATCTCGTATACATGCAGTTTATGACTTCCTTTTGAGCCCATGTGCCATATTACAAACACCTTGATTATTTATATAGTACATTATCGTGTATTTCAAAACTGCTTCGTACTGCTTTGCTTTTGCTAAGAACATTAAGCATACTAATATACAAGAACAATGATAAAGTTATAGAAACAATGTGTATATTAGAAATATTGGACTGGTTATATTATTGAACACGATACTAACAACTTATATTTGCATGCTGATATTGTACCTACTAAGCCAGTGTGTTGTAGTAAGTTGAGGATGAAATATGTATTGCATCGAAAATAGTGTGAGTTTGCCTCTTTGCTGATGGGAAGTTTGCATTTTTCCAAAATACGTATTCAAGATGATGATTTGTTGGTAAATCGAATTTTGCCTGTTTTATTCAAGTGAAATTGAATATTAAAAAAGGGTTCACATAATTTTAGAATGACCTTGCACTAATAAATAATATTATATTATATTATAAATATATAAAGTTGATATTAAAGAGAAATACACCCCCTTCCAAAATTTTTTCTGAAAATATCCCCAAATTTTTAATGAAAATTCTCAAATTATATATTTTCATCAACGCAAAGTCATTCTAAGAATATTAGTACTGTTTTTATCAAATTCACACAAATAAAATGGGAAAAATTCAATATACCAAGAAACTTGCTCAGACTATAGTTCCTTAGAAATTGATGTATTATATTCAATCTAGATTCTCTACTTCAGGACAGTTCACTTATCAGACTTATTCATCAAAAAGTCCATTAAAATTGTAGGAAAAAAAAAAATGGATTATTGAAATTTATGATATAATCTATCACAAAATTATATCATTGCACCAATTAACATTCACTTTAGTTGAAAATTACTCAATCATATCTCATGTTACTAGCAGATTCTAATGAATCAAAAGTCCTGATCTAGTATATGTTTGTATACTTCACAAAAGTGGAATATCCACTCTACATTTAAACTCTACATTTTTAGGAAATATATTTAAAGCATTTATATATATATGTATATAGCATCTTGACTGACTGTTTAATGTTGTAAAGGATTTTGTATAGAATTATTTGTTATAATTATGTACAAAATAATAACTAGCCTATATGAAAGAATCACTTATTATATGACCATTATTTTCAGCCAAATGAAAAGGCTGAAGTAATTAATAAATCAGATGGAATGTCATTATCAGAGAGTAATTCTACAGCTGGTCTAGAGTTTGAACCTATATCATCATGTTATGAAGTTTACTCTGTTATAGGTATATTTCTAATATAAGCTAATTGAAAGAACACATAATGTAAATCTCAAATTACTGGATAACTGGCTATAGATTCCAATCATGTCTCAGCTTTTGAGAGTCTTAGTGTCAGTTTTTCCTCTTCAGTCAAATATACATTACCTGCAAAGCAAAACAATTCTTTTCATTGTCCCCAACAAAACACCTTACATTTTTTTTTTTCATCTGAAGGCACAACTTGCGGAAGTTGAGGATGGAGTTTGGGTATATTATATATTTGTATAACACACATTCTCAACTATTGCTATCAACACATTTGTATGGTGATAAAAAAAAGCAAAGAATCACTGGAAAGAAGATTATGCCTATGTTATATTTTGCAGGAAAAGGACATAATGATGCTGCTAGTATATCATTAGCTAAGCACCTATCATCAGGACATCATGTAGCTATTAAACGTATTGGCTTAGAAACACCAGGTTTAGATTACAATGCACTTCAGGTAATGTTTTATAAACCTTTTATAACATAGATAAGATTTTTATAACATAATTTGTGAAAGATACTACATTACAATGTTTTTAGCCCAGGCTTGTAAGATTTCATTTGTGTGTTTTGTCATGCAACATCATTATTTGATTTAAATATAGATAATGATTTCTAATTTGTGTTTTTTTTGGAAATAATGTCCAATTTGTTATTTTAGAAAAGAAGTCTAATTTGTTATTTTAGAAATGATGTCTAATTTGTTAATTTAGAAATGATGTTTAATTTATTATTTTAGAGAAATGTTGCTATTATAGAAATATTGTCTAAGTTGTTATTTTAGAAATGATGTCTAATTTGTTAATTTAGAAATGTTGTCATTTAAGAAATGATGTCTAATTTGTTATTTTAGAAATGATGTTTAATTTATTATTTTAGAGAAATGTTGCTTTTATAGAAGTATTGTCTAATTTGTTATTTTAGAAATGTTGTCATTTAAGAAATGATGTCTAATTTGTTATTTTAGAAATGATGTCTAATTTGTTATTTTAGAATGAGATCGTGTTGTGTCAACAGTTAAATCATCCCAAGATTATACCCCATTATTGTAATTTCATGCATTGTCAAGAATTATGGACTGTTATGCCACTAATGGCTTTTGGTAAGTAGTCATTTCCAAATTTACACTGTTGATATTGATGGAAGGCAAAGCTATTGTTCCCCTTAAACCTAAATCTCTAATCACTAAATCAAAAGAAGCATGTGCATCAACAGATCAATATGGCACAGTGGAACACTCATGTATGCCTGGTTGTTTTGATTTTCTTGATAGTTATTTTCCCCTCGTGTATTTATTATTTCCCTCGATCCGACATCTTTTAATGCTATGAGCTTAAAGATTAAAAGTTATTTCTTTAAAGAAGTGTTTTCATCAACTATCACACTGCACATCTTTTATGTACAGATAAAATATCATTGTCTATTGAATATTGCAGGTTCTAGTCGTGATCTAATACATGCTTATTTTTCTACTGGTCTACCAGAATCAGCTATAGCCTATATATTACGTGATATTTTACAAGCTTTAGAATATCTTCACAGTAGAGGAATTATACATAGGTAAGACAAAATTCTTAACAAAACAATAAAGCTATATTAAATCTTTTACCAACCATTTCACTCCAAAAAAAAAATGGAAATCAACTTATATTGGTAATGAAAATAAGCCTTAACTTCTACAAGTTTAGTGACCAGTTACAGTACTATTTTTCTGAATTAGATATATCCCTGTTAAGGCATGATAGCTTTAATGTTGTAAATAAATGAATTACTAAATCATGATCTCTACTATTTTAGGTCTATTAAAGCAGCCCATATATTGATAGGAGCTAGTGGTAAAGTCTGTTTATCAGGTTTACAGTATGCTTACTCTATGATACAGGGAGGTAAAAAATACAAACTAGTCCATGATTATCCTGAAAATGCTGTCCAATGTCTACAATGGTTTAGTCCAGAAATATTGAAACAGGTATTGTGTTTTATTTTGTCTACGGACTAAGTTTTGTTCTCGAGAGCTCATTTTGTGTTGATTAGAGTTTATAAAGTTTTCATGTTCAGGTATTAGTACAGATATATATATATGTTATTTTTTATTCTTTCCAATCTGATGGAGTTTATTTATGTCTTTATGTTTTATAGAATCTAGCTGGATATGATACTAAGTCAGATATATATAGTCTAGGTATAACAGCTTGTGAGTTAGGTAATGGACAGACACCTTTCTCAGATATGCCAGCTACACAGGTAGGTACTTTATTTAATATCATTATTTGCAGACATTTTTGGCATAGCATGCTTTGTGACTACAGTTACTGAAAGATTGAATTCCAGCTCAACAATTCATTGTAGTTTGTCTTCACTGAACTAATAGCCCTTTGAAATTTTGACTATTATTTAAGAAAATTCCTGTTTATCTAATGAATTTAATATTTGCAGATGTTATTAGAAAAGTTGAATGGAACTAAACCAATATTAGCAGATTCTAGTACTGTAGAAGATTTTGTTGTAGAAGATGATCTGAATGGTATTTTAAATTCTATTTTGTTATAAAATCACTAAGAATTGGCACTTTGTTGAATATTCTACATGAACTTCACTTTAATTTTTACTTGTGACACTCAAAATTTTTTTTTATCATGACCAACAAAAGTTAAAAGAAATGTATATATCTGTCTTTTTGTAGCAATTTGTGACATTTTTATGGCACTTTTCATCTAAATTATGGTCCTATCTCAAATATAGTCAATGTTTTATTTAAGAAATGTTTAGCATTTATCCTTCTCTTTAACTTTACAAAAACCTATAGCTCACTCTTGATATCATATTTTTCAGGTCAGACAGTTTCAGATGAAACAAAAGCAGATAATGCCATATTTAAGAGAACATTTTCTCAACATTTCCATAATTTTGTTTCTCTTTGCCTTGAGAAAGATCCCAAACTAAGGTTTGTTTCAAAAGATTAATCCTATCTACCTTGATAAGCAAACGGTCTTAACTATGAGTCATATTGATCATGTCATTGCAGTGTGTCAAAATTGGTTGTGTTAACATCATCTCTATGAGTCAAATTGGTTGTGTTAACATCATCTCTATGAGTCAAATTGGTTGTGTTAACATCATCTCTATGAGTAAAATTGGTTATGTTAACATCATCTCTATGAGTAAAATTGGTTGTGTTAACATCATCTCTATGAGTCAAATTGGTTGTGTTAACATCATCTCTATAAGTCAGATTGGTTCAGCTCAAATGATTGCTAAATGAGTCAAAAATCTTGTGATGATTTGATGATGATATTATTGTTTTGATTCATATTGAATGTTCTCTTCTGTTGTAAGATAGTCACGTTCATGAGTCCTTTTGGTCATGTTCACATCATTATCATGAGCATCATTTTAGGAATCAAATTTGATATGATTACATATGCAGCTGAGACCTTACTTTTTTCATCTTACAGACCAACAGCATCAGCATTATTAAATCATCCTTTCTTTAAGAAGTTAAATAAGAGAACATGTGATATTTTACCTGGATTACTACATCCTGTTACACCTTTAACTGATATTAGTAAATTACCAAAAGGTTTGTACTATGTTCTTCTACAATTACATACTTGCAATATGATTATTATAGGGCCCAATCACAGCAAGTTGGAATTTCACAAATACTTACACTGGTTTCCAATTGTTTTTTTTGTCATACAGTTTGAAGAGTCTGACATGAAAAGATAGAAAGAAAGAAACACCGATTTCTTTTAAAAATAATAAATTGGGTTCATTTAGGACCCTCTCTACTAGCTGGTCCTTGGCCAAACCTCTTGGCCTTGATCTTTCCAAGATTAATGGTACATTTTTACAGCTGGGTCTACGGGAATAATGATGGATGATGACTTATTCAAGGTCATCAGACTCTCACATGTAGACTGAGATTAGAACCTCCCAACCACCATTTATTTGTTTTAAGCAAATGACATCATGTAAAGTTTCCCACATTCTTTAGCTTTGAGAATTTTGTAATTGCATTAAGAACTTTGTAATTTTCCAATTGTTATAGCTTTGAGACTTTTGTAATTGTGTTAAGAATTTTGTAATTGCACTTCCATTGACTATAGTTTTGAGAATTTTGTAATTGCATTAAGAATTTTATAATTGCATTTCTAATGACTATAGCTTTAAATATTTTGTATTTCAGATGATTCTGTAGCAGAACAGTTAGCTGATCAATTAGAGAGTATTGATATGGAAGATGATTGGGAATTTTGAAATGGTTACAGGTCCTTGAAGAGGACCTGAATTTTGAAAAATATGATCAATTAGCATTGTCCCTTAACAACATTATTGACAATGATTTCAATTTGCAAAAGTTTGTTTTAAGCATTGGTTTATTTGATCACTTTAATCTAATTTCATGAAATTGGGAATCTCAAATATATTTGTTGAAGATGACTATTCAATAGAAAGCTCATCCATTCACAGTCCTGGAATGAAGACGGGCAATGCCATGCATTGTGCTATGAGGGAAATTTTTCCAGGACCGCGGCATTAGCCTGCTCTTTTTCAGTTTCCTGTAGCACACAGGGCCTTGGTTTATCGTCCCATCCTAACGACAATATGCTTTTTCCAGGTCAGCCCTTCTTATCTGCGTCACGGATAGGGGAAAGGCTGGTTGAAAAATCTGAAGAGAGCAAGTGTCTTACTGAGCCACCATGGCTCCCAGTCCTGGAATGGCCAGTCCTGGAATGGAGAATAGCTGAGAATATTATGGCTGACAATAAAGATAAGAGTATATATAAGTAATGAAAATTAAAGTTTTCAAAGCATAATAGAATATATGTATTTACTGGACAAATTCCGTTGGCCATAATACTCAAAACTAATTTGAATTCAAGAAGTATTATTATCTCATATAACACAAACTGCAGATTGAATGAATACATTTGTATTGGCTCTTGGCTCTTGCATTTAATGATAATACTCCAAATAAAGAATATTGTTAATACTATTGATTTTGGTCTATATTTAAAGCTATTAATAGATTTATGCATGCATTCAGCCAGGGCCAGTGTAAATTATGATTGCATATATACATATAGTATCCATCAGCAGGTAATTCAGAACATCAGAGACCATTTACAAAGAATATTTTTTTAGTGGTAGATTGCTTAAGCTCGACTTCTTGATGTGCAAATATCTTTTTTTCTGTGTATACATAATTCTATTGTTATTGTATAGTTACATTGTTATTTGTACATAGAGAATCATATTATTATGCTGTTGTATTTTCATTAAAGAAAATTCATTCTGTTATGATTTTGTTGAAGAATCTTTAATTAATGATTGACAGAGAGAGTTGGCTTCTTTGTCTGCCATTTTGAAAATTCCATTTTGCATCTGATCATACTTTGACTTTGATTTGTGAATGTGGAAATCGATGGCAACCTTCCCTGATTGAAGAAGTTTGCTTTGAAAAATGAACAGTTGGCATAATTGTGCTTTGATTTAGCCTTTACTCATATATGAAAACAAAAGCAATTTTAAGTGAAGGGTAGATGTTGGGTGAACTATAGAAAGGTCAAGATAACCTTCTTGCTTCGAATTTATACAGTGTCCTGTGTATACAAGTTTAACTGTCTTGACAGACAACAGCTGTTGAATTAAAGGGAGGCAACTACTTCAGCTTGTCGCCAAAAAATTCCTCCAACAGAGCCACATGGCCATCATCCTTGACACAATAAGCGTGTCATGTCAGGTCACTAATAGTAGGTTCAACTTCAGCGACGATGTTGGCAAGTCGGTGTTCATCAGCTGCACGGGTAATTAAAACTTTTGATTAATAATTTCTTAATTTTCATGATACATATTGGTAGTACATGCCACGTCAACACGTGAATTTGTTTATTTTGGAACAAAGTAATATACAGTAACGATTATAACGGTATATTTACCATACACTTAACGTGTATTGCATCAGTACCGTTATAATGTGTTACTATGTAACATATTGTAATACAAATGTGTATTATATAAGTAATAATGGACATTTCTATCGTTATAATTACAATAAATACATGCAGATATAAGATCTACCATGTTTTCAGATTCTTTGTATTCCATTGTACACTAACTCAGCATATTTTTGTTAAAAAGTGAGCCAAGTATTAGACTAAATGCACCCATGAAAATAAAATTCACCACCTTTCAAATTCAGCTTATTAAAGTTGAAAACTGAAACATAACGTTTGTTAAAAGACTGTGAAAGCTACATTTCCCTTGTCTTTCTGTCCAAATTCTAGTAAGCTCCATAACAGCTGGAATAAGATTAATTTTGTATGAATTTCAAAACCAGAATAACAAGTTCTTGAACAACTTTTGAATTTGATATATGTTCCAATTTTTTTTTGTCATTTATTGCCAAAATTTATTATCAAAATTAGCTTATCAACATGATAGAAGCTAGAGGTTTTGTGTGCTTGGATGTAACTTGGTACGCCAATTGGATTGTTGAGGGCTCTTTATATCTGAAATTTTCAAAAAAACGTCCCATTCAGATGATTTTCCTTTTTTTTTTAGGTGACTTCAAGATTTATTGATACTATCAACAGTCGTAGCCTGTGGACAGGAAATGAACCTCTATCTGAAAGTGATCCTGAATTAAAGTCAATTATAGATAAAGAAAAATACAGACAAACATATGGTTTAGAATTAATTGCTTCTGAGGTAAAATGATTATTTCTTAATATATTCTCAAGCATGGAAATTTACAGCTGTTATTTTAAATAATATTATAGTATGGAAAATCACTGAATATTCAAGTTTTTATTTTTAACAAAGAAATTTTTTGTAATTTTTTAACAGGAGTTATATAACAGAAACCTTTAACACACAAATGTTATGCAACTTAATGTCATACATATATAAATGTCATACAAAATTATGTCATACAAAATGTCTTGAATTAAGGGAGCTTCCGAGTTTGTGTATATTTTTTTGTCTGACAAGCTGTCATATTTGTCAGCAAAACTATAAATCACCATTAAACGTATGTGTATGTTTTTGTGTCGGACAAGCTGTCATATTCTCCAACAAACAATATGTCACCATGAAAAAATATATTCTGTTATATAATAGTGACATGAACTAGTCTCTCAAAGTGTGAAAACTGTTATATTATCTAAATGGATTGTTCTAAAATTAGGTCCCGAACTGACCCAGTGAAAACTAGGTTAGATCTTGTAAAACATTACTAGAAATATAATATACCGGTACACTATATAGTATACTATATACAAGTACGTTGAAATTTTAGTCTTCCAATCCATGTGTCCAGAATTATCCTTGCTTGATGTCGTCTTTTAACTTTCTCTATCATATACAGAAAATATATGGAAATAGTAAGTGAAACTCCAAGTTTGATGTATTTTTGAAGGAACTGTGTGATTTTTGTACATTTCTAGTAGAAGACTATTACATTATATTCAAGACTCAAATAAACCCCTGAAAATGGCCCACCTGCCCCTTAATTTTAAAGAACCAGTTTGGCTAAAAAAAAAAATAAAAGCAATTGATGTTGTTGTCCTATTATTGCACATTGCTTCCTGTTGCTAGACATCAGTAGCTGAATCAGTAGCGCAAGACACTCCATATTATTATGTTTGTTATAGAATAACATAATTTATTTGACTTATAGGAGATATTCAGAGTTCAGGGTTTAAAAAGGAAATTGTATACTTCCCCCTTGAAATCTGCACTGATAAAGATCAAGTGTTTTATTGTTTTTAAGTGTTCCTTATTTCATATTCCTTATGCTGAAGTTGGCATATTCTTTACTTTGTTTATGTTATATATATGGTTGGTTAAAATGATTGAAATTATCAATTATCATCTAGGAATTTATAATTTCAATGAACAAATTTCATAATCGATTATATGTCAAAGTTACATTTTCTCTACTATATCCCTTCCACATAGTTTCCTTTAACACATAACTTACCCACAATAAGCTATAATAAGAGATGGAAACAAGAATATATTTCTATGACACAAAATTAACCATGAAATTAAGAATTTAAGACTGTTTTTAATTTAGTATTTACAAATTATTTGGATTTTTACGGATTATTGGTTGGTAGCATGCAGTCCTAGTTATATAATCTTTTTTATTGACAGAATTTTGCAAGTCGAGCTGTGTTAGAAGCATTAGGATCATGTTTAAACAACAAATATTCTGAAGGTTATCCAGGAGCTAGGTAAATAGTGTTAATGTTATTTACTAGGTTATAGAGTGGGATATGTTTGTGTGATAGTGTGTAATAGTAATAGGTCGAGTGCAGATTGTAACAGTTACATACATTGAATCATTCAATAGCATGTTTGAAGATAGTAATGAAGATATATTTTACTCTCTCAGCTTATGTTTAGGCCTTGATCGATATGTGGTAGAGCTCTATAGTTTAAGGAAGGGTTGAGGGAATATCTGCATGAAACACAAAAAGATATCAAAAAAACAAATGTTGGGCTTGAGTCCAGTCCAGAAACACACTGATTTAAGCACAGCAGCCTCTGTAGATAGCTAGTTTGCTAACAAATGCCTTTTGTTTCCCGAGGTCATAGTCTCCGAAATGTCAAGCTGGGTTTTTTTATTAAACAGCCAATGGAAGTTTGACATATACACAAGAATGCAATTGTAATTTGTTGTACTAGTACTATTATTGCTGTTTGTACCCCCTAAACATATTGTGGGTGACCGCTTGACACCTCGTATATGCCATATTTGGTCATTTTGACTTTTTGGTACTGTTCATAAGCTCGTAAAAGCGCGGATCTTGTGATCAAATCCTCGTATTCTTAGCTTGATTGTAAATAACTCAAAAAGCACTAATTAAATAACACGTATATAGACAGATTTAAAACCTGTCAAAATATAATATTACACGAGGTTCAATGATCCTTTTCTGCGGATGAAAATGAAAAACCTTGTATACTGTATAATTATTCGAGTTTTTGGTTCAATAGGCCGGAGATCTCAAATTGTTATACAAGGTTCATATTTTCAAAGAATGAAAACCTCGATTTTAACAAAACACACATGAAAATAGTTTTTTTGCATTTTTCTCGAAAAGTAATTCCACGTCATATGTCGTTATACAAGGTTTCAAGCGGTCACCCACGATATATTGTGTAATATGAGATATTAGTTACCAGGGTAATATTCTGTATTTAATGTAGATATTATGGAGGAAATGAACATATTGATGAAGTGGAAAGGCTATGTCAGAAGAGAGCCCTGGAAACCTTTAGATTAGATCCTGAGAAATGGGGTGTAAATGTTCAGCCTTACTCTGGTAGTCCAGCTAATTTTGCTGTATTTACTGGTTTATTACAACCTCATGATAGAATTATGGGTCTTGATTTACCTGATGGAGGACAGTAAGTGTTCTTTACTTTTTTTCACATCCTAAATGATGAAATTGGTGAAATTTTTATAATTGATCAAATGGAGCTTACTTTTGGAGTAAACTTCTTTGGATTCAGATGTCTGCTTTTCAACGTTTTATCTTCTCTTTAGTAGAAAATGATTAAATGCTGTGAAATGTTTTGCTGATTTTTGTGTGTATCAGGGACACTGATAGCATATATTTGCACCATTCCAATTTTCAAACAGACGTCTGTGGTTCTTGCAATCCTACTTAAAATAAGTATATGATGACATCACACATCACTAATCATAAAATATACTTTATCAAATATGCTGCCATAAAACACTTAATTTTAGTGGAATTGCAGTGAACCATAGAGTTCTATTTTGTAATTTAAATGGTGCAACTTTGTATTCATTAAGCCCAGATGACCCAGCTGTAAATAGGAAAAGATGATCCAAGATTGATCAATTTCGAGGAGTTTGACCAAGAACCTGCTGGCTCAAAAGTTCCTCGCTACTTGATTTTTGTTCTATCCTGTTTTTCACTGCATATCATATTTCTTTCAGTTTAACACATGGGTTTATGTCAGATGCTAAAAGAGTCTCAGCAACATCAATATTTTTTGAATCAATGCCATACAAAATCAATGTAAGTTTAGTTTTTTAGATTTAACTCAAGGCAAAACTTGCTGCTTCAGTGAGTAAGACATATATCTCAAATATGACAATCCAAGAATGAATTATAACATATGTAGATTTTACTTCGTTATTATATGTTCAGTTCTGTTCCATTCCTGGCTAGGAATTCACCTCATGGCCCACCTTCAATAGCCCAAAAAAAAGAAAAGGAGAAATGAATCTCATGTTTGAAAACATTCTTTACAACTAATATGTGCTTGCGTTTATTTAAATAAAATGATGTATCCTTTAATGATTATGGAAATCACAAGTTCAGAATTTATTCTTTCACTCTGTCCAATATTTTCCAATAAATCGTCTTTTTAGTGTAATGTACCAGCTGTGAATGCACATCTAAGACATCTGTTAACAATCCAGATTATTATCTATAAATGTAGCTTTTGATACATATGTGAACATTGTAAATAACCTGTTTGTAAAGTGTATTTCAGCCTGTTAAATCTTTTTGTAAATTGTATTTCAGCCTGTTAAATCTGTTTGTAAATTGTATTTCAGTCTGTTAGATCTGTTTGTAAATTGTATTTAGCCTATTGAATCTGTTTGTAAATTGTATTTCGGTCTGTTAAATCTGTTTGTAAATTGTTTTTCAGCCTGTTAAATCTGTTTGTAAATTGTATTTCAGTCTGTTAAATCTGTTTGTAAATTGTTTTTCAGTCTGTTAAATCTGTTTGTAAATTGTTTTTCAGTCTGTTAAATCTGTTTGTAAATTGTATTTCAGCCTGTTTAATCTGTTTGTAAATTGTATTTCAGCCTGTTTAATCTGTTTGTAAATTGTATTTCAGCCTGTTTAATCTGTTTGTAATTGTATTTCAGCCTGTTAAATCTGTTTGTAAATTGTATTTCAGCCTGTTAAATCTGTTTGTAAATTGTATTTCAGCCTGTTAAATCTGTTTGTAATTGTATTTCAGCCTGTTAAATCTGTTTGTAAATTGTATTTCAGCCTGTTTAATCTGTTTGTAATTGTATTTCAGCCTGTTAAATCTGTTTGTAAATTGTATTTCAGCCTAAATCTGTTTGTAAATTGTATTTCAGTCTGTTAAATCTGTTTGTGAATTGTTTTTCAGTCTGTTAGATCTGTTTGTAAATTGTATTTCAGCCTATTGAATCTGTTTGTAAATTATATTTCAGCCTGTTTAATCTGTTTGTAAATTGTATTTCAGCCTGTTAAATTCATTTGTGATTGTATTTCAGCCTGTTTAATCTGTTTGTAATTGTATTTCAGCCTATTAAATTCATTTGTAAATGTATTTCAGTCTGTTTAATCTGTTTGTAATTGTATTTCAGCCTGTTTAATCTGTTTGTAATTGTATTTCAGCCTGTTACAGGATACATAGATTATGATAAATTAAGAGAAACATCTAAATTATTCCGTCCTAAGTTAATTATAGCTGGTACCACAGCCTATTCTAGATTATTAGAATATGAAAAATTCAGACAGGTATGTACAAATGAGATTTTTTACTCCATTTTTGAGAGTATGTAATCATCTAATGCTTGCTTTCACACATGGTAGACCAACGCTTAATTTTACGTTATCCTTATAGTGTATACATTTTTGACATGAAGCTTCTACAACTAACGAAAAATGCACAATTGGAAATGACGAGAAGATTATGGCCTTTTTATGCAATCTTCATTTTAATTACTGTCACTGTCAAATCATATGATAATACTATTATGTATTATAGATCTGTGATGAAAGTAAAGCTATAATGTTAGCTGATATGTCACATATTTCTGGATTAGTAGCAGCTGATGTCATACCTAGTCCATTTGATTATGCTGATGTAGTGTCTTCTACTACCCATAAAACATTGAGAGGACCAAGGTTTGTATACTTGTAACCACAGTTTAGAATGAAATAGCTAATTTTTTTTAAGTCTTTCAACCCTATTGTTTGGTTTACCGGCCACATAATTCATCTTTATATACTGGACCGGCTGTTACTTAGTGACGTCACACAAGGTTAACTTTTAATTATATTACTATTATTCAGTATATATTTCATTTTATTTTCATTTCAAAGGTTAAACTTTCTGTTTATTTTTTCTCAAAGCCAATATATTGGATAAACTCAAAAGTTTTATATAAACTCGTATATATTAAAATACATTCTATTATTCATATATTTATTCAGCCGTACGTCTTCACTCCATGGGGTAATACATGAAGTAACAATATTAAAAGATGTGCTCATGCGCGAAGCCATTACATGAACTTGCCATGAATATTCATTTACATGTTGAATATTCATACATGTTAACAGTCAGTATGAAGAAATAACTTGCCTAAATCACCCATTGGACAATGGTCATTGCTTTGTATGAGGAATTTTTACTATAATATTATAAGAAAATTTGTATCACTACAAGAGAACTTCGAAGGACTTTTTTTTAAATATGTACCTTTAATAAGAATGAAAACTCAATAATAGACTCTTTTCATTGTAGGTCTGGATTTATATTTTACCGAAAAGGCGTTAAAAGTGTTCATCCTAAAACAGGAGTTAATATAGACTATGATTTGGAGAAGAAAATTAATAACGCTATTTTTCCTGCATTACAAGGTGGTCCTCATGAACATCAAATAGCTGGTGTAGCTACTGCTTTATTAGAGGTATTATACTTGGTACTTTATATAGGAAACTACTTATGCATAGTCTATCAATTCCATAAAATGTTGAGTATATCTTTAAATGAGGCATCAATCCTGGTATTTTAACAACTCGAACATGATCTTGACAATCATCATTGGTGATACACCTTGACAGCTGGAAAGGACTTAGAAGAGAGGATAAAAAGCAACATTGTGCCAATATGGATAATAATATGTTAATTAAGGCACCTTTTCTTCCTAATTTCATAATGATTTCATTTTATCATCATCAGGCACAGCTACCCGAGTATCGTGATTATCAACTGTTGGTATTAAGAAATGCTAAAGCTATGTCTGAAGCCTTAGTAAAACATGATTATAAGGTTGTATCAGGTATGAGTGTGTTTATTTTAATCAAAGTTCTTCTCATATCACCACATCTTTTTTTAAGAAGGATAGTACATTTTTTTGGTAATCATTTATTTTGAAGATGTCATACATTGGTATGGTAAAATCTGCATTTAACTAAGCATTTTAATTCGTAAATGTTAAAGATGGTCAGTGCTTGGCAAAAACACCCCTTTTAATGATCCATTTTTATATACAATTCATCTTTTTTCATTGATTTTTGTGTGTGATTTTATGTTTTTGTGTGATCTACATTTGTAGTACCAATATTGATAAGAATTTAATTACCTGTTAGGTGGAACTGATAATCATTTAGTCCTAGTTGATTTAAGACCAAAAGGAACAGATGGTGCTAGAATAGAGAGAATATTAGAACTGTGTAATATTACTGTGAATAAAAACACCTGTGCTGGTGATAAGAGTGCTATGACCCCTGGTGGATTAAGATTAGGTAGGAACATTCACACCAATATTATCTTAGTTATGAATTGAATTTATTAAAGAGAAATATTTATAAAAGCAGAAGTTGCACTGTAAAGAACATCCTTAATCAAGTGATGAAGGTTTTTAAAGAGAGGTCTTCATGGCCAAGAGAGATTCACCAAAATCCAAAGGCAGCTAACTTTAAAAACTGCATGAAGGCAAATCACATAACTGATTGTGGTATCAAGTACATGTTGAAATTCTTTTTTCTTTGACATATAGTTGGCTGTCTTGTTCTTTATTAGTCTTGTATAGCAATTTCAAATTCCTACCAGGCCAAGTGCTTGTGTTCAGTTAGTCTGGATGTCATTCAGTCCATCATTCAGTCAGCAGTCCCTTTCTCTAAACATTGCATTTACTATGTGATTTTTTTTATTTTCTTCAGGAGCACCTGCATTGAGTTCTCGTGGATTAAATGAATCTGACTTCAATAAAGTTGTTGAATTTTTAGATAAAGGAGTACAAATTGGTCTGTATGCTCAACAGAAAACTAGTAAGTATATCCATAAGATCCAAGATAATGTTAAAATGTGGTCGAAATATAACTGTCAAATATCATGTGTGTAAACCCTTTGAAATCCTACTGAGTGATATATTACCAGTTTTGATACTTATGATATACTATTACTACTTGTTATTTGTGTTATTTGCCAGTATCCAGATTTGATATCATGTTTTATTTATGAATTTCTGTAACTTTTAAATTTGTATAATGGTGCTTAATTAATATTCAAAAAGAACATATGAATCTTTTTAATTCTAAAGCCAGACAATCAATACAGATTCAGCCTTATGCCTCATTTTTATTGATAAACATTATGGGGAAATGACGCGAAAATTGTTACATGCTTTGTTTTGAATAGAGCATCTTAGATTCTCGTATATTTGCATCATCCACATATTTTGAGATAGATTTAAGCTGTGACATGGAAAGTTTCTAAATAAAAATTCATCTTGGCACAGAATTGAACAAAATCTAAATCTCTTAAGTTCGAAGTGCTAGAGAGCCATTTAGACTCAAATTCCCTACAAGGAATTGGAATTTAACAACAGTTGAAATTTCACTTCTACTTCCTTTGAAGGGTGTACACACATTCATTCATTTAGGTCTGTAAATAGTTATCAAAAACCTCTTGCGTTTTAATTTTAGAAAAACTGAAGGACTTTAAAGAATTTGTTGTGACTGATCCCGAAGTAAAGAAGAGAGTTGAAGATCTTAAAGCAGAAGTTAAGGTGTTTGCTGAGAAGTTTCCCATGCCTGGATTACCTGATAGATAATTCCAATAAATGATACTTTCAATAAATGTAAAATAAAAGTTGGATTTTCCTGACATGTCATCATAAATGAACATCATTGTCATTTTTGTGACCACTTGACATATCTTCTCTTGAAAACAATCTTGAAGCCAAACTTTCTTGGTTTTCAGTACAAATTTGCATAATGTGAAAATCAGATAGTACTTAAAAAATTTACTACTTCTACACTAAACACTTTATTCATAGATTGTTCAGGAACGTATTACATGTACCAAAGAGTTCACTATAGAATGGAATTTAATAATTTTAAACTTGGCCAATAAGAGCATATATTCATCAGTAGATATACCTGGTATCATAAATAACATAACAGGATCTTTATATAATCTGATAAATCCACAAAACTTAGTAAGTATCCATAAATATGCAATTAAGTATTGAAAAACGCTTAATATTATTAAGAATAAGGTTTTTCAGTAATTACTTAGATTTATGAATTTTCCAGATTTTACAGGGAATTCTGTTGTAACTTTATGATACAAGGTAAGTTGACTGATGAATATATAATCATATTGACCATTCTTGAGAACTTTAATTTTATGTTCATTCTAACACGTAGTATCACTTTAAAACCCTTACAAAATAAAATGTTTTGTCGGAGTATAAGTAAATGTCAGATATTAATGAAGCAATGTATAAGAGATTTCTTTTGATTTTATTTGCCAAAATTTAAGTCTTGTCTGGATGATTTTAGAATCTGCTTTTATGTTGTTTCTTTTTTTTAATTTTAGTTTTTCATGACCACTGTAGAACTTTATTTTGATTTAAGATGAAAGCTTTGCTTGTAACATGAAGGGGCAGGCTCACCATCCGTTTGACCGATGGTACTTTAGTCTCAGAAACGGGAATTATTTAGCTAGGCTAATAGTGTTCACATTTCACCTTGTGAACTTGCCATATATACAAAAGATGTATGGAAATAGAGAGCGAAATTTTTAGTATTCTGAAGACTATTTACTTAGATTCAAGAACCAAATCAACTCCCTAAATTGGCGAACCAGTCCTTTAAATTTACAGAAATTTGAGTTGAGATTTTATGCGAAATATATTTGCCGATTAATGCTTTTGAGATTATTTATTCAATTATTGCATAATCATAAAGCATATCTGTTTTGCTTGTGTTATATTAATTGAGGTTAGTAACAGCAACGTAACCTTGTACATATGATTTTGGTCTAAATTTACCTGTTGCATTAATTTGATTTCTGTTACTTTATTATCGTAGAAATATTTTGATGAGATTGAGTTAACGGTTTTGAGATTATTTTTATCATATTGTTAGTTATTTGAATGATTTGATTCAGCATCAATGGCTTTTGAACTATTTTGTTTTTCATTAATTATGTAATTTTAAATTATTTCAATAGAGCTCTTCAATTGATGTATTGAGCACTATTTTAACAGAGAAAATATTTTCTTATTGTAATTTTTAAATACATCTAATATAATATCATACAAGCTGATATTTGATCCATATGTAAACAATTTGTAGTGTGTAAATCACCCTCTTATACCGCCAGAGTAAAAAGATCAGGTTTTGGGTGAAAATTCTTTTAAAATCCATAAGTTCATCACAATGACACATTTAATAGATATATTCTGCTCTTTGATAAGTCTTACTTACTTTCAAGGCATGGCGCTAAAATTAGATACCCCAGGCGGGGTCAGATATTACAATTTCGGCATTTGTATTTGATATAATATTGATTCTCCTTATTGTTACAACAAGTTTCCACGATAATTCACATTTTGTTGTTGTTGTTGTATTGTATTGCAATTTATAAGAAAGAAGGGTATTATAATTATTCACAATCAAGTAATCATTTTAAAATTTACTCTTGTTAATTCTTTAAATTATTAACAATTCTCAGATTTGAATCTCCTTTGAATCTTTTGATTGAAATTTGTTGGTAATCGTGTTTTATTTTAATGTTTACAGTAGGTTAAATGCGCAAGTTTTTTTAATGGTATTTGAAATTGCAACATGTGATTAAAGACGTTCACTTAGTTGTCGTTTTCATAGAAATTCTTTAAAGAGATAGCTGCGTCATTTTTTTGATCAGTCGTACCTTGGTCACAGTAACGGGATTTTTTGGCTAAGACAAAAGTAATAGTATTCACGGCTCACCGTCGAAATTTGAGTCTTTGAATTTATTTGCGTCCAGAATTATGCGTTTGAAAGTTAAAAAGACGAGTAGTTCTTGAGACACTGCCTAGAAATAGGAAAAGAAATTCCTAGTTTGAGATATTTTAGCAGGAATTGTGAGATTTTCGTATATATCTGGTATTTCTAGATTATTTACATATATCCACCGCTCCCTCTCAAAAAAAACAAAAATGGCGTATCTGTCCCTTTAAGATAACTCCTTTAATTTTTTTCCCTCAAATTTTTGGTTTTCATAATTACAGACAAAATTGTACAAATTGTTTCATACTGTATAATAAAATGGTGCTATTGTAATTACAATACAGGTATATATTTATTTCTCAGCTGAATTAGATATGGGCAGAAAATTAAGCAGAAGTCAAAGACACCTGAATCAAGCCCAAATACTTATTTAAATTTGATAATATATTCCAAGCCAGCACAGTATACAACGAAAAATTGTTCGATATCTCATCAAACTTGTTCAACGATTTTGCCAAAATTCTTCCAAATCCAGTCAAAACTGAAGCCTAGAAAGCATTCACAAACCAATTCTGACTTATCTTGGCATATAGCGCAATAACCGTTCATCATCTCATTGGAGATCTCATCAATATCCATAAGCTTGCGAGATTTGGCCAAATCTAGTCAAAATTGTATCGAATCACAAACCAATATTGTTCCAATGTCTCGTTCCTTGTCAATGACTCAAAGGCCGTTCATTGAAAATTTGTGAGATTCGAACTCTCATGGTAAATATATACATGTATAAGCATACCAAGTTCCATTAAAATCGGTTCAAAAACAGACGTCTCTATCACCAGTAATTATTGTCGGATAGGGGTCACAAAATACTTCTATATTATATTAATATGGTACTGTAACAATGTGGGTTCATGTACACAAAAACAAAATACTAGTAATTTTTTCAGTATGGGAAACGTGATATAAAAATCTGCCAATATCAATCCAAAACAGCTGATAAAATCATTTTAATACAGAACTTTCATAGTAGTACACATAATAAATGAAATGGCAGCGGTGGCACTTACCCCCTCCCCCACACCCCTTAGAAAAATGATTGCATCTCCATACGTACCCCCACTATAATTTTTTTAACAAATGTAAATATATAATTTTAATACATTAACTACACAGAGTTGTCGTTCCATTTTCTTCATCATGAGTCAGTCTAACCCCTATATTAGAGTAGATTTAATCCGTGCTTAAACTTTGTAGACCTAATTACGATTGTATTTGGTGATACATATTTCTACCATAAGAACAAATAAGGAAAAAGCAATGCCAACAAACAACATAAGAAAAGCTCCTATTATATTGCCCAGGTAAATCGGTTGAATTTCAGACGTTTTGTCCTCTTTTTCACATCTCGTATGGTTCTCTAGGGAATATTCGTAAATTCTATTTTCAAATACTAAAGACATAAACTGTTCAATATCTTTCTTCAAGGGCGAGTTTACAGGTACTCCAAAGGTTACATATTGAAGTGCGATGTAAAATTTCGAATACTTCAGCTTGCAGTGGGATATCATTTGAACAGCCAGAGGATTGACTACAATGAACACATATCTACTAGTCAATGCTTTGTCCACATGGAAAAAGACATCTTCGCTCAACACACCAGGATCTGTTCGATTGAATTCGATAATCTTCTCCCAAGCAGCTTGAAATGATGGCACAGAACTGGTTTCAAAAAGAGTTGCAGAAGAAGATTGGCCAAGCAATCCGAATTTCCAATCGTTAGCGTTGATTAAGTCTTCCAAGTTACTAAACGTTTCAACTTTCGGTACAAGAAGCAGCGAAGATAAATTTGCTATATAGGTAGCAGCCATCGCAATACTAAATAACCACCAGGATATAAGCAAAATGTGACTTGATCTTGTCCTTGGTTTTATATCAATACTTTCTTGGGTTAAACACCCAAAAAGTGCAAATACTATGAATAGAATACCAAATCCATCATCAATCTGAGAACAGTTGCAATACCAAGGGATGACAACATCAATAATGATATAGATCGTTAGAAAATAAAGAAAAGAAATCATTAAGAATATGTACACGTTAGTACTGAAAGGCCTGAAAATCGCAACCCACGATTGTAGACTCGCTCCTTCGGGTTCTTTATAAATCAAACCCAATGTTGTCGTAAACATTGATGGAAGAATAAACTCCATTATATTTCGTCTTTCGTTGGTGATAACAAATTCAGCAAATATTATGTCTACCTCGTGTTTTTGAGACATTCCCAGCAATCCAGTAAAAGTGTTATTCGCAGTCTCCGTACCCCAAATTTCACCAACTGGTTCCACTAGTTCATAAGTAAAATTTAGATATGTAGACATAGCAGTAAGTAACTTCATCATATTTCCATAGTACACAGATTGGTTGTTTTCTGTTCTACGCTTGAGTAGAATAAATGGTAAAGTACCAATAACAAGATGGCGTTTATTCCATTTGAAACGTAGGTTAGGGTAAATGGTGCTCTTACTTAACGGTTTCCTTACGTTTGTGAAAATACCTCCGCAGTGAGTTTTTGTTAATGTTTTAATTGTCCCACAAGAATAGTTTTCGTTTTGTATCGGTTGAATTAAAGCCACGTGGCATAAATCTGGAATTGTAACATAATTATCAACCAATCCATCATTCTGGTTAGGCGATGGTCGGACCAATAACCACTGCGATTTGCTTCGAAAGTCTGTCGTTCTGTTCGACATGGAATCAAAATCATTAATGATTCGCATCATATCATTCATTTTCTGTAAACTAGAGCAGGAAATGTACACGAGGTGAATATGCGGGAAAAATTGTGAATGTATTGAAGTCCAAAGGTTAATTTGAAAAAATGAATCACTCTGTTTATACACAATTCGTGAGATATTCTGTTCGTCGAAGTACTTCTGAAGTTGTTCCACTATCGGCCAACACTGTCTTTCGTTACTATGTATAAACGTCAGATGCTTCCATTGTAGCACATTTAAAACATTGGTAACAAGTTCTACTGTAGGCGTCCAAACCTCGGACATGAAAGGCTGCCCTTCAGTTAAGGTTATTCCAACAAGCATAACTATATGAAAATTGGAACAAATCGCCATCGTCTCTGGGTACCGCAGAGATGCATTATATCTGAAACATATCTGAAAAGACAGCACTAAAAGACTCTGATGTTAAATATATTTATACAGATATTAACAATATCCATTGATAGTAATTGAACTCTCAAAATTTATTTGTTAATCATTTCCTGTTGATAACTATAATATTACTTAAAACAGAGATGCTTAAACCAGTTTTATCATCAATATTAAAGGGGCATTCCGTTTTATTCGAAGGTCGAAAATTTGTTTGCTCAACTACACTCCAAAATCTAGAGAAACGCAAAAACTTTTTTTAAGTTTTTAAGTTCGTAGGCTAATGCTCTTTGGTAGGCGTTAGAAAACTACTGCATAGATTTGTGCAAAATAAACGCCTAATTGTAGAGAAATATGTCTCTTACTTATTCTGAAGGTTTCAACTCATAATATCAAACCAGTATAAAAAATATTTTCAGGTTTTTGATACTGAGAATTTTGCATATTGTCCCTTTAAAAGCAATTTACTCCCTTGAAAATCATAATGTTTTATACTGATAACATAATACTTGTGCGAAATCACTCTAATATTATCATCCATTAAATATTCTAAATGGTATGTAAACTGAAGTAATCAAAGTAAATATATTATAAAACATAGTGATGGCATTATGACATAGTTTCCTTTTTATTACGTAAAATCAATCGATGGCGGGGAAATTGTGTTAAAAGAGATTTTTTTATTTCAAGAATCAAATTAACAGCTTCAATTCGAATCAATCTATATCAGTGGTTTTCAACCTGTATTTGTATGTGTCCCCAAATATCGAAAGTGTATCTATGATTCGATACAAGACACGTTCTCGCATAGTTTGATAGTTATAATTCTCTGAGTACACCTAGACAATGTTATTCCAGGCTGTGTATAGTGTATTTATCATATGAGAAGTTGTATATATTGTAGTTGGATAGTTTTTTTTTTATCTAAGCCTGTGACTGGCTGTGACACATCAAATGTCCCCAAAGTAAAGTGCTTTTCATCATTTAATTTTAATTCATATGTCGATTATATTTTATTTGTAGCATTAAACATTGCATATCCTTTACAAATTGGGAGTGAGTTTGACTTGCTGTTTCTTTGTTGTGTTGTATTATCTTTGAATGTACCCAGATAAATCCTAGCCCACGATTTGGA
>NW_008710756.1:1106949-1113069 GCF_000327385.1 Lottia gigantea
GTTAATATTTATAATGAAGAGATCATGGACAAGTTCGAATTTGGCTATCTTTCGATGAATGGTTTTTGAGTTATTGCCCTTGATTTATGAAAAACGCGTCAGAATTTGGTTGTGAACACTATAGAGACTACAGTTTTCATCCAATTTAAATGAAATTTGGTGTGAATATTTATAATGATGAGATATTGGACAAGTTCGAATTTGGCTATCTTTCGATGAACGGTTTTTGAGTTATTGCCCTAGACTTATGAAAAACGCGTCAAAATTTGGTTGTGAACACTATAGTGACTACAGTTTTCATCCAATTTAAATGAAATTTGGTGTCAATATTTATAATGAAGAGATCTTGGACAAGTTTGAATTTGGCTATCTTTCGATGAATGGTTTTTGAGTTATTGCCCTTGATTTATGAAAAACACGTCAAAATTTGTTTGTGAACTCGATAGAGACTACAGTTTTCATCCAATTTAAATGAAATTTGGTGTTAATATTTATAATGAAGAGATCTTGGACAAGTTCGAATTTGGCTATCTTTCGATGAATGCTTTTTGAGTTATTGCCCTTGATTTATGAAACACGCGTCAAAGTTTGTTTGTGAACACAATAGAGAGTACAGTTTTCATCCGATTTAAATAAAATTTGGTTTGATCAGATTGAATTTGACAAGTTTTCATCATCGGATTTGAGTTATTGTCCAAAAATCATCAAAATTTGTTGGCGATAGAGGTGACAATTTATGTCAGAATTTTATCAAATAATGTGTCTTTGTTTAAATCAACAATATCTTGCACAAATTAGATTTTTGGTATGATTTGACACAGATAGGTGACTGCCCTTGATATACTGAAAATGTATGAGGAAAGTGGGCGTATCTTGTTTGGCAATCACTTGTTAAAACAATAAGACAGAGTTGTAATTATTAAAGTTAAAGAGACAGTCTGATGTTTTAATAGTAGGTTGGAAAATTTAGAGGCTCAAGTCATCGAGAACTGTTATAGACCATAACCTAGAAATGTATCCCTTACTTTATCTGGAAGTCACGAAATTTTTTTTTTTTTTGGTTGGTGATGAAAAACTATGTAGGGATTTAAAATAAACGCCAAATTGTAGAGAAATTGTTGTCCTACTTAGTCATGAAGCTTCAACTAGTATTATATTCTCTTTATAAGGCCCCAAAGCAAAAACTAGTTTAAATACTTACTTAACAATTTTGTACACTCCGTTTTGGATTGAATTAAAAAAAAATTGAAATTGATCAAGAAAATCCATAGTTTAGAAATATTTTCACTTGTAAAATAAAAATTAAACTTCCCCTTAAAAAAAATATATCAACTGTATCAAAGGAATAATCACGAAGTTTTAAACTGATGTCTTCTGTTCCTAACAACTTATTAAGTAATATCATATGATAAGCAAATATATCATCTGTCTGTTGGTTAAATCGTTATTTTCAAAAGTTTTGATAAACGGTTTAAAAACTACCAAAGAAATATGAATAATATGAATCAATATATTTAACGCTATTTTAATAGTTATTATTTAACAAGGTATATTATTCAGTGTTTATTTTGTGTTTAATCTAATGAGTTTAATTGGCAGGTAGCCGATAGATAACCCTGAATTTAAGACGCTTTCTAAATTTTGTATGTGTATTGAGACACTGATAGTATCAATTTGTACCATTCTTGGGTTCCTTCAATTCCACTAAAACTAAGTATTTGATGGCGTCACTTATCGCGAAGGGCCTAACGTGGTAAAGCTTATTTTGCAATTAGTGACGTCATCATCGAGTATCTAAGAGCGTTAGGCCTAACCCCCAAGAAATAAAAAAACAGACTTCATTTGTCGCATTCTGACACTAATTTAGGGTCCCGTCCTTGTACCCCCACTAGAGCCGCCACTGTACCAGAGGAGATTTTCTGGCGACCACACTGAGAGCATTATCGCTTGGCATGTCGAGCTCTAGTGCAATTCATCTAACACAGAATGAAAAGGCACAGCTTTGACATCATTCGTTTTTAGTCTTAGACTAGGAATACTAATACTTTAATAAAATAAATTTTGATATACTATTCACAATGTTCAATGTACAAAATAAAAGCTTCGATAAGCACGAGCCTTGGGTGGAATCATCTATAAAAGTTACATACCTTGCTCTCAAGAGCAAGAAGAATTTATTTGTTGAAAGTATTGGTCCTTAATTCATATATTTTAACATATAGATATTCAGCAAATAGTCCTAATATAGCGAATACCACACCAATAGGTACAATATAAAACACCCCCAACAGATTACCAATACCAATAGTCTGGTCTTTCTGTTTACTTATTAACTGATTGTTCCATTCACAACTATGTTTTCTGAGATCTGCTTTGAACAACATATTAAGCAAGCCGTTGTCGGAAAAACGGGATACAGTCTGCTCCATGTCCCGTATGAGTGGCGACTGAAGGGGAACATAAAAGCTGACTTGAACAGATAAACCAATCCTCATGGTGGAAAAACAGTCATCTTTATTATCGATACTTCTGAGGCCATCTGCAAACACGAAGGCATACTTTTCAGTCTTCTTCACCCTTTCATACTGACGAGTTATATTTGTATCCAGACTAAAAAGCTGCGTCGTGTTAGACTTCTGAATTTTGTGCCACAATAGTTTAATTGTCTCATCTGAAGAATTTTTGAACATGTCAATAACACCAGTGTCTCCTGGAATACCAATCTTCCAGTCAGGTAGCTCAACAAGCTGCTGTAAACTACTGAATGGTTCTATTTCTGGTTCGAACACCAAAGACGATATCAGATAAGCCGAATAAGACGACGCGATCACTACACAGAATAACCACCAAGAGGCTAATAATATTCTTCCAGTGTCCGTTTTTGGTTGTAAATGACCACCTTCCTGGAAAAGGGAACCAAAAAGTCCAAATGGAATTTCCTTCAGGTTTTTTGAAACTTTTGTTGACTTTCGAAAGCTACGCATAGCGATGTATTCTACCAGGGTGTACACACAAGTAATTATAATATATGCGATTATTATAATGTAGTATACGTTGTATTCAAAGGGTCTTAAAATTCCAATCCAACCGGTTTTCTTGTCCTCTTTTATCTTCCTGTATAACACTACCACAGCGTCGTACTTCATAGGAGGGTTAATAAAATGCATCAAGCGAGATCTCTCCTGGGTTAAAATATATTCGCCATATAAAACATCGATTTCTCGCCGGATTGTCTTCTGAATCAAATATTTGTAGTCATCACTTTCATACTCAATGTAAGTGAAATTCAAAGTATGAGCTAACTGAACCAATAAGTCCATCATCCAACCGACATACTTTATGGAGCCGTTATTCATAATATGACTTCTTATATAGAAATATGGAACCATGCCCAATATCAAATTCCTTCCATTGTATCCATACTTGATATTCGGAAAGAGATCATCTTTAATTCTCAGTTTATCTGGTCTCACGTTGACAAAGTTCGGCCCAGTTGGTGTTTTAACCAGCGTTTTAACTTCAACACACCCACCTTGCAATGGAACGACAAGAACGACGTGGCATAAATCTAAAAGAACTTGTTTTAACTCAGAGACAAAAGAAGAGGAAACAATTAA
The DNA here is from genome assembly GCF_000327385.1 of Lottia gigantea. Lineage (NCBI taxonomy): Eukaryota > Metazoa > Mollusca > Gastropoda > Lottiidae > Lottia > Lottia gigantea. The sequence continues at coordinate 1,110,567 of NW_008710756.1, forward strand.
AATCCATTGAGATTTAGATCTGAAATCTGTTGTTTTATTCGAATTCAAGTCATAATTATTTACACTTCTTATGAATTCCAAAGATTTTGAATGGTTCACTCCAGCTAAGTACACAAAATGAATATCAGGAAAATCTGATGCATGAATTTTCATCAAAGTTTGTTCCAATCTTGATGCAGATATCTCACCAAGGTTTATCAAATTCCTTTGAGCCTCTGTATCATCCAAATACTTTAAAATCTCATCTATAAATTTGTTATGAATTTTATCATCGTAAAATAAATTCAATTTTCTCCATTTCAACATATCAATCATTGTTATCAACGTTTTTACAGCGTTTTTTCTAGAAGTTGTTCCAAGAATCATCGTCAGAGTTAACAGCAAGACTCCTCTCTTGACCACCTTCATAATGATAATGATGGTAGTTCCATACGCAGTAGTAGATATATGATGTTGGCATTTGAAAAGGGTATCTCAAGTGGAACAGAAGCCTACTGTTGATTTACAAGCAATTTAAATTCTAATTAAACACAAAGTGCAAACTAATAACACAATACACCTTGTTAGATATAATCATTTAGGATAATGGTTGGAATCAATGAATAGCATCAGATAAGAGCATTTAATTGGTAATTAAACAAATGGAATGGAATAGAATTTAACGTTCTTCAATATGAACGAGTACAGTCTGTAGTACATGGGCCCTCGGTCTGTATGGCTAAACATTTTTCCCTGACAACCCAACATGGTCTTACGTACTAAACCTGATCATAACGATACGTTTAGTTTAACAGTGGTTATAGCTACGTCTTGGGAGATCATAACGATATTACGATAACTGACAAGGGGGAATCGGGTTAAGACGGAATCGAACCTCCAAATATTGTTAGAACAGGTAGTAGGCTATGGATCAGACACACATGACAGAAACGCTGCGAAAACGTTAGAATGCAATAACTCTCGGTATGAGGTCGACTATATTTAGGTTTGCAGTTTTTTAGGGACTTTTTATCTACTTTTCCTCACAATTTTCAGTCGCTGTAAGATCGCAAATGGTCACAGTCTGGTGAGACAAGCTATTTAGAAGTGGATAAATGTCATTTTAAATGATAAGGCAGTCGACCACATTGACAAAGTCAATACGCATTTATTACAACGGCTCCATTATACTATGCTAAATCTGGAAAATTAATGATTGCCCAGTGGCATTTAAAGATAACGTATATAAACCAAGTACTAACGATCCGAACCGTAAAACGAAACACGAAATATAAACAACATACATGTACTGACAAAACATTGATAGCAACTAATGAACTTTTCACACTAGGAAGTATCATACGTGTGTACGTATTTCATAATGAAAAGTGGTATCAGGTGTCTAGAAGAGTAAGCATTTTTACATTTTAAATATGTTTACCCTTCAACAACTATCTTTTGGTGTACCTATACTTATTAGCCCCTAAAGAGCGATATTACAAATTTTATCATCAATACTTGTAAACGAAAAACAAATTGTTCGATTTGAAAATAATGATAAACGACAAAGTGACTGTTCAAAGCAGCTCATGAAATCTGAAATTCAACCAATGAATTTTGATAATATGAAAGAAGCCCTTTGTTATTTTGATTATTGGTGTATCATTGTCATTTTCAATGATCTTATTAGAAATCTGTACGCATAAATATCTTAAAACATGTAGATAGAAGTAAGAACATTTCACGAACTTTCGGAATCGTTTTAAGTACTCAAGACATTTTTATAACAATAAGACAGAGTTGTAATAATTAAAGTTAAAGAGACAGTCTGATGTTTTAATAGTAGGTTGGAAAATTTAGAGGCTCAAGTCATCGAGAACTGTTATAGACCATAACCTAGAAATGTATCCCTTACTTTATCTGGAAGTCACGAAATTTTTTTTTTTTTTTGGTTGGTGATGAAAAACTATGTAGGGATTTAAAATAAACGCCAAATTGTAGAGAAATTGTTGTCCTACTTAGTCATGAAGCTTCAACTAGTAGTATATTCTCTTTATAAGGCCCCAAAGCAAAAACTAGTTTAAATACTTACTTAACAATTTTGTACACTCCGTTTTGGATTGAATTAAAAAAAAATTGAAATTGATCAAGAAAATCCATAGTTTAGAAATATTTTCACTTGTAAAATAAAAATTAAACTTCCCCTTAAAAAAAATATATCAACTGTATCAAAGGAATAATCACGAAGTTTTAAACTGATGTCTTCTGTTCCTAACAACTTATTAAGTAATATCATATGATAAGCAAATATATCATCTGTCTGTTGGTTAAATCGTTATTTTCAAAAGTTTTGATAAACGGTTTAAAAACTACCAAAGAAATATGAATAATATGAATCAATATATTTAACGCTATTTTAATAGTTATTATTTAACAAGGTATATTATTCAGTGTTTATTTTGTGTTTAATCTAATGAGTTTAATTGGCAGGTAGCCGATAGATAACCCTGAATTTAAGACGCTT
>NW_008710756.1:1113119-1169264 GCF_000327385.1 Lottia gigantea
GAACGACAAGAACGACGTGGCATAAATCTAAAAGAACTTGTTTTAACTCAGAGACAAAAGAAGAGGAAACAATTAAAATCCATTGAGATTTAGATCTGAAATCTGTTGTTTTATTCGAATTCAAGTCATAATTATTTACACTTCTTATGAATTCCAAAGATTTTGAATGGTTCACTCCAGCTAAGTACACAAAATGAATATCAGGAAAATCTGATGCGTGAATTTTCATCAAAGTTTGTTCCAATCTCGATGCTGATATCTCACTAAGGTTTATCAAATTCCTTTGAGCCTCTGTATCATCCAAATACTTTAAAATCTCATCTATAAATTTGTTATGAATTTTATCATCGTAAAATAAATTCAATTTTCTCCATTTCAACATATCAATCATTGTTATCAACGTTTTTACAGCGTTTTTTCTAGAAGTTGTTCCAAGAATCATCGTCAGAGTTAACAGCAAGACTCCTCTCTTGACCACCTTCATAATGATAATGATGGTAGTTCCATACGCAGTAGTATAATTTGAAAGGCATTTGAAAGGGGTATCTCAAGTGGCACAGAAGCCTACTGTTGATTTACCAGCAATTTAATTTCTAATTAAACACAAAGTACAAACTAATAAAACAATACACCTATTTAGATATAATAATATAGGATAATGGTTGGAATCAATGAATAGCATCAGATAAGAACATTAATTGGTAATTAAACAAATGGAATAGAATAGAATTTAACGTTCTTAAAGTGGATATGAACGAGTACAGTCTGTAGTACATGGGCCCTCGGTCTGTATGGCTAAACGATTTTTCCCTGACAACCCAACATGGTTTTACGTACTAACCTGATCATAATGATACGTTTAGTTTAACAGTGGTTATAGCTACGTCTTGGGAGGTCATAACGATATGACGATAACTGACAAGAGGGAACCGGGTTGAGACGGAATCGAACCTCCAAATATTGTTAGAACAGGTAGTAGACTGTGGAAGATATATTTTCGAATTACATCTTATTCTTGACAATGTTTTATGAGGTTATCTAAACTATCAGTTTAAAACTTTTCCATAAGTATGACAAGGTCTCAGTTTATTTTCTTAATAATCTGGTCATGGTTTTAGTGTACATTAGGAGAAAGGGGATAGGTCCACGTCTGTAAGATAACAAGCTGTGAACTTGCAATCTACTTCAATGAAGTGAAAATTCAAACCAAACTTTCGTTCCGTTTTCTTATTAGCTTTCATATTTAATATAGCACTTCAGTTAGCACTTCAGCCCTCTTGAAAGTTTATCATATTAACCTTTTCACATAACTCGATGAAATCTGCTTTAACTAATCAACTTTCTACCCTCTCCAGCGCTGGTATTTCGTGACACAATGTTTAACAGGTTAGGTCAAAAGGTCAATTTGGCGAAGGTTTAAGGTTATTTCAAGCTTACACAAGCGTTATTGTGATCTTCTGTAATTTTTTTTAGACGCAAGTAATGTCTTTGAATACAACTGTTCTATGTTTTACCAATTTATTTGTAAAAGGGTGAAAACGATCAGAGAAAGTGAGATGAAAACTACAATTAAATAACTAAAACATATACAAAAGTATCTAAATATACAAAGATTACCTATTTTTCTGTGTTTTACATACATATAATATGACTAGGTATGCCGGCACACATATAATATATATCCGATAAATCAGAATAGATGAAAGGGAGATAATAACCCATTTATTCAGATGAAGTTTTGTGTGATGGAACCGAATCAATATTTCGTTGTATCGAAAAAATTACAGCGTCCACGTTCAAATGCCCACACTTCAGTTGAATGGCATTTAGCAATTGTGAATATGATATATATATAGACACAGCTTTATGAAACAACAATCACTGGTTAAAGATTTATACAACGTTTCGACGTGTTTCCCCCGTCGTCCTCAGGCACATAATGATAAGAAGTGAATTCATTAAACTTAGTAATTTTGAAATATGCTTAGAAGCGTGTTTCAAGAACTATTTAATTAATATATCTTGTTATATAGAGATTATATTCTTTAGTCATGACACCTGGTAAGTCCATCTGATGAATATACTATACACCTGTTGACCAAGTTTGAGACTGTAAATTGTATGTCCATTCTTACATTTAGTATTGCTTAACTAATTATGCCGTAATCCTAATTCAAATCAAAAACGTTTGTTCAAAATGATGAAAATAATCAAATGTAAGAAATTAAATCATTAACATTGGCGCCGCCATTTGCCTTGGTGTGTTATGATTTTTAATGACTTTACAAAAAAATGACAAAAACAGAACAGAAACAGTGCTTTCACATTTTGTGCTAACTTGACATTGGGCTCAAAATATTGCCAATTTTATAGGTGCTCTGTGCTAAGGATATCCATTGGTAAAAATGTATAAAAATGAAAATTTGAGACCATTTAAAAAGTATCCTGATCATAATTTAGTCACACCCCTATCGGTAGTTGGTAAAACGGGAACTCTTACAGCATTCGATTCACCATCACCGCCACCGTCAGTAGGGTGATTACTGGGCTGAAATAACAAAATGAGCTATAAATGCATGTGTTGCTGTATTAAAAAAAAGACCATAGTTGTTCAACTACTATACTCCAAATCATAATATTTGACCGAGGGGAAAAGGTGTTGAATGTTGTTCCCTATGCAACAAGGTTGTACCAACCACTGATAGCTGACACATTTCAAAGAGCTAGCAAGAATTCTACCATGAGCAGAACGCAACTTCTACTTCCCCAATCCCATTATGTCAATAAATATTGTTTATACAAAAAAAGTTATTTTGGCAAGCAATACCCGACCAATTAAAAAGCGGAACGAATGATGGTTTGGTCGCATTATAAGAAAGGGTACTTTTTAAGAAGATTCAGTTTCTCCTATGTATCAGATCGAGCCACCTGCAAGTTTGTTTCAACAGAAAACAACAACAAAAGCTTATTGCTTTTACTTACACCTTCTGCTTTCTTAAAGATAATGATCTCAATTCCTGTAATAATGCTACCAGCTACAACACCAATCAGCAGAACTATCAAGGCACCAGAAAAGGAACCCAGGTCGACCTTGTAGAACTTTGGAACCTCGATTTCACCAGCCTTTCCCTTGGAATCTAGGAAGTAATTTTCACAAAAACCACCAAACCATTTATCTTCTAATATCTGCAATTCTCCACTCTCTCGTAATTCTAGGATAGCCACATCAATAGCTTTGGCATGTTTGTAACCGATGCGATAAGTAAATGCATAATTTCCCAACATTACTAGGTCTCCAGTGTAATAGAGATCGCATGTTGTCTTGGTGTAATATTTGGCCATTGCCGATTCCATGATAAAGGCGAATCGTCCTCCAGATGACAATACTCTATCTATACCTTCTTTAATAGTGTTAATTTCAGTACCAGCTTTATTTGATTCGACATAGTTAGAAATTCGTTGCATGTAAGCTATAGGTACGGTTTCAAAATAGTTTTTCGTAGCACCAGCACTCAGCATCCCGTATTTGACATCAGACTGAACACTGAGTTCTTCCAGGTTGTGTATCGGTCCAGTTACTTCAGATTTGATTGGATTGATTCGTAAAAGATTTGTCAGACTAGCTATATAAGTTGAAACAAAGATGATGACGAAGGCCCACCAGAAAAGAACAACAGTTCTTCCACCAACTGATCTTGGTGTTCTTGCACCAAAACCTACAATTAGAAATAAAATTTAGTTTCTACTTTTCTTAACCTACTTGGGACAATGAAGGCAGACAACGCCATGCAGTTTGTAATAATAAAATCTTGCCAAGACAGTGGATTTTTCAACTAAATGTGATGGTCTTTAATGCACATGGCCTGTAGTAAACTGGACCTAGATTTACTTTTGTGTCATCCGAACGACAAAACACTTAATGGAAGGGGAGTAACTGGTTGAAGAATGGGAAATTGTGGAACAAAATTGACATTTAAAGAATGATGATGGTTCTTGGCGCTTAGAGATAAATTTGCAACAAGACTTGGATCTTCATATACTGAACTGCATATAAAAGCACAAAAGTCAACTTACAACAGATTCCTAGTATCGACATCGTATTGCATCAAGCATTTGACAAATCGCGGGAGTTTCCATCAAGCTACAGAATGTTAGCGAAACGGTGATTTTTTTGATAATAAGATACTTACCCTGCAAGGCCCAGGAACTGACGATAAACCAGAAGGAGTTGATGCAATTGAATGTTTCTCCCTCTCTTGCAGTAGCTTCACCATCTCTAGACATCCTTCGCCATTCATAAGGATTGACATAGCCAACGATAAAGAGAACAGTGCTAGTAATAAAATAAGCTACTAGGGACATTAGCCACACACTATCAGCCAAGGGAAGGTAGAGATGAGAAATCCTCTCGTGAAACGATGGTTGAATATACGTTTCCTCTTGTTTTTTCATGACCATTACATAACCAAAGTTTTGTATTGAAGTAGAGAAGGCTAGTTTTTCTCTTCTTCTGGAACTGACTGTTATTGGAGCTGCGGCTATATCTGCTTCCTAAAATATGATTAAAATTGCAGCGAATGGACTTAGGGGAAGGAAACAATCACCTCTATAAGTCTCTCTTTTTAACACCAGAGAGCTCAACGCGGGGTGAAAATCAAGTTTGAAATTGTGAAGATGGTGTCGAATCAAAGTTTCGGTGGTTTAAAAAAAGTTAATTCATCTGATTACGCTTTCATTTGCATAGCTGAGGAACTATACAGTGCATAGTGGAAAGGATCTAGAAATTGTAACGGCACCGAAACTATCCTTTGTATAGTTAGTTAACTCATGTTGCAGTACAATCACGAAAAAAATGTGCTCATTTATTCTATAGTCAGATCTACGTCTCTCTTCTTCTAATTTTGAGAGACTTAAAGGGACAGATGCGCGATTGTTTTGACCAATAATACTTTAGTCTCAGAAACGGGAATTTTTTTAACTAAGCCGATCAGTAATAGTGTTCACAGCTCATCGTCGAAATTTGAACCTTCAAATCTATGTGTGTCCAGAATTATCCGCGTTTGAACGACTCGTCATTTTAAGATACTGTGTTATATATAGAAAAGACATATATAGAAATAGTGAGTAAAATTTCTAGTTTGAAGTATTTTTAAAGGAATTATGCAATTTTCTAACATTTCTAGTGATTCTGAAGAATATTTTCCTATCTTCAAGACTAAAATCAACTCACCAAAAGGGCACATCAGTCCCTTCATCAACTCATGTGAAAAGTAGACACATAATGTACTTAAATGATCAAATTATTTACCTTGTTTATAACCTCGCCAATCATACCATTAAAACTACCATCCGACTGTATAGCACCAAAGTTTCCATCCTTGACTTCTTCAATTTTAAAATCTAGATTAAGTTTGATTGCAATTTTATCTAAGATATCTTTTACGAACCCAAAATAGCCCGGTTGTTTCGTATTCGATATCATCAGATATGGTTGGACCTGAAAAAATTGTTAAAACATTGTCAAAATAGTTGTACAGGCGTTGCTTCAGACGATACGATACATCTTGTCCGTCTCAAACGATCTATCTATATGCTTTACCCAAAAAACCGCTAAATTTTTATGTCAGCCAACATTTTTCAGGCTTGAAATCAACGTTCCCTGTAATTCCAATAATACAATGGTAGAGAAAGTTTATACTAGTATAGCGACTATATGACTATCAAATTTCTATTAATGATTCTTCATATGTTGACAGATCTTCAAAGCTCTTATATTACAGTTCGTTTTGATAAAAAAAAAATGTGCAGAATCTGCACGCTAAACATACTCACCAGTATTGAAGTAACTCTAACTGTTTCAGCCTGAAAAAAATCAAATTGTAGAGCCATAAAGAGAAAATAGTATTATAACGCCCGCCATACAGAGCGGGGAAATAGTGCAACTGTGGACCACTGTCATATGTATTTAGGCGGTAAATTTTGAGCTCTACAATAATAAGCTATATAAATAGCGGGTATAGCGAATCGGGAATTGTTTCAAAACACTTGAAGTATTCTGCGATTGTATTTGTCAACTCGATACATCACAAAGCCACTATAGTTTATTTGGTATATATATTTATTGTTGTAGAAGGTAAATTACTGTATATCCAAATAGAAAATAGAACAACAAGAGAGTTTAGTCTGAAAACAATTATCAAAATAGTGTCAATTTCAATGTTTTATGATGTAAAAACTTTATTAGTATATAAAATAAGACAGTGAGAAATATCATGAATATTTTAAGTCAAATTCCCTAGAGAACTAAGAACAATATTCCATTTTTCATAAAATTCACTCTTGTCATCCGTCTTTTTATAGTTTATTGTTTTTATGGAACTAATAATTAGATATAATTCCTGGTTTTGAGGATCGTGCAAGCTGGAAGTCATCTATCACCTATCTCCCAACAGCTATTTAAATCGATTTTCCATTTCTTTAGGGATAAAGGCAGCTATTAGTAGTCATTATTTATTTAACATCTTAAACATGTATGACTGCTCCAGAATTTATTTGACTGTTATGCTAGATGATGTATGAAAGTATTAGGGAAACTGACGTTTAATAACACTTTTTAAATATTTAAGAGAAAACCAAGATTCAATTCTATTGTTATCTGCAAAGTCTTATTCAAATAAGACTAAACTTTCGTTTCGTTTTTTAGCAACTGAAGTTGCTATATCAAAAATAACAGCTCATAAAAAAAAACGGAACGAAAGTTTAGTCTAATTTTAATCAGACTGAAATCTGCAGATGAAACTAAGAAATTCATCTGTTTGTTTTTGGTTGTTTACACCAATAAATCCTTAGATACAGTTGTGTTACTTTGAGCCATTATAATTTCCACTTGTCTTCAGTTACCTGTTCAGCATAGTGTCCAAACCACGCCCCATTCGTCAAACTTCCTCGAAACTATGTCAAAACCCGTATTCGTGATACGATACCTGTTCATCTGTGTTGAGTTGGCACAACAGTTGCGTTGTCCATAGTAGAAGCCGTAAAACGTAGACGTAAAACGCAACTTCAATAAGTACTTAACCGAAAAACTATTGATATATATACAATTATGTAACCTAAAAGGAGCGCCTAAAGAAATTGCAATACTTTGAGCACTTTTGACCAATCTTGGGTTTTTCTAAAACATTAGAGGTGTATATATACGTCGAAGTGTACGCAACTGGTCGATTTGACTGAAATATACAGATTTGCAAATATACATGCGCATGGCCTTGAGATGGGATTTTAGAGAAGCCCCAATGAAACCAGAATTATTGTTATACACAAAGTCAAAGACTGTTTTAAGTCAGTTATAGCATAATCTGATCAGTTTTCAGGAATGATGTAGAAGCTTTAAGTACCCGCAATAAAAAACAATAAAGGGACAGTTGTGCCATTTTTTGACAATCATATCTTAGTCTCAGAAACGGAATTTTTCAGAACACCCAATAAGTAATAGTGTTCACAGTTTCAATGAGCCTTCAAATCATGTGTTTCCAAATGTATCCGCGTTTGAAAGTTACACAGATGAGTCGTCATCTCTTGAGACACTGCCATATAAAGAAAAGATATGTATAGAAATAGGAAAAGTGATTCCTAGACATTTTTGAAAGATTTTTTTCGTTCATATAGTACTTCAGAAGACCAATTACATAATATTCAAGACTCAAATCGATCCCCAAAATGGCGCATCTGTCGGATCTGTCCCTTTAAGACGAGAAAACAATTTTTAGATACCCCTATAAATATATCAATATACACCCGAAATTCATATATAGTAGATATATTAAGGCAAAACAGTTACAAACTAACTTTAATAGTATCGGTACATAGACAGTTCCACTTGTCAGACATTTTGAAACATTGCAGATGCAATAAGAAATCTAACTTTAACCCTAATCTTTATCGATATCCCGACTATCTGTTGTAGGTCCTGCAATCTGATCACTAAATACATGACATCCCCTCTCGTTCTACGCTACCATGAACTTTGGTTTGTAACAGTTCCAGAAGAATGGTTATTATGTTATGTAATATAATAATAAAATCGTAATGTAGTGGAATGATAATGGTATTCTAATTATAGAACCATCAGTCAAAATGCCGATACGTTGAGATATATATCATCAAGAATACAAAGAAATTAAAGAAATACTATTAGAAATTTATTTTGCAATATGGGCATTGAAATATAACACGTTGTTTAAAATCAGACCGCAATAAACTTTCTCAATAAGGTATGATCTAGAGGAAAATTTCGTTTACCAGAACTAAAACTTCGCAACTACAAATACACTGATTTGAAAATTTCATGAAAGATGGTTTTTGAAACAACATCCAAAAATTGACGTCATTGACATCTTGCAAAACATCTTGACAGAGATCGTAATTATTCAAAGGCATTATTTGGCTCCATGTAAACTACAATACTACTATGATCGAATAAACACGCATACGTAACCTCATTGTTGTTAATGACCCAGCACCTAAATACTTCACAAACAAGTTAGCATAGCACAGAGCATATCATAAATATTATGTTAGATTCCCCCAAGATATGTGCTGCACCGTTACCATCCATTAACCTAATGTACATCTTAGATTATTATCGTCTGGCATATTTACGATGAAATTAACCCCAATAAACTGTTAATAATTGACCTATTAACGGCGAATAGACAGTTAATTCCACCTTCGACCAATCACCCAAAGTCTCAGTTTCAAATAAAATTCAACATCAATACGTACCTGAACTAACGGTGTGAACCAGCTAGTTTCCAAAACAGCCAAAACTGTTACAACTTTAAAAAATGAGTTCATTTTGAATCTTTAGAGAATTATCTTATCATTTCAATAAGAGGTTGATGTACCGGTAAAACTATTCTACACACTCGCACCAAGATTTAAGACAGGTATGCGCGTGCTGGCGTGTTGTAGGGAACGTGTGTTTGAGAGAGAAGAAAGATCGTGTTACTATACTATTCTACTAATACTATTATACCAGTTACCAATGGAACAAGTCAGAATATTAAATATGGTAAGTGTTAAAGGGATATTCTCTTCCAAAAAACTTTTCCACTTTTAAATTGGGTGGTTTCGGGAATACTTTCAAGTTTAACGTTCTACCGTGAAAGTTCCGCATCCGCTCTGCAACAGATCCATCTTTACGGAAACTGCCAAACATTGTCATCTGTTATAAGTTCTATTTAAACCATTCTTGTTTACTTTCAGATATCCGTGGTTCCTGATGTTCCAGAAACCCTGCCAAGACATTACTTTAGATGATGAATATTCATGACGACATGTGATGGTCAAACCGAACTATCAAAACGCTTGTGTGTAGCCATTTTAGGAATTCTTCCGCATCCTTTCTCGTATGAAATAGCTTGTTTCGATTGCATCTCCTTATACGAAGCTCTTTAGATGATATTTATTCATTGATCGTGGAATTATTATCTCGACCAATGCTGAAATGAAAACAGGCAATGTGTGTCACTGACAATTAGAATCCAATTCGTTGAAACACTCCATAACCTGCAACAATTAAACCAATCAAACACGATGCTGATAACCATTTGCAATAGTTTACATGAATAATAGATGATGATCAGCAGAACAAAGAATTATAAGACTGAATCCCTTTAATGATTAATTATATGGCCTTCGTTTCTATAAACTGAATTAGATTTTCCTCGGGAGAACTAGCCTGTCATCGGCAGATTACAAATAAATTTATAAACGACATTATTTTCCAACTGTTAATGGAAAGACGAATCATAATGTACATAGTAATCTGTAGGGATTGTTTTATATAATGATGTATGGCATTTAGAAAAAACATGAATATGACATTTAGTAATATTTCACAATTGTATTATTTACCAAATTATTACAAGAGTAAGTACAACACTATTCAATTGCCGAGTAATGGAAGGAGCAGCAAGATACAATATTTTTTGGTCATCATTAAAATGGCATAGTTCAAAAGCTGATATAGCAACAGACTACCACTCTCAAGTATTATTGCTCAGCTTGTCATTTAGGAAAAAACGCCTGCTGGTAAACTTGAAGGTCCAAGACCGGGGTGCAAAACATGATAAAATGGGGCAAAGAGTAGTGGATTTAAAATACATACTTGAATAAAAAAAAAAAAAAACACACACACACACATTGGGCGTCGTATCAAAAGTGAGGCATTTGTTTCCATTGTTTCTGGTACATTAATTACCAGAGAGTAAAATTAAACAAGTGCACAGTAAAAACTAAGTTGTCACTCAAAATGGTGTAATCTTAACCGCGTTTAGTGTTGAAACGTTGGTGCAAATTTACACTATAATCTGGGTATCCTTACACCAATAAGGGCGTGTTAGTAGGTAACGCGAAGAGGTGTAAACTCTGAATACAGAGTTAGGTGGCACTGTTTACACGGTTATTGGTGTAGGTAGTGAGTGTATACACCCGGCTTGTTTTACACACACTAAGTGTAACCTTATACACTTCTTAACGTGTAAAAATAGTGTGAGTAAAGCAAGGGGTTTTCTTTGAATATTTTCTATATATCAGCCTCAAAATAATACTGTTTGACTTAGATAAGAATATCTTACGTTGATAAAAATATAATTATTTGTAAGATTATATTGAAAAGAAAAATTTTTCCCGCCAAGAAATTTCTTTGAAAAAAAATGCAAAATTTTGGCTAAAAATTAACATAATGTGAGCTCATGTTTATATTTTAATTAACACAAAGGCATTCTAAGACTAACAGTACTAAATTGAGGCTGTCAATCCAATAGTTTATAGTAGTCCATTTGCAAATTGTGTTTTCTCTTTTTTTGTCTGGATAATCTAGAATACAGAATTTGAATTATTGTTAAGGGGAATTTCATGGAGATTGCTTTTCATTTAGAAAGAAAATTTAATGTAGTCCGGTTATCTTTTTGTAATTTTTGAACATAAAGAATGAATTACCTCCCCTTTACTTTCTAATTATTGCACAACCCCATTAGCAGTAGTTAGTGGGTGAGCCGTGGTGTTGTGGTCTGTGGGTCTGATATGACCTCTTCCTCTGAGACTGAAGCAAGGGATAACTTCCTCTCTTCTGGAGATCTTGTATCTTCTGATGTTTGGTACTCCACATCATCAATTCGATATTTACCTTTTGTAAAAACCAAACTGTTCAGAATTCAAAATTGCACCCAATGGACGAGGTTCATCTTGAACCGGGTTGTTGTCAGTAATTTGTCCACGTCTAAAATATTTTAGTTCCTGTGTAATATTTATTATAGTGGGAATTGTTACCCAAAAGCTTCAGGCTAAGATGATCCTACACGGAACACCCAACACCAGTGTGTAATTGAGTTTGTCAAACATCTTTTCTGTCTCTGCCAATATTTATTTTTTACATATATCTAGTACAGAAATTTAATATAGTCTGGTTATCTTCTTTTCCTTATAAGATAAAGAATGAATTATCTCCCCTTAACTGTCTTATTGCACAACCCCATACACTATATTTATAATGAAGAAATTATCAGTAGTTAGTGGGTGAGCCGTGGTGTTGTGGTCTGTGGGTCTGATATGACCTCTTCCTCTGAGACTGAAGCAAGGGATAACTTCCTCTCATCTGGAGATCTTGTATCTTCTGATGTTTGGTAATCCACATCATCAATTCGATACTTACCTTTTGAGAAAAAAAACTGTTCAGAATTCAAAATTTCAACCAATGTACGAGGTTCATCTTGAACCTGGTCTTTAATTTATCCAAGTCTAAAATATTTTAGTTACTGAGCATTATTTGGATCTATTCCACTAAAACATATTATGCTAATAATGGTACAAATGTAGTCTGTGCTATTTTTAGAAATCTTCTCCCCACAACCCCCTCCTCCCGCTTTTGGGTTTTTGCATGCCTTTTTATTGACTAATTTTATGGTCTCGATTTGGAATTTGGTGTCTGAAATTGCATTTTTTTCTTGCAGATTTTGTAACATGATGAGAGATTTTCATGCGGAAGGATAATTCATTGAAATACTCGTTTTGTGTGCAGTGACTGACAAGTGGATGTTGATAAAATGTAGTGGTCTACTTTCAGTTTGACAAGCTCAAGATTTTCATGGTCATGGTCATTTTCATGTGACATATTGGAACGTTTTAAACGAGATTTCTGGAAAAAGTTGTCCTGTCTACTGTAGCGAGAGTTGTTATGGGCTCCAACCGGAAATTACTCTAATAAGGAAATTTAATGTAGTCTGATTATCTTCTTGTAATTTTTGAACATAAAGAATGAATTACCTCCCCTTGACTTTCTAATTATTGCACAACCCCATACACTATATTTATAATGAAGAAATTAGCAGTAGTTAGTGGGTGAGCCGTGGTGTTGTGGTCTGTGGGTCTGATATGACCTCTTCCTCTGAGACTGAAGCATGGGATAACTTCCTCTCATCTGAAGATCTTGTATCTTCTGATGTTTGGTAATCCACATCATCAATTCGATACTTACCTTTTGTAAAAACCAAACTGTTCAGAATTCAAAATTGCACCCAATGGACGAGGTTCATCTTGAACCGGGTTGTCGTCTGTAATTTGTCCACGTCTAAAATATTTTAGTTCCTGTGTAATATTTACTATAGTGGGAATCGTTACCCAAAATCTTCAGGCTAAGATGATCCTACACGGAACACCCAACACCATTGTGTCATTGAGTTTGTCAAACATCTTTCCTGTCTCTGCCTTCATATCCAATATTTATTTTTTACATATATCTAGTACAGAAATTTAATATAGTCTGGTTATCTTCTTTTCCTTATTATATAAAGAATGAATTGTATATTGTCGTCACCCATGTCCGTCCGTCCGACGGTCCGTTGGTCCGTCCTCAATTGCATGCTCGTAAACACTCTCCGAAACTTGGTAGGGTTGTTTGTAATCACCCAAGGATGAACCCTAGTGAAAATCAGAAAAATCGAAAAATATTATTGCCCTTGTTCTTAAAAACGCGTTCAATTCTTGACAGATTTTGATGTAGAATATTATTCGGTATCGCCTCAAAAAGTGCAAAAGAAGTGTATGTCTGAAGGTTGAATATTTCATACTGGTAATTGTTTCTGTACTGCCAAACATTTTTATCTAAAATCAAAGCTGCCAGTGGGCGTATTTTACCTTGCCTGGCAAGCTATCTTTGTATATTTGGTTATTTCGATACCAAGGCTTTCTTTTATATTGAAAATTTCTGGGTTATTGTCCTATTTTAAATTTCTTTCGTATTTTTTTTATATTGTGGTCGTTTTTTCTTTCTTATGAATTGTTTGTGCGTGTAAATCTGTTTTTATTCTGAGAAAACATATTATTTATTTATAAACATTATATTTATTTGTACACAATAAACAATAACAAACATTTTAACAGATTTATAAATATAATAAATAGAATATAATATCTGCTAAATAAATTTAATGGGACTCGAGGCGAAGCACGCAAAAATGTCTTGATTCAAATAAATATCAGTCACTCCTGATATGATAGGCATTATATTTGTGTTGTTGAAAAACAAAGAATGAAGTTTGATTTTAAAGGGAACTATAGAACACTAGAAGAGTAAGCTCTTGTTACTTGTTATACACCTTTGGTAGTGACAAGTTGAAATAGATCTTTGCTCAATTTATTTTTACTTTTTTAATTTTTTAGAGTTAATCTTTAAGCGTGCGGTTGCCAAAACGATTTGGTTGGTTTTAAGATGGGTTTCCTTATTTTTAGTGTCAAATTCAGCAAACTATTTGATAATCATATAATTATGTTCTTATTGCATACAATTAAGTTATAACCTATCATAAATTTCCATGAAAGTAGAGTTTGGATAAACATAAAAGACTTTTTGACCTTTCTTGATCGGTCACTCAATGGAATTCTGCTGGTAATTCTCTTCTAATTTAGCTAATTATGAATTATTTATAGACATATGAGACAAACTGGTATTTTTCCAAGTCTTTAGAACACCTCTACTTTCTACTCACATCAGTATTAGCATTATCATTGTCATAAATAAGGGAAAATAAGGGAACCCATCTTTAAGAGGTATCGGTAACATTTAGATATCGCTATTTGCGCAATTACTGGAAAGGTATAGTTCAGAAAATATTTTGGAAAATGTTTTTTTTTATTATCGATATACTTTCTTGTTTTTACAAGCAGCTTTGAAGAGCAGATGCATATCCGAGTTGACGAAACGACATAGAGACGATGCAATCCCCATTAGAGACTATACTTCGATCAGTTACACTGTTATCTTTGTGTTTCAGAGTACACATTATGGAGAACATCATCACAGTGATATATTTATCACATCGTCGTTTTCAGCGCATTCTCAAAATCTACACTTAGCACATTCCCTTACTTTCCAAGAATAAAACTTGAGGTAGACTGTAATTTTATGAAATAGTACTCATGGATCAATTAAATCAATACTGCCATGTCTGGATATTCCTGTCTGAAGTGTCGCCGTAGACATGTACATATTAGTATAAGCACGCCCAGTCGGCAAACCTCGACTACACCAACAACAAACTTTCTGAAATTGTCTTGAAACAGCAGGAATTTTGGCAGCATAAATAATTGGATTAAAGAGACTGTTTAAAGATCCTATACCAGAAGTAAAGGTTAGAATGGTATCCAGGTGGGCACCATAAGATTCCACGGTTTTTCTGTCTGCTAAAACCATTATCATGTAAGTTCCTGGAAGAAGAAAATATATTAAATTGTACAGAAGGGTCCATCGTTATCGATGTAGAAGACAACGTTGTCCACTACAAGTTGAAATAGCTATATCATGAAAAATATTGTTTGACTCAAGTTAAAATGCTCCATCAGATTTAAAAGTATATAGAAATGTGCAGACCCTAAAGCGCAGTAAATGATGGATAGGCTTATATTGCAAATTACATTAAATTGCAAGCAAACCTTTAATACATCAAACCATCGACTGATGCACTTCATGGAGAGCTAATATGTTACTAAATAAATGCATCTCTCTAATGATCGATGACATTGACAAGCATTGTATTGAGTATTGTATTGAACTTGAGCACACACTGGATATAAGTTCCATTGTCTCGAGACCACATCATAGTCTGTGATATCAGATATATAAAGCGGACGTTAACTTGTCATCTTCAAACCGACCGACCAAGAACACGTCACATTTCGGCTCATTTGGAGAACCAAAGTGTGCAAGCTTGTGATACATGTTATAAAAAATGCGAAAAGCTTCCTTACCTACAGGGATCCAACAAATTAAATAGATTCCAACGATAAGACCAACTGGCTTCACAAACCTCCACGTTCCACTTCTATGATAATCAGGTAATTGAGACTGGATGGCTAATGCATGTTGTCTAGCTAATAAACAAATCTGTGGATAAATAGTCACGATCACAATAAACGGAAAAGCATAAATAAATAAAGAAGTCACTAAATAACTTGTTGACATTACATCAAAGAAGGCACAATGACTCCACTCTTTGCCAATATTGCTCCAGCCAATAGCTGGTAAAGCAGAAAACGTTAACACAAATATCCACACTAGCATCGTCAAAATTTTCACTCTCTTTGGCGTCACATAAAAATGGTATTTGAAGGGATATTTGATTTTGATAAATTTATCAATTGTTAATAAAGCTATATTTAAAACGGAGGCCATATTTAAGCCATTGACTATTCCGTAGCGTAAGAGACACTCGTGTACATCTTTCCACTCCAGTAAGGTGTATAAACCGTTATATATCTCCAGAATACCTATTAATCCATCTGCTATAGCTAAGTTGATGATAAAATAGTTACACACATCTTGTTCTATAACATCAATAGACATAGCAGTCAACACTATCAAGTTTAATACAAACTCAGCTATACCAAAACCTACTAGAAAGGGAATTCCGACAAGATCCACCACATTGACTGGACTTCCAGTAAAGGCGATGAACACGTAATCTGTACCGTTCATCATGAGATGCTTAATTATGGACACCGTGCAGGATCTAATCGAATCTGAAATGATGAAATGAAGGTTCCCATCCTCACCACTGATTCGAATCCAAGATACGATGTCAGTAACCCTTCACAATTTCAGTAACCCTTAACAATTTAGCAACACTTTACAATTTCAGTAACCCTTCACAGTTTCGGTAACCCTTCATTAATCAGTAGCAATTCACAATTTCAGTAACCCTTCACAATTTCAGTATTCCTTCGCAATTTCAGTAATCCCTCATAACACTGTAACAGTGTGTTGAATATGCCTTGCTCTGAATAATGTTGGTAGCTACCATTTATGGATTATTCTTCAAGTAGATGGCTTCTCAACAGCAAAGCGGTTATATGTAAATTGTTTACAAAAAAAATCTTTTTTGACGGAACGACTGGCTCTAAAAAAGAAAAAAAGTTTTTCGACACGATCGACTTTTATATTATGTCAATATAATTCTGAAACGCACATATGTTTCACTGGTCCATCCTTTACCAATTTCTTGCGTAACTTGTTCCTATATTATTGAAATGAACACGACTCCAAAACCAGAATATAACTTCAATATGATTTGTATTTATATCTCCATGTAAGCTGTAAACTTATCCACGTTTTGTTAATTATTCACTATCATATTTTTAGCCTGTCTACTATTTAAAATTATCGTTTTTTAATCTTCTGTATTCTTATAACAATAATCTTTTTCTTAGTCTCTCGTGTTAAAAAACCTTTTTTTTTTTTATCTGAAAACCTCTTATAATAAACACATTATTTAAATCACTACTTGCGATATGTTGATGTTCACTACCACGAAAAAATGTATCTTTTTGACTGAGCAGCTTACAAGGTTCAATGGAGACGGTCGATTATTCACAATTTCTTAAAGATTTCAATCCATCAAATTTCAATCAAAACATGTCAGAAATCAATTTTCACTTGTTTAAACAATGGACATATTTCACTTAACCGATGTTGGTCTGCATACTGATTTAAGGGATTTATCACAAAATATTCTCAATTTCAATCGAGTTTTTACTCGCGCCCCATGGTTATCAATGAATGACTATATCAATCACCAATTTGGACCAACCTGCAAATTTTATAGGTCACATGACCGTGAATTACAGGTACATCAAGGTAAATTTAATATGTCCATAAAAAGTGTTTTTATCCCGTATAATATTTTAATATGCTTTCACCACGTGATATAGATCTAAAATAGGTTGTTTACTAAAACGGTCCATCGTTATTATATACTCATACACATACAATTCAAAAATAGAGAAAAATTTAAATCTTTATACTATGCAAGGACAGTCGTTTAAAAGCTGTCAATTTCTTCAGGACTTTTGTGGTATTGTAAAGTTGCATCCGTTAGTATAATTCTATTATTATACATTGTCAAGTTATCCAAAAGTAAACTTATATGCTATACAATAATGTTGTTTGCAAAGGAGTGCAAAGCAAAGACGAATTGTAGAATAGCGAAACCCAAACTAGACAAATATGGGTTTCTTTATCCTATTGTGACTTTCATTACCTATACCTACCACAATTCGTCCTTGTTATCATGAACGGGTGTAACATGACACGCTTTAATTGGTTAAAAATAAGGTTATTCTAGAACGGAACTGCGATAGAAAAATTGTTAAATTGCAATGGAGACAAAAACTATCCGAAAAAATGGAAACTAAATTGGAATCTTATCTTTATTACAGACTGTACGTTGGTGCCAAACTACATGAATTTATTTGGAGTAAGTTGTCATGTAGGAGTATTTCTCGCTTGCCTTAGCTACCTTCATAAATGATAAATAATTCTCAATCATTTTTTTAAAAAATATTCTTATTTATGCAAAGAGACAAATGAGCGTTTATTACCTTGACAGGCAAGCTGTCTTTTAATAGTGTTAAAATTGTTGATGGGTTCAGATTGTTCTCGACATCACGTCGTCACTATTTACCCTAATTTCTACGTTGATATTTTGTGACTAAATCAAGCAAGACTATCTCCAGCCTTAAGGCATATTTTTTAAAACGATTTTTAACATTAAAGATGTCATTTTGCCATCGGTTGTGATGTGAATTTCTATGAAAGAAGTTGATGAGTAATTAGTTATGACGTAATTAATGTTTATCCCATCAACATTTAACATCGAATCTTAATTATTTACTACATTCATAAATTCGGTCAATCAATTTCATCATTCAGTCAAAAGAACATTCGCGTTCATTTTTACTGATGTAGTGTTTTAGATGTACCATGTTAGGTCTCTAATATCTAGTACATGCCCTCATGCAGATGGAATATATTTGTGCTTGGTTATCATAGATAAATATTATAAAAAAACAAAGTCTCCCGAAGCTTGGGGTACACATAGGGCACAGATTGACCCAGTGAGGGACAAATGTCGAGGCTGAATTCAAAATGCGTGGGGCGTCTGAGAGGCTTCTCTAAGAAAATATTCAAAAAAATTAAATTGATGCATTTTGACACATATTTTGGGGAAAAACGTATAAAAATCACATTTTAAATTTGTTATGAAATAAAGTGGGGGTACAATTTTGGGTGCAAACTATTTTTCTAGAGAGGGGGTCCCCGACTACTGGTTCTCGACTGTAAATATTACTTATCAATGAGATGTTGTAAATATTACTTATCATTGAGACGTTGTAAATATTACTTATCATTGAGACGTTTTAAATTATACTTATCAATGAGATGTGATGAATATTTTTTTATCATTGAGACGATATAAATATTACTTATCAATGAGATGTGGTAAATATTTCATATCATTGAGACGATATAAATATTACTTATCAATGAGATGTGGTAAATATTACTTATAAATGATTCTTTGTCCAGGATTGTTCATCGATGAGATGGTGTAAATATTACTTATCAATGAGATGTTGTAAATATAACTTATTATTGAGACGATATAGATATTACTTCTCAATGAGATGTGGTAACTATTACTTATCATTGAGACGATATAAATATTATTTATGAATGAGATATGGTAAATATTACTTATCAATTAGATGGGATAAATATAGAATTGAGACGTTGTAAATATTACTTATAAATGATTCTATGTCCAAGATTGCTCATCGATGAGATGGTGTAAATATTTCACATTAATGAGATGTGTTGAATATTACTTATCAATGAGACGTTGTAAATATCTATTATCAATGAGATGTGATGAATACTACTTATCAATGAGACTTTGTAACTATAACTTATCATTGAGACGTTGTAAATATTACTTATCAATGAGATGTGGTAAATATTACTTATCATTGAGACGTTTTAAATATTACTTATCAATGAGATGTTGTAACTATCACTTATCACTGAGACGTTGTAAATATTACTTATCAATGAGATGTTGTAAATATTACTTATCATTGAGACGTTGTAAATATTGCTTATCATTGAGATGTTGTAAATATTACTTATCATTGAGACGTTGTAAATGTTACTTATCAAGAGATGTGATGAATATTATTTATCATTGAGACGATATAAATATTACTTATCAATGCGATGCGGTAAATATTACTTATCATTGAGACGTTGTAAATATTACTTATCATTGAGACGTTGTAAATATTACTTATCAATGGCATGTGGTAAATATAATCTATCAATGACATGCGGTGGATATTTCAAATTAACGAGATGTGGTAAATTTTTTACATTAATGAGATGTGGTAAATATTTTACATTAAGGAAATGTTGTCAATATTTTACATTAATGAACTATGGATGATGAAATATAGATATTACTTTTCTGTTTCAACATTGAGAAAGGCCGTTAGTTAGTTTGTTAATTACTTCTTTTTCATTTTAACGGATATCCAAATATCGCAAACCTATTTATTTTCAACGAAGGAAAAAAAGCTTCATTAATGAGTTTTCATTCAAGTTTTCTAAATGATATTCTGAAATGTTATGATGACATTATGATATATAGGCAGTTCAAACCAAAACAGACTACCGTGATTAATTAGGAAAATATCTTAATTAATTAATTAATAATTTTAATCAATCACTTTACATGTAAACAGCAAACATAATCTGTATACTCGTTTGAAAATATTTGTTCCTGTTATTCAAACAACAAGAGCACTGGATTGGATGTAAATTGAGATGACCTACATGAACATATCGTCAGATCATGAATGATGAATGAAGTCACTCAGAAAAAAACATGAAATGGGACGAAACGAAACGTCCATATCCGCATCTGGTCAAAGGTTTTGATGGAGGTAATATGCCGCTATAATCCATTTGACCTGAATTGTTAATGAAGTGGTTTTATTGTCTGAATTTAAAGTATGGATAAAAAAAAATTAACTAATTTGCATAGAAATACCAGTAAAGTGAGACAAAAAAAAAACGACCTCGGTAGGCCATTATATACTTGACAGTACCTCATTATGAGAGCCAATGTCATTAGATATTCATATTATCAATATTCATAGTCCAGATTGCCATGAAAAAAAAGCATAAAATGCAATAATAATAGTAGTTTATTCAAGTGTATGATATTCTAAAAATTTGAAAAATGACAGATCAACTATTATAAGCTTTGTGATCAATACTATACCCTTCACCATGTACATTTATAAACTGATATTTCTTGAAACAGTCTGCAAACATAGGACCCAAATCGTGAGGTAAGTTCAAAAAAGCATCCTTTTGGTAGAAAAATTTTCAAGTATTTCGACAGAATTAGATATTAAAAGCTGTCAGTTAAGGATGTCGTTGAATTTAAAAGGATATTACTGCGTCTTAGAATGGACATAAAATTATCAAACTTACTTTAATGGATCATTAATTAGTTTTATTTATTTATTGGATTGTAGAGGGATTCTATGACACCAGGTTAGTCCATTGATGAACAAAGAATCATTTTAACCTAGTATCAATATTTTAATTTTTTGGTCATCCTTAGAGATGGTATACCTTTAAAGAAGCTCAGTGAATCAACCTCACTGGAGAGTCGGAGTAAAAATAAAAGCTATAATAACAAACGGAACGAAAGTTTGGTCTTCATGTTATTTGGACTGTATTCAATTAATAAATCATATAGTTGTGTTACATCTTCACTCCAAATTTATAAACAGTTTTCTGCTTGTATGTATCCCCTTCACGTAATATTGTATTTGGAAAATTTGCCTGAAATTTGAAAAATTCTGAGTTTTATTGGTAAAGAATGCTTGCCAAGCAATATAACTTACGTCCACCGATAGCTTTGCCAGTGCATGTGGCGTTGTGGAGTTTTTAAAAAGCCTAGGGCATCAAGGTCAGCTTGCCACCTGGTTGACAACTCCGTGATGAGTTCAACTGTAGTAGCGACCACTCAATAAATAAGGTGTATATCTTACGTGATGAAGGCTGTCAGGATAGTGTTGTGCTTCTAAACAGAAACCACCAAATCGTTTATAAACCACACCATTCTTGCCCTTAGTGTCTTTCAAATTTTTACAAGTATAAAACTGCATACCAGGTTCAGTTGTATAACATTCTATATATCTTCCACTTGGTGGGTGTTCTATCCTGAGACAAAAGATTGTTTGTAATCGTTAAGGCAGGGTTAGGGTTTGGGCTATAAACAAAAATTCACAATCATAGTCTTTGTGGCCTTATGCACATACCGTTTTCTTCGTCGTTAAAATCAGTAGACTGTTATCTTGGCATTCCTTACACGAATAGTCTTGGAGAGAAAGCACCACATTACAGAATGTCTTCTATTGCAGACAATCCATCTTCAAGCGCATCAAGTCATTTCAGTCCTCTGATGATTCATTAAAGAATATAGTAGATATAAGTCATAACTTCGATTGCCTCTCAAAATTGTCAAATGACAGATTAATACTGAAAATATCTCACCTTGCTCCGAACTGCATACCTTCAACCGAAGGTAAATGAAAATTATTATCAAATCCAAGACCATTATTCACTTTTTCAAGAACATCTCCTAATCTTACAGGCTGTCTTAAATCTAATAATGTACCGTCAACTGGTCGTATTTCACCTGTAAGAGAAATCGACATCATTACACATCACATATTTCCAAATCAAAGATTGTTAATTAACTAAGCGTTGGTATCCAACATTTTGCGCGCCTTATATCCCGGGGGAAACTAATAATTCAGTTATAGCACAACTAATAATAAGACAATTATTACCGCCGAGTGTGGTGTGTAATAGTACAAGTACTCAATATCGAGAAGATTAAGGTTGATTATCAGGATATATTCATTTGGGATGTAATAGCATGCAGTGAGAGATGTCAAAAGATTCGTTAAGTAATAAGAGGAAATTCGCCTACCTGTTGGAATTGTATTTTCGTCTAACACCGTATAGGAATGACCAGGTATTGTTATTACGTGATCGTTCAGGTTATTAGATTCCTGGAGTAGATAAATATACAATTACGTTGATACAATGAACAATCAAATATCTTTCTTTTAACAGGGAACTTACTCGTTATTAATGGCATTGTACATGGTTTTGGGTATCAAAATCAGGGTATTAGTTCAGTTTGAAAACTGCAATCACAACAAATGCAGATATTCAAAATGTTCCGGTTGTAGACTTCTGAGGCAGGATTCAAGTTGAAAGAAGGCAGAATGATAGAGGAAAGGGAGGTACTGGGGTGATAGTCACCATTACTCTGAACAATTTAAAACTGTCCACTATTTAAGACTAAAATTGGGTTTACAAAAATGCTTAAGTATCCTCAGTGGTCAAATAAAATTGCAGATAATTACTCCCCTTGAAGTAAAACGTATATAAAACGTTACTCTTTAGATTGGTTACTAGTAGGCCTATAACTATTGCCCAAAGTTGATTTGTACAGTCGTTTGATTTGATACATTGTTTATTGATCAATGCAACTTACATGACCAGCAAGATTAAAATATGTATGATTGGTAAGATTCACTGGTGTAGCTTTAGTTGTAGTGGCTTTATAATCTAATTTCAGTTCATTATCGGCTGTTAGTTCATAGATAACTGTAACAGTTAGCTCCCCTGGATATCCTTCTTCACCATCAGCACTAATATACTTTAATAACAGTTTATCATTATCAATGGTGGCTGTCCATAACACCTACAGCAAATAAAGTAACTGATAAGATTCCCAACCTTCTTCCCCTTTTTCAGCAGGACATGGCAAGGGGTTTTTTTATCAGTTGGAATGAAATAAAAGGCAATGTGTTACAAGGTTCTGATTTTCTGCTCGATTTATTTGGAACACTGCATTTTCCCATTTTCCGATTTCCATCTGTCGGAGAATTTTAAACAAATACTCAACCTGTCGCATGGGGGCCTCGGTGCATTGTCCTATCCGAATGACTCCATGTTGGCGAGCATACGTCTACACAGAAGCTAGACCGAGCATGACCAGCTCATTCAGATTTATGAATCAGTGTTTCCTTTAATTACATCCAAACTCCAAAGGCCACTCAATGTATAGTTTTATCATTATAAGGCTGCACATTTCCAGAAATCCTAGCTTTCAAATGAGAAATAACATTGTCTTGTAAAATTGAACAAGATTTTCTGCCTAAATCATCGCCAGTCGGATAACAAATGTTTGTTAATATCCAAACCTTCCACGAACATACCTTGTCAAAACCCACAATGCCACCATGTAAAGCATTAGGTCCATTATTAGCAGCAAGCTTATAAGTCTTTCCATCCAATTCAAAAGAAGCTCCAGCAATTCTGTTGGCGTACCGTCCTATCAAAGCTCCGAAATATGGGCTTCTTGTCAAGTAACCTTCCATGTCATCAAAACCAAGACAGATATCGTTACTTTTTCCATTGTTATCTGGTAGTAAGATATCTGTTATGATACCACCATAATCTAATATCTTAATGGTTAAACCATTGTTATTACTAAGTATGAATCTGAAATCAATTATTTAAGACTTACCGGGATTGTAAAGAGGTTTCCTATCGGGGAGACTGATAGAATTTGTACTATTCCAATTTTCAATCAGACGGCTGTTGTGGTTCCTGCAATTTCTCTAAAACTGAGTGCTTGATGACCTCACAAAACGAGATGGGACTTATGTGATAAAGCATATTTTGCGACCAGTAATGTCATCAAACACTTAGATTAAATAGAATTGTAGGAACCACAGACGCTGATTGAAAATAGGAAAGATGCAAATGGATGCTGTCAGTGTCCCCGATACACATAATTTTTTTTTAGAAAACCTTTGAAATGCACTGCATTGCAGAAGGTTGAGAATAGGTCTGGTTAAAGGATTACTGCCTCTATTTAGCTGTAGCTTATTCAGGGAAGCTGTGCTGGACTCTTCGCTCTTGTCAGTTCCGCGCATGGAATTACAGAGGTCGGGTTTTATGCCACATCATACCGTCCCAGTTGAATACACGAGATCTGCCAAGGAAGCAAGTTTTTTGGCAAAAATCTCATAACTAGGTTAGATATCTCAGATATCTCGTCCCCCTTCGGACATAAACCTGGCTTCGCCACTGCATGTATATACAGTTATATGATACCGGTACCCCGTTGGTTAAATAAGAGGCCCGTGTCAAGTGTATGCGATGCGATAGATCAGATGGTTTGCTGTGTATCGCCAGTCTACCTGGGTCTACAAGAGAACTGTGCTATACTTTGTCCATATCTTACCTGGATACATCTCTTCCATTAGCTGTTTTTCCAAATAATTCCTGACTGATAGAGGACATTTTGTTTTTGTGTCATTTATATATAAACGACAAGTTTAATGAATAACAAATAAAAAGTACTCAGTTTAAAGCGACACGACCATGAATGAAACTATTATATTGATAATCAAATATGCGCATTTATTTATCCTTAGGTGTTTTTCCTTCGGAGTATGTCTTTGAGTGTTTAGGCAACCAGTATATAAACATGCTTATCAACGGACGTACTTTATGACTTTGTGTGTGAGGGTGTGTCGATACCCATATACTACATTGGCTTTAAAAACCGCTTTTGAACCATGGAATTACGGGCGACATTCATATATTGCTCTCGTAAATTAAACGTATTTTCTAAAAGTCGTAGATAGTTTTGCACCATTTTCAATCATACTCGTTATTACAATATTGTTCAATGTCATTCTGATGGTACAGCCGTCTCTTTAAGACTATCTTAAATGTGTTCAGTAAGATAACACAAGAAATTTGATAATAAAGTTGAATGAGATAATCTAGAAACTATTTTTGAGTGTCCTATATAGAATAAACAGTCTGACGTTCTAACAAGGTAAAGTTATAGATTGTGCAATGAGGGAAATGTAAGTCTTATAAGAATAGAATAATAAGATAGAATTATAGAGCTTATATCACGGATGCCCCTCTAAGACTATCTTTAATTCATCCTGTAAGATAACAAGAAATTTGATAATATGGTGAAAGAAATATGGTTGGGACTGTTTATTTTAGCTGTTATTTTTGAGTAAATATAGGTCTATCTAATGGAAATTATTGGATATTGAAACCCAAACTAGAACAATTTTGGCCTATCGTTATCCCACAATTCTTTATATTACCAAGAAACGGGTCCCGCATGACTCGTTTTGGTTGGTTTAAAAACTTGTTTGATTTCATTGGAGACGAAAAAGAAGATATCAAAAAGGAAAGGAAATTATAATCTAATTTGATTAATTAGAATGCTAGCGCCTTGGACCAGCCCGAAACTGACAAAAGGAACCTTAAATTTTAATAGACAGTATGTCAGTATCAGTGACATAACCATGTTGTATGGCAACATATACGACGTTTATCACATCTAACCGAGGCTTTCACAATCCCATATTCTCGTTATTAATATTGATTGGAAGAGGTTTTACTTCTCGACCAATTAGATTTCTTCAGACAAATGAGGGAAAATGTTTGAATAACCAGACGCACGATTTCCAGGAGCATGTTTACTTTCTTATAGTTGAGTCTCAAAGTTCAAGGCTTGGTTGAAAGGCACGTGGAAAGTTTCATGCACCAAACAGCTAGGCCTACTATGCTATTTTTCAGAACAGGAATGAACATAATAATAATTGCTTCCCCAGCTGTTACACCGCTTCTAATTATGACAATAATGATACTATTTCGCGAATGAATGATTTCACTAGGCAAGTACGAAACAGTAAGCTCCCTGCCATTTCACCATTACCGGAAAAATCCCAAGTGAAAAATAAATTGATTTGGAAGGAAGCGTTAGTATTCTGTGAATATTTAAGACAAACAGTCTATGGTAACAGTTCGGCCAGAGCTCTGTAACATTTCTTTTTTATTTGCCATTTATAATTTACCGGTAGGCCTACTATGACCAGATTGTTCCCAAGTTACCTTAACAACCTTATCTTCAGGGTGGGGGGCTTTGGATATAATATATGATATATGATGTATGACGGTTGGGGCGGGGGATGTCCCTCATCCCTCCAGGATCACCGCCCTTGACTACATTCATCCAAGAGTACCTTCAATCAGTTCATCCGATGTTCCATATAAGTATGCCCATTAGGTTTTGCATTTGGCCGTATTGGGTGGGATTATTGCAGCAGGTAACTTTAATATACCTCCTACTATTTATAACTTCGAAACAAATTAAACATCGGTTACCAAGCACGAAACACCCACTTGATTTTCGGAAGGCCTATATCAAGGGCTGCACCCCACATTTCATAAAAACTTGACAGCAGTTGTGACCTCTATCGCATTCACAAGCAAAGTATGGACGTACGGATAAACAAGGGCAGCGCCAACAAGGGCATTTAAAAATAACAACCCAAAGGTTTGACATGGTTTAAATGTACACATAGTAGTAGTAAATTCAATTCAATTTTACTTAAGTCCACAACTATACTACTTTTACTCCCGATTTTTCCATTCTTTGGAAGAGATTTTTGATTGATGGAATTGTCTTGATTGTACGGATTTTCATTCCAGAATTTCAGAACATTTTCCATGTTCGCCTGGATGTCTGACAGTGTTAAACCTCTATAAGAAACATAAAACTCTTTTTATTTCTATAATAAACAAAACAATGTTCCCTAATAAAAAAAATACCACTTTTACAAAAATATAACATATAATTCAATGCTATAAAAAGGTGTAGAATTCCTTTTTCAGACCAATATTACAATTGAAACATCTATATATCTATACAAACAATAAAATTCAAATTTGGAATATCTATATAACAAACAATTCGATAATTTATTTTTCAGCAGATCTAATGGAAATAATGTCATAATTGTGCAATGAGGTAAATTTAGTTGTCAAATGATGGTCAGGTTATCTTCATTGATGACTTAATGAATACTTCATCAACAGTCTAGTTTAGGACTCTAAATAGACTACAACTGTCTAATAAATAACAAATAACAAAACATAACAACCATAACAATATACCTCAATAACAATATAATATCTAAAAATAAATCCTATAGGCCCAATATACACAGCATTTAAACCAACTATAACGGAAATGTCATATATTAGGGGAACATCTAGCCTTAAAGTATATATTGCACAAGATTTTAACTTTCCACCTTCCATTTTCAAATTCCATATACATTTATACCAATGTAATTAAAACATATTGACCCCTTTCAATAGCCCCTTTTACACCAGGCTGATATAAATTGTTCTGTTCTCGGTCTGGACCAAACCGTGCTAAAATGTACCCATTTACATTTACAGTAAATTCAAGTGGTCTTCAAACAGTTCTGCAGTTGTAGTGTAAATGAAAAGCATTCTCGGCACGGTTATCTGTAGAACTCTTCTTGAAGAAGTTAAAATTAACCCTTGTAGCCACCGTAATGTAATCGAAAACATCTGGATGTAATCAACAATTTTACTTAATAATAATGAAATTCTGCAGGAAAAAGGTGAATGTCGCTTATGAGGCAATTGCACAGTAAAGCATTCTCGGAACGGTTCCAAGGTGGGCAAGAGTTGGAACGGTTCTCAGAACGCTCGACCGTTTACATTACGCAAAATTCATAGGTTCTCAGAATTGATAAATTTTGTAAAAGGGGTTAGTGTGAAATTTAACATGCAAATGAGGTCATTTCAACCAATCAAAACATGTAATGGAGAAGCGTGTTCTTGTTTACAGTTAATGTAAATGTAATGTAATAGACTTAATGTTCCCCTAATATTACATAATCATTTCATTTTTTTTAACAACAAATTAAATTGTACCAAACTGAAAGACTGTATGATGTTGATAAGTTTCTTCTGGCCGTAATATTACACTGGGAAAATTTTTCTGAAAAAAGAACAAAAATTAACATTTTGAATCCAAAAATTATTTTCTTTTGTCTCAATAAATGACCACCATAATTTGATAAGTAAACTTTAAGAATAATGTAGCAGATCAAGGGTGCAGATAAAAAAACAGGCTCAAAGTGCTTTTGGCCTCCACCAAGCCCATTTTATTTAAGTGTACTTACATGGTTCACAGCATCAGGGTAGCCCTGTGTTTCCAGAGCTAAGGCACCAAATCTTTTATAAACTGCTCCAGCTTTACCAAGAATATCATCAAAATAATAACTTGTATAAAACTGTAGACCTGGAGTAGTAGTATAACATTCCATATATCTACCAGAGACTGGATGTTCTACTCTTGAAACATGAAAAAAAATTCAAAAATCTGTTGACCATAAAGGCAACTGTTTTTTTTCAATGAGTCTAAGTAAGAAAAAGTTGTGTTATAATAGGCAGACATAGAAGCTTTCTATATGTAGAGATATATTGAATTGAAAGTGGAAATGAAATGAATGGAGTTTTACGTCCTACTCTTCTGCACCATGTGGGCTAATGAAGATGGGCAACGCCATGCAGGGTGTCATGAGGGAAATTTTGCAAGGGCAGCATTAGCCTGCTCTTTTTCGATTTCCAACTGTCGAGGGATCTTTAACTTGCACAGCCTGTAGCACACAGGGCCTCGGTTAATTGTCCCATTCGAACGACTAGACGCTTTTTTCATGTCAGCCCCTCTTACCTGCATTACTGACAGGGGGAAACCTTGTTGGAATTGAAAGTGGAAGTCAAAATACTAATAATAATCAATAATGTGTTGAGCTTCTCCTAGCTTAAAGATTTCAAGCAAAATTATGGTTTTTCAGTACGTTTTTAAAGTGCAATTTGCATATTATTAAGCAAATTTTATAATGAAATATTTTTTGATAAATTTAGACAACAATATTCTAACTAAATACCTGGCTGCTAACTCTAATTTTCCTGTTACATTGAGATTAAAATTATTGTCATATCCTATACCATTATTAACAGTATTTAATCTCTCTCCCATCTTAATACCTGATCTTAGATCCATTAAACTACCATCAACTTTCCTGATTTCACCTATGAAGACAATAAGCAATAACTCAAGTTGATGAATCTCAAGTTGACAAACTCACTTATGAGAGTGGCATGAGGTGTTCTGAAAAAAGTGAGCATTCCCTTTCTTACAAATGCCACTTTACTTTACATAGTAGGCTTGCACTTCAGTAAATAAGATTTTTAATTGGTCTTAAATCTAAATCAACTTCTAACATCGATTTCCGTGGATTGGAGAATTATTATAGGTCCTACCTGTGGGTATAGAACTATCATCTAAGGGAAGATAACTATCAGCATGAATGGTAACAACATGGTCATCTATCACTCCATTTGCCTGAAATTTAGGTATTGAGGTTTAAAATATATCAAAGAAAGAAAGAATAACAACTTAGGTTCACAAGAAACTTGGTCCATGGACAAACCTCCTAGCATTGATCTTTTCCTGATTATTCATTTGCAATTGACAGCTGGAAAAAAGGAGATTTGGGGAAAGGTAACCCATTCAAGTTCACCAAACTTTCACACGCTGAACAAGATTAGACATTTTTTTTATCCTTATCGAGCAAATGACGTCAAATTCTAATGCTCTCTCTAATAGATTGCGCTAAGGCCCTTTCTCACACGGATACAACCGAAGAATAATTCACTTACATGACCAGCAAGATTAAAATATGTATGATTGGTAAGATTTATTGGTGTAGCTTTAGTTGTAGTTGCTTTATAGTGAAGGGATAATTTATTCTCATCATCTAATTCATAATCAACATTAATAGTTACTTCCCCTGGATAGTTCTCCTCTCCGTCTGCACTAACATAAGATAATGATAGAACATTGCCTTTAATCTCAGATTTCCATATCACCTGACAATATATAATAGATAATCAGTATCAGTAAAAATGTATATGGAATAGCAGTCTCAAAATAGTACTGTTAGTCTAAGAATGTCTTTGCGTTTATAAAAATATAAGCATAAGCACACATTATGTCTTCGAAATTTCTTTTTATAGAGGACAATTTTCAGCCAAAATTTGTGACTTTTTTGGGTTGAAATTTCTAGGAGAGAAATGTGTTTCTTTTCAATTTAAACTTACAAAAGATTATGTTTTTATCAACGCAAAGATATTGTAAGACTATCAGTGCTATTTTTAGGATGATATTCTAATACTCTAAAAAAAATATGGAAAAAAATTTCAAAAACTTAATTTACTCAGACAATAATAAAAAATAGACCAAACAATAGGTGAACAAAAGGTGTATTCAGTTGATAAACTGGTCTAATGCTTCTTGAAACACATAATTTGTTCATGTCACAATATCCCACTGTTGGAAAGGGAAGAAATTTGATTGGCTGGCGATGTCATCAAACAGATGAATGTTCAATGTATTAAAGGACTAAATTAAATTTAAAAGCCAATAAAAAACGGAATTAAAGTCTGGTCTAATTTTAATTAAATTGTACATTTTACAATTCACTTGCAATACCTTTCAAAAATTATACGATGCTACAGTAGCTTACCTTATCAAATCCTATTTTACCACCATGTAAAGAATTGGGTCCATTGTTGATAAACAAAGAGTATTTCTTTCCATCTAATTCAAACTTTCCATTAGCTATTCTATTAGCCACTCTACCAATTATAGCTCCCATGTATGGACTTCGCTTTTCATATCCTAAAATATATTAAGAAGAAATATCTTATTTTGCAAAATATCAACTAGAACTTCTGATAGAATGTAGTCATTATCTGGCAGTATTAGAAAATCAGTACCGTAGTATCTTGAATTTTTGTGTGCTTTTTGGCTTAAATGAAAACATGATTTTGAAGATTTTCTTTAAAAAAAAAGGAACCACAAACTGTCTTTGATACAGATACAAAGGCTGGGATACCTGTTAATATCATGCCTTCTAAAATGTGAAATATTCTGAATATATTCACCTTCCATATCATCAAATCCAAGGCAAATATCTTCAGTTTTACCAATTTTATCAGGCACCAATATTTCGGTTATAATACCACCATAATTTAATATCTTTATTTCAAGTCCATTATTATTTCTTAAGGTATACCTAAATTAAATATATGTTTGAAAATTATCAAACACTTTCTTTTTTATGCAAGGGGATGCTTCCCATTTCTCCTTTCATCAGGCACTTGATCAAGTTCTTCTGTAATTTCAGAATGACTTCAGACATGAAATGGATTTCCCTACTACATAACTTGTAAGCTTATCTAATACATACACAATAATTCTATAAAACACCTTTGAAATTTCTCAAAGAATAATTAAATCATGATAATAATAATCGTTTTCTTCTAGAAATAAGGTAATTGCAATCCATTCTTTTAGTGTAGCCAAAAGGATTGTAGGAAAGAAAGAATTTTATAGACACCCATATGATTTTGCAAATTGTGGTATAACAGAAGAAAAAATTATAAAAGAAGAAAAGTATGAAACATGAGACAACATGAAATTTAAAACCTTTTAACAGTGTCCCCATTGTTTGTTTGTCCAAAGGCCGTTACGTCCTCAGTGACAGGCATAGTTGCTAAACTCAAGTCCTTGAGATATGCACGGAAGTTGTGTCCCTTAGAAATCTGAACTTGTCTAGTGTACGAGTAATGTCTCGACATGCCAAAAGTTTGTTTATGGATATCAAGAGTCAAATATGAATACAAAGGTGAAACAGAGAATTCCATTCATTTTCCATGTCAACATAATAATCTGACTTTAAATCAAGAAAGTATAATCTATCAGTGAAAATATTTGGAACGAGTCTGTAATTTATTGCCACCGACTCTCTGAATCGACTGAAAGTTATCCACCAATCGAATGCACTTATTACGATCGTAGCGTCCTCTTGTGGCACTAATGCTTTACATTATCCATTTTCTACAAAGAGCAACATGGCGGCGTCAGGTTATGAGGGGCACATGTCTAAAAGATTGAAAACTGACGAACATGGATTTCATGGATATGGTCAAAGGGTATGAAATTTTAAATGATGGATTATTCAATTGTTTCACTGTAAATGCGTGGCTTTCAACAAGATACAACTATTATGTTGTAGAAAATAGATAACTTGTGAGTCCTTGATTGGGCTTGGGCCTGGGGCTGGAGTTGAGTCTGAGAGTTGAATGAGACTTATGATTAGGCCTATCATTTTTTGAAATATTTGTTTAAATCGGGCTACTAATACTAAGAGTTTTTATATTCTAATGAAACTTTATGTGCCTAGTAACTGTATCTGTCTATGAATGAATAGCATTGTTATCACTTTATAACTTTTTCTAGGATAAATTTGATGACCCCCACAAGCCACCACCATCAGCAGTTGTACATGTACGAGGTTTATCTGATGCTGCTATTGAAGGAGACTTGGTTGAAGCAGTACAGCATTTTGGTGGAGTGAGGTAAAGATATTTGTCACATAACATCAAAATTGAAAGTACCTGTACTATTACTGTGTATTAAAGAAGTACTCTTCATATATTGATAAGTTAAGTTTGTTTCCAGAAAAGAGACTATTTAAAGATTTGCTTTCTTTTTCAGAGATGTCATTATGATGCCAAGGAAAAGACAGGCTCTGATTGAGTTTGAGGTAAGAATATTTTCAGACTTAAGTAGGCTACTTTTTTGTCAATTCATGGTACCGGTACCGTACTTGTTAGCTTAACTAAGGGAACAATTAAATTAGTTAAAAAGATATTGAAAAATATAGATGGAATGAATTAAATTCCAAATTTTTATTTCAGGATGCAATGTGTGCCAGAAATTGTGTGGAATATTCACAAGTAAGTTTATTTATGTGTGTTAGTCTTTCTTTGTTGTGGATTTGAAGATTATTTGATTTTGAGGATTTAAGTGCTTTAAAATCCACAAAGGTAAAAATAATGAAGTCAAAGAAAGAAACATTGACAGCTGTTGGCTATATGTAATCAATGAAGCTTTAAACCATATGGTTTTAATAATCCTTTATAAGCAGACAGCATATTCAACAGTGTTTTAAATATCAATAAACCAGTATAATTGATTTTCTCTAGAATAAAGTACTGTATTATTGAGTTTTTTACCCTAAAAAATTACACATTAGAAGTGAAATTTTTTTTTAGCTCTTGCTTATCAACTTCGCCTTCTTTCAACCTCAATTTAACAGAAATGAACAAACTGTGATTTAAGTCTCTTCATTCAGTCTGTAAAAGCAATATTCCACCTCATAGATTCTTTATATGGTCGTTTTTAACTCAAATTTGAAATTTTCTTTTCAGACCTCACCAATTAATGTTGCTGGTAGTGCAGCATTCTTTAATTATTCTACAAGTCAAAAGATTCAAAGACCTGGGTAGGTTCTATATAGACCAATATATCATACTGAATCCCATATCTATTACTCGCACTAGAATTTTGTATTTATTCTTTATAATAATAGCAATAAAACGCTTCATAATTATCTACTCTTAAAGATTCAAAAGCTCAGGATATATTGTGCATGGCTTCCAAATAGTAATTCTAATAGAACATTTTCTTAATGTGTTATCAGTTTAGGATTTATTTTTGCAGAGATCCAGAAGACAGTCAACAAGCCAATCATATTTTATTATTTACGGTTTTAAATCCTCAATATCCCATTACAGTGGTAAGTTTATACATACTCTCCTCTGAACCTGTTCAACAGTTGAATGTGACTGTAATGGAATAATACAAAATGGCTTCTTAATGAAGGTGGTCTCTAAGAGTAGTATTGGATCAGAATAAACACGAGCAGCATTATTCTGTTAGTTAACTTTTTTGAAAAGTTTTAACAGACCATTTTGCTTCTATTGTAGGATGTAATGCACACTATTTGTAGTTCCTATGGTCAAGTATTGAGAATTGTTATCTTCAAGAAGAATGGTGTTCAGACTATGGTTGAGTATCCTTTAAAAGTGAAATTTACAGTATTTCTACAATATTAGCTGGATTTACAATTACGCTTTTCAACATAACAATATTCAATCTTTTCTTTCTGTTAAACAATATTTAATCTTTATTTGCTATCCAAAATTATGATTCTTCATGTTTGTTCCTGGTTGCCAAACTTGAAATTTTCTTAGTACATTTCTTTAACATAATGTAAAGATTTGATAATGTAGATTCTGCTAAAAGAGCTAAAGCCTCCCTGAATGGAGCTGATGTCTATTCTGGTTGTTGTACTTTGAAAATAGAATATGCAAAGGTAATGCTCATTTTATGATGTTTTTTAAAAGAACTGAAACTGTATTGAAATGATTATATTTTTTGTTATCAGCTTGCTGAAGTGCCTTGAAAGTTTATTCTAATATCCAATATTGAATAGTTTTTTAAAATTTAATTAAAACTTATTTAAACAGCTTTTTATATGATAGTTGAGTAAGCTTTTTTTTTAATGTTATGTTTTAGCCGACCAGACTGAATGTTGTGAGAAATGACACTGAAAGCTGGGATTATACTCAGCCAAACTTAGGTAAGCATGATAAAATTTAATCACTAAAAATAATTCTCAGTAAGATTTTGAAATAGAGATATGGTTCCCCTTATTTTCCTGCTTCTTAATGAATTTTTCAAAATATTGAAATAATGAATTACATTTATTCCATAAACTTTACCAAGCGGAAATGATGTTATTAGGCGTGTTTCCTAATAATCTTAACATCAGTTTTAAGCAAGTCGTTGACTGCTATTTATAAAGGTGTAACAATGAAAATACATTTTGTAGTCTAGTTAATGCTGACAAACATGGCATTTGGTTGTCGTCGACAACATATTCAGTTCGGCAGTGGAGGCTCACAATAAGCTTATACTGACCACAACTTTGGTAGTTCAAACTGACTACTGTCAAACATAATTTGTTAGAACAATATTCTGGTTGTCGTTGACTACCCTGAAATGTTTTAACAGGCAATATCTATATAACATCTTCTGAAATTGCAATAAATTTTGCCTTTTGTCATGTACACAATTTTTTCTCTAAACCCACAGGCTTTTTTCTTTCAAACTGAATTCTTTCTGGTGCCTGTACCTTGATATAAATGAATTAAATGAAGGAACTCTTGAAATATTTACTTGACCAGCTAACATATCACTTTGAAGGATTGAAATTCTTTTTTCTCAAGTGACTGCTCAAGTTTCAAACTGCTTCTGTAATTGAAGACATAGGACATTTCAACTGGTAGGTGAATTGACATTTTAAATTGGTAAGGCAAATAAATTGAAGCTTATATCTCTTAAAGCTTGAAATTGTCATTGCAGATGGGCAAACGTGTATTTTTGAATTTCAGAAGCTGAAGAGAATAAGGTACAAGGAGATGAACCCAATTGTAGTTCTGATTCAGAGGAAAGGGTTTTACCATCTTGTTCATTTCAGACTTTAGATAAAGAGTCGACACATTGTTCCTCAAATTCAACCAATGTCAAAAGTCAAATTATAGGTGGTGAAATAGAAACTTGTGACACGACTAAACCATTGTTAAAAACTATCAAAACTTATCCCAAAAGTGCACCCATCACCCAATCTTTTGCAGATTTCCTAAATGTTGCTTGTACCACTGATCTGTTTGTGAAAACAGGAAATGAGTACTTGATCCCAGACAACTGTGTAAATTTAGAACCACCTGTAACTAACCCAGAAGTATGGGAACTACTGGATGCTAGGACACAAAGTCGTGATAAAGATATTAGCATTATTCAGAGACAAATTTCAACGGGACTTCTTCCGATTGTAAAAGTTGCTGAATATTTGGAAAGCAACAAGTTTGAGGTGGAAACTGCTAAAAAATTAGTATCTGACTCGATCACCATTTTATGTCAAGCTCAGTATTCTTTATCAGTTAAAAGACGACACCTAATTCGCCCAGCAATAGGTAAACGATACACTAGCATATGCTCCATGAATAATGCTGCAACACCTATCACCACCTTGCTCTTTGGAAATGAGGTTGGTGAAGAAATGAAGAAACATGACGCATCTAGTTATCATGGAAATAAATTTAAACCAAAGCGTGGACGAGGCAAGAAATTTTAAGATTCAACTTTTCTTGTGCTCAGCTCTGATTAAAATATCGTCTAATTTTCTAGTTAATTAAATTCTTGAAACAGTCTTTGTTATGATTTTGTAATTTCACCTCCTCCCCTTCTGATTTTGATTAGTTATTTTGAACGAAAAGCATCTCATATCTTTGGCTTACTGACTTTCCATGGATAAAAAGGACATGCTGAGGAATGCTTGTCTACTTGCATTCCCTGTGTCTATTTTAAAAAATTTTAAAAATTCTGTTCAATGCTGTCTCAGTGACAGTTTGCCATTCCACTTGGAACTCTTAATAGGTTTTACTGAACTACATCATTTCTGTTTGGTAAATTAAACATTGAAAATCCCCTATGTATTCCCCATTCTTGCCATATCTCTATTTCAAAATCGTTCAAATATTTATCGAAATTTTTCTGAAAATGTTATACATTCAAATTATATACATTTGTACATTTCCTTATAATATATTAATAAACCAATACTAGTACACCATTCAAATCTCTTCAACAGAATTAGTATATTATGATATTATATATTGATCCCACAAATTTAGATTTAACAAGAAAACAAATTTGATATAATTTGCATGTATCAATGAAATAATTTATTCAGTTTAATTTGCATGATTCTCAAATGATTTACATATTCATTTTCACAATAAAATTATTTATATAACTGTACAATTGATATATTGGGCATATTTTAACAGTGAAAAATATTTTGTTATTGCATTTTCACAATTATACAATTTTTTCCATATTTTTAGCTTTGAAGTTCGCCAAGATATTTTCTATTGTTTATTATCACTTAAGATTTAAGTTAACTGCATGTACAGAAGCTTTAGGTTCCTATATACATTTGTTTTAATATCAACTATGGATTCTTTCTTACATGGAGCAGAGACACATTCCTTGCTTATGGTAGAGACACATTCCTTGCTTATGGTAGAGACACATTCCTTGCTTATGGCAAAGACACAATCCATGATAAGGCCTAGTGGTCAAGATACATTCCATCCTTATTGCAGATCATTCAGTAAATCATTTACATTCCAAATGATACATTTATATTACCTTCATATGTTATTGTACTGTAGATATTGACTTCTGTTTATACTTCTTAGCCACTTTAAACTGAATTGTATATTTATGTCTGAGAACTATTCATTTGTTTAAAGGTATTTATCCATTTGATTGTTCCTCATTTAAACAATAAGGTACAAATGTGCAGCAAAGGCTGATTTCACCTGTTCTACAAGATTTCCCTTTACAGTTGTTTTCTCTACAATACACACTCTTTCAAATATGCCGGCTATATTACCAGTGATGTATAATAGACCAATTTCAAAACAAAAGACATCTGTAGAGGTGAGAACACTTGAGCATAAACTTAGGTCTTACCTTCACTTTAACAGCAATGCTTGTAATTTGTTGATTGTAATTTGACAATTGTATTTACCTTCAATGTTATACATTCTTGTACAAAATGCTCACATATTTAAGAATAGAAAATATATTAACTACAGGTAACATTTTTTCATTACAATTCTTTATTTCTGAATTTGACAAAATAAAACATTGCCAATATGTTACAATGAAGGCTAATAACTGCTCATTACTAATTAATGTACATATTGTTTTCATAGTCATGTATGTATTATTTAACAAATTGATATATAAAAAAAACACAATACAGAATACTGTATATACAAATTTACAGAAGAAAATAGTCAAGATATCCAGAAATATTGACGGTCAGATTGAATGAGATAGTGCTGAATTTTGTCTATCAAATTAAATGTACTTATATACACCAGCAGAACCAAGTTGATTATTGAACAACTATACAGTTTGGAACCAGATATATCATCAACAGAACCAATAACAAGATGTCTATTTCAGAAGTACCTTTTTGCTTGCTACAGAACTTCATAAACATTGATAGAATATGTTAAACTGCATTTCCAATACCATACCATCAATATTCAACGGTTTAAGCTAGACAATGCCTTCAGAAGATGTTCAACATACAAACCAAACTGCAAACCAGATTCAATGAAAAAATACCATAGCAAACTAGTAAAATGAATTGACAAATCTTACAAGAAGATGATAAATGTGCAAAATAACAGCTTTAAACAATTACATATAAGGAGTACAAATTTATAAAACCGACAAAAAAAAAACCACAAACAAATCTACACAAACTAATAACTCCATGTTTGGTTGTTATTTAGCAGGCTGTATGAATCCTGCAGTGGACCTATGCTGCCACCTGGTGAAGAGCAGACAACAAGGAAAGATAATCTGTGTGTACTGATTGGTGTATGGAATAAGTTATTATGGTCTGATTTATTTTTCATAATTATTATATATTGTTATATACTGTATCAATTTGATGATGTTATTATTGTATTTGTAAAGTTTTGTATACTGTTGGGTTTCTATTCATAATATTTTGCCTTTTGTTAGTAGCCGAAGGCTTAGGAGTCATGTCCCTTGAAATGCATTGATCTGGCCATCATATTGATTAAAGATGTGTGATATAAAATTGTGTTTTTCAGGAAAGGAACACAGTGGAGGTCACTCTAGAGGTCAACCCTTGTTACAAGAACCACGTTATGGTAGTCAACCTGCTCCATATAGTGAGTAAATGTTAATTATTGTCTTAAATGATGTCATCTAAATAATTTTTCAGCTGTTGGAGCTTCATTTCATCTATCCATAGAACTTCACAGAAATATATTTTCCTGTACTCTTTTGATTGAACTAAAAAGTTCTAAATAATTATTCCTATCAAGCTTATAACTATTGAAGATGTACTTATATGTGTCTCCTGTTTTGTAGATGGTCCAGCTGATGTTGCTGGAGGTGGTGGTGGTGGTGGTGGAGCTGCTGCACATGGTGGTGCAGGCTATGGTGGTCGTGGTGGTGGAGGAGGTGGTTATGACCAAGGTGGTTATTATGACCATGGACAAAATGAAGGGTTTGATACCTATAATGGACCTCCATCTGGTCCACCTCGTGGTGGACCTGGTGGTCCTCCTCCAGCAAGATATG
The DNA here is from genome assembly GCF_000327385.1 of Lottia gigantea. Lineage (NCBI taxonomy): Eukaryota > Metazoa > Mollusca > Gastropoda > Lottiidae > Lottia > Lottia gigantea. The sequence goes on from NW_008710756.1 coordinate 1,152,647, forward strand.
GTGGTCCTCCAGAAAGATATGGTGGTCCTCCTGGTCCACCCAAGCATAGAGGTGGTTATGATGTAAGTCTTCATTTATTTTGGAAAGACATTGTATTCTACTGATATTAATGATATAGCATAAAAACCCATGTATACATGAAGGCTTATTTTTATTGATCCTTCTTGAATCTTTGTGAGATTTAAAATTTTTGATCTAAAATTGAGTTTGATTTTTTGTGTTCTTAATTTATAGGATAGAGGTCCTGGAGGTTATGGTCCTCCTCCACCAAGGAACTTCCAACAGTATGATCAGGGTCCACAAGGACCTCCATCTAATTATAATGGTGGTTCAGTTGTCATGGTGTATGGATTGAGTAACAAGATGAATTGTGACAAAGTTTTTAATCTCTTCTGTTTGTATGGTAATGTTATTAGGGTAAGTAAGGTAGTAAATCCTCTTCATGGCAAGTGTGTGGTCCATTAAAAACTCATTGGATCACAATAGCTGTAGCCTACTTAATTAGAGCTGTGCAAGTTGCTAGGCTTTGTAGGGGAAATCGTGGCTTCTGGAGTAAGATGTCTGAAACTTATCCTCTTACAATTACTCATTCAAGTTAACCATTTGAATGGTCAAAGATTTTCACAAAATGACCATTAGGTTAGAGATTAAGGACCGCCAGTTATAAAAAGATGTGGTATTTAATGACTAATTTATGGTATTTGAAAGTTTATCAGTAGACGAAATAAATGGGTAAACTTTAAACTTATTTTTACAGGTAAAGTTCTTGAAGAGTAAGGAAGGATCTGCTATGGTACAGATGGGTGAACCAGTTTCTGTTGAAAGAGTAATGGCCAATTTACATGGAACTGTGTTCTTTGATAACAAACTACAATTGACGTAAGTTTCAATATACGCAATAAATGCCATATATATAAATGTTCTATCAAACATAGCATATATTTTACGGCTTTGAAAGTAAAATAATAAAGGAGACTTGTTTAATTACTCAAAATATGTCCTTAAAGTAACCTTTTATCAGGCATGATTTCCAGTTCTTTGACCACCAGCCCTCATACTTCTTATCATGAAAATTTAGGATTTAGAAGGTGATTACTAAGTTTTGATTTGATCTTATTTTCAGCCATTCCAAACAAGCTTTTCTACAGGATGTTAGAACTCCTCATGAGTTAGAAGATGGTACACCATCATTTAAAGATTTTATGGGATCACGAAACAATAGATTTACTAATCCTGAGGCTGCCCAGAAGAACAATATCCTTTAATGAAATATTATATAGTTAAAAATTTGATATAGACTTTGATACAGTGACTTTTGAAAAATTAATCAAATTGGCTTAATACAAACACCAAATTTACATTTTTCTTATAGTAGCTAACCCATCTATCAAGTCAGTTTGGTGAAAGTAGTTTGTAGTGTAGGCAAGTTATAAATTTTCTCTTTAAATAGTATTGTACCTTTGAATTTATTTTATGCTGATTTACCCCTTTTTTTCCCTAACTCCTTTTTGTACGAATTCATGGACCATCGAAAGTGCTACATTATTTTAATGCACCACCCGGGTTAACTGAAGAAGAGATTAATGAAATGTTTACCAGTAAAGATTTAAAGAAACCAACTACAGTCAAAATATTCCCTGCTAAGTGTAAGTTGAATTTTCCTTCAATTGATGGAAACTCAATTATTTTTTGTTTACACATGAAAAATTATAAATTAAGAAGGTTGAGACTACAAATAAGTGATGTCAACAATCTGTGGGAAAACTTCAGTAACTCTTCGCTTTATTTACATAGGGCATCGTGCTATAACTTCAAATTAAACTAGTTATACCACAGCTAAGTGTCACTCACTCGATTATACAACAAAAAGTTTAGAGCAAATTTATTAATAAAATAATATTTTATAAGTGTATTTTGTTTTATAGCTGAAAGAAGCTCTACTGGTTTGATAGAATTTGAGAATAAAGGGGAGGCTACTGAAGGTCTAGTTGTATGTAATCATACTTCATTACCTAATCCTGTTGGTAAGTTGTTTGTCATATTTTATACTCTAAAAAAAAGGTTTCACTGTATTTGGAAATTTTATATAGTTTTTATATGATGTAAGTTTGAAATTTACATCCCATTTTCTACCCAGAGAACATATTTTAGAGTTCAATGAGGGAATTTTTGTTACAATGCAGCTGGCCTTTTGTCTTTTGTCCTGGTCTTTTACCATTTTTGTCTGTAGAGGTATTTATTTATTTATGCACATTCTGGTTAAATGAACCATTCGAATGCCTTCATGCTCAATGAAGACAGTAATCAAACGTGTCAATTTCCTCAACTCACAGTACACAATTAAATACAAATCTTTTTCTTTTATTTTCAGAAGGAAAAGGTCCATATATATTCAAGTTGTGTTTCTCTTCCACACCTATTTCTGGTAAAGAATAAGCATCCAACTTTTTTCAACCCCCTTTCATTAGATCTTGTGCTTATATCATCCAATCAAAATCAATGTTCAGTCATATTTTACACCTTGTTAGTATTGTCATGTTTTTATCATTGAACTTGTGATAACATACATTACTTTGATTCCTTGGTTTGTGCTTTTGTGAATAATCAACTCATTCACTGATGACATCTGAAAAGCTGAAAGATGCCCTCAGGATCATGCACCTTTGTAAATTGTAAAGAGAATCAGACTGTAATTTTAAGGTGCATCTTTCAGAAATTTTAAAACCATGAATTTATTGTCCAACATCTTTCAAATTTTATGTATGTTATTATAGTAATATTTTAGTGTATTTTATCTAGTGTAAAACTTGTCTTTAAGAATGTATATAGATCATACTGGATGTTGTAAGGTCAAGTTTATGAAATAAATGGCTTCTAGTACTAATACATTACATGTCTTGTTCATTAAAAAAGCACCCATGCTTGAATGAGTTATTGCTACCCCTCAATCTGATAAAACTGCAGATGCAGTTGTTTGTTTCACGATTTTGCTGGTTTCTTTACTCAGCATCAATGATCTGACAAATTCTTCTTGTGTCATAGATTATTTGTTATTATGACTTACCAAAATCTTTTGCTAATAGTAGCTTCTGACATGATTACAATTTCGTCAGATCAGGAAACAAAAACAACCTAGATTTGCAATATCATCATTAAAAAAAAAAGAAATGGGTGTTTTACGTCCTACTTTTCTACACCGTATTAGTCACTATTTCGGGATTGAACACTGGATCTTCAGGTTAGCTAGTATATGTCTCTCTCACTCGACTACCTTTAATCTTAAATATAACTTGAAGAGAATATAGTAAAATTGAACCATTATGTGAATAGTAGTTGGTTCCAAAATCCCTTTCTCAGACTTTCAAACAGAGAAAAAACGAACACAACCGGGATATGTCTAATACAACAGTTTTAATATCAAGAAATACTATAGCAATGGTATCAACGATGAACAATGTATTGCCACACTTCTAAATGCATTAGCTCGACAACTACTGAGAGATTTCAGATTGCCAACGTCAGCACAATTATCGGCATTGTTGTATAATATTACTAGTCACTTTTATCACAAAATATCACAGAGTTTGAATATCTTCCATAAATAAGTCCATATTATTATCGACGATTTAAATCCAAGCACTATCAATGCTCTAAATAAATGTCCGTTTCATTCTTGGACTACACAATAAGATCATTAAAACAGCGACCTCATATGTGATGCTGAACCAAACGCCGACAATGCCATGGTCTGTAGTTGTTTCTCTCTTTGAAGCTGTTGTTCTCTTCTATATTCAACTGTAAAAGATACATGAAGTTAGTTATATTTTCCTTTGTGAAGGATAAATTTTTATAAAGCTCATATCTAACATGTCCGTCCGATTACATTTCGTAAACGCCCTAGAATCTAAAAGCAAAATAGATATACATTTAATAAATTCACTTTCGAATTTCAGCGCTTTTCGATTCGTCAAGTGCTCTTGATTTTGCCTATATACGCCAAAATTGTCGTATGGACGTGATATAGACTCAATTTTTGATCTGATTTTAATGCAGTTTGATATGCTTAATCTAAATATGTATAATGAGATCTTGTGTGATTTCAACTTCAATTTTTTTTATAACCGATTTATGAGTTATTGTCCTTGTCATAGCCAAAATGCAACAAAATTTACTTTTAATTTAATTTACTATAATTTTATCGCTTTGGCTGCAGTGACATTTTCTACCGAGTGGACGTATAGCCTTTTGGGTGACCGCTCATTAAAAAATTGATCCCCTTTCCCTGAAGCAAACTATATACGCCAAAAGCTGCAACTTATTAAGGTTGAATTTGAATAAGTATGAAATTTGCTCTAACAATTTTATTCAGTGATTGAATTACACATTATACAATTGAACGATCACTGGTGGTTCTTCAAATATTTAGACAATTTCTTCTAACGGAATCGGAAAAAAGAAAAACAAATAATTCAGTATTGAGTAAAATTGTGTTTATTTATTCTTCTGTTGCCCCTAGTGACCAATCAATATTAACTATTAGCCAGTGGAATATTAAAAGAAAACAGCCGTAATGTAACTGAATGATTCTAGATTGATTTATTGATAATGGTTCTAATTAACTAATCTATCAATATCTTTATCATCTAAATTTTGAGTTGGTCCCATTATTGGACCCATTGAAGACACATCTGTCTGATCCATTATTGGACCATTTGTTTTGACTCATTGTAGATATACAAATAGCAATTGGAGTATTGGACCTATTATGAATTAATGGATATACCGGTGACACATCTATCTATCTTGCGGAAGGGAGTTACATAGGCATCAGCCTGTTCTTTAATCCCTTTTCTATACGAAATAAAATACTGTTTATTGAATCATTTGTTTTGACTTATTGTAGATAACAATTGGACCCATCATAGATATAACCGATGACACATCGATCTATTCTGTTATCGGACCATTTGACACTTTATATACCGATGACACTGCTGTTCTATTATTGGATCATTAGAGAAACACTGTAGATATACAGATGACACTGCTATCTGTTCCATTATTGGAACATCGGCCCCATTATAGATATATGATACTGCTGTCTGTTCCAATATTGGACTATTTGGACCCTCTTATAGATAAACCGATGACACACCTATCTGTTACGATATTGGACAATTGGCCCCATTATAGTTATACATAATTATGATACTTCTGTGTGTTGCATTATTGGACCATTGGACCCAATATAGATACCTCAATATGTCTCTTTATTGGACCCTTTATAGATGTACCAGTGATACATCATTTATCTGTTCAATTATTGAACATTGGACCCAATATAGGTATATCAATGGCACTGCAACTGTTATCTGTTACATTATTGAACTACTTCGGCCCATTATAGATATACCAATGATACATCCATATGTTCCTTTATTGGACAATTGAACCCATTATAGATATACCAATGATACATCTATATGTTCCTTTATTGGACAATTGAACCCATTATAGATATACCAATGATACATCTACATGTTCCTTTATTGGACAATTGAACCCATTATAGATATACCAATGATACATCTATATGTTCCTTAATTGGACAATTGGACCCATTATAGATATACCAATGATACATCTATATGTTCCTTTATTTGGACAATTGAACCCATTATAGATATACCAATGATACATCTATATGTTCCTTAATTGGACAATTGGACCCATTATAGATATACCAATGATACATCTATATGTTCCTTTATTGGACTATTGGACCCATTATAGATATACCAATGATACATCTATATGTTCCTTTATTGGACAACTGGACCCATTATAGATATAACAATGATACATCTATATGTTCCTTTATTGGACTATTGGACCCATTATAGATATACCAATGATACATCTATATGTTCCTTTATTGGACAATTGGACCCATTGTAGATATACCAATGATACATCTATATGTTCCTTTATTGGACAACTGGACCCATTATAGATATACCAATGATACATCTATATGTTCCTTTATTGGACTATTGGACCCATTATAGATATACCAATGATACATCTATATGTTCCTTTATTGGACTATTGGACCCATTATAGATATACCAATGATACATCTATATGTTCCTTTATTGGACTATTGGACCCATTATAGATATAACAATGATACATCTATATGTTCCTTTATTGGACTATTGGACCCATTACAGATATACTGATGGCAATTATATCTGTTCCATTATTGGACCAATTATAACCAATAGATAGCGAAGACATATCGATATACATATTACACTATCTGTTTCATTTTCGGATCTTAGAACCTCTGCAGCAGGAGAATATTCCAATATACCCCGTCCCCGGAAACTGAAAGAACTGGTACGTCCTCTTTTCTGTTGGAGGGAGGGAGGGGCACTACGTTAGCCTGCGTACTTTTAGCATACTAAGGCAACGAAAATCAATATCCATGCAATCCCTTTAAGCGGTTCTTGTAAAGTCGTAAATTCGATTTTCATTGAATATAAAATAAGATAGTTGATTGATTATATTCACTCTATTGCCTGTATCATAATAGCCTATTATTTACAATCTAATTAAAACCTATAGTCACCTTGTATCATTATTAAATACGCTTTCCTTGAAATCACTTTAACTTCTATTGAATTCTGTCTACCTGTAGCAAATAGCTTCATTAAGGACATGATAATTCAATTTTCTCCACATAATAGAGGCATATAATTCTAAAGAATGGTCCTGGTATAGATAATCTAAGACTATTAATTCTGTACATGTTACGTTTTAGAAAAACTATCCTAGAATTGTCCTAACAAATAAAGCTAACAATTCTAATTTTGATATACGCAAATTACTCTTACTGAAATAACATTCGTGCTACTGTAAATTCAGCCTACTCTCTGAACATAATGTACAAAGTTTCGTAGTCAAAGATTTTTTCATGCTAAATGTTTCATGTTAAACTGTCGTTCGCAATAAAAATAAAAAATTGGCGAAGTTATGGCCATTTTACTTCGGGGTGGGGTTAGGCAGTCCGCCTATGCTGGTTGGGGGTTAGACCAAAACTTTCACAGGCTGCCGTTCGAAAAGACCCTAAAGAAATTATCATGGCAAGAGAGTAGTCCTTTCATTCCATTTCTGTTAAAGGGATAGTTCAGTTTATACGAAAAAGCTATGGAAATTCACTTAATCTGTATCAATCACAGAATGCGTAATTTTGTTCCACTGATACTGCGAATTTTTCGCAGAAATTAACATTAGAAACCCGCAAATCGGAATAAAAATCAGCTCCAAAAACGATCTCTTTAACTAACTATCTTCAAAATCTTGTTTTGCTACATCATTATGATAAATACTTCAGTGCCATAAAATACCTACTTCAGTTTAATTGTATGACATTAAAAGGTAAAAATTCGATACATAGATGATGGTCCAGAACAATAGATGTTCGACATTTATATTGACCGAGTTTCTTTCACAAAACCAATTCATATACTGAAAAATTTATAATCAGATGACATTTGTAGAGTCCGTTTTCCTGATAGATATAATGGAAAAGAAGAGATATTTCCTATGGAAGATCAAGGGTTGAAATCTTGCCATTATCCCCCTTATCTTAGGACTGGCAATTAGCAGTCGTCATAAACAAACGCCCATGTAAACAAATTGGCCGACTATACCAGCAACTGCGATCAACTGTCTGTTTAAAGATCCTGCCACTAGCTTCACGACGAGATCATGTTTTTAGTAGAAAGTAGTGCATAAGTAACCATCAGACACCACTATTTTTTAGTTGCTAGTGTCGATTACGTTCAGCGCTTGATCACTTTCTTTCATATTTATGTTTCCGGTTCATAGCAGTCATTGAATATTCAATAGCTTAAGCCTTTTTTCCGCTATACGCAGGCGTATACGAATCTATATGCGTGTGTGCGATCTGTAGTACGCGACATACCAACTACACGTGTACGTTATTAACCACGCGTAAAGACATAATCCAGTCAATGAATGGAGTACCTTGACGTAATTAATTTGTGCAATTTTAACTACACGTGTACGTTATTAACCACGCGTAAAGACATAATCCAGTCAATGAATGGAGTACCTTGACGTAATTAATTTGTGCAATTTTAAGATCCAAACAGCATCATTGAGCGCAAAAAATTGCTCAATTTTCTATCAGTCCGCGGTACGTGAAGGCGTGTGCGTATACGCAATACGGAACGGAGTTGTTTTAACTAAAGATATAAGGAGCTATTTTTTCACACTTACGGATACGTACTACGCTTGCGCAACTTCGGACAAAATCAGTCTTGGCCTTGTCAAACAGACAGATTGTGATGCAGTTTAACACTTAAATACGTTACTTACCGGCTAAAATTATCATCCTGATACCCCAGGCCAAACTCCAAAACCAGCCAACTAATAAAAACGTAATGGTAAATAATTGGGCAAATCCGACCCACACATTAACACATATTGTCACTATCACATGATCATCTTTACTGTTTACTCTCGGTCTACCACAGCATAATATAGCTACACCGCTTAACATTGTACCTGAAATACAAACGTAGTATGATTTATATGTAGGATATAGAAACATCACTTCTATGAACTACAGGATGTAGCTATAACAGTTACTATGATCTCCAGGATAAAGCTATATCACTTGTCAAGACGATCTTCGGATGTTAATCTATAGGATTAAGTTACATCATTTACTATGATCTACAGGATATCTACGCCACTTACCATGATCTACAGGATCTAGCTACATCACTTTCCTAGATGATATACATGATATAGATACAAGATCTACAAGATGATCTACTATAGATGTCACTTACCTAGATCTACAGAATATAGTCACGCCATTTGCCATGATCTACATTCTACACTATCTTGCAGCGCCATCCTATTATTATTATCTGCAGGATGAATTTACAAGATGATGTTATATCACTTACCATAATCTACATTCAGCTAAACCACTTACCGTGATCTACATTCTACACTAACTTGCAGCGCCATCCTATTGTTATTATCTGCAGGATGAATTTACAAGATGATGTTATATCACTTACCATAATCTACATTCAGCTAAACCACTTACCGTGATCTACATTCTACACTATCTTGCAGCGCCATCCTATTATTATTATCTGCAGGATGAATTTACAAGATGATGTTATATCACTTACCATAATCTACATTCAGCTACACCATCGTGATCTGCAAGATGTTGCTACATCATTACCAGATCTACGAGATGTAGTTACACCACTTACCTTGATCTACATGAAACACAACTTACTGTTATTAACAGAGTCTAGCTTTGCAATTTTTTAGGGGACTTTCCATTCAAAATATGTTGGTACTAAGCGATTATAATCAATGGGTGCTTACCTGATCCAGGAATTATAATATTTAGCAGAAGACATAATACAGCAACCCCAAGTGGTAAATGTGGTATTGCCGATCGAATCCACGAGTCTGTGTTAGTCAGTGGTGATTTAGGCTTTTCTTCAACAGGTTTGTTGCTCAACATAACCTGGTTCTGCATCCTGATGTCAATTGATTTCCTGGACGTGGTGTCAATAGATAATCTAGAGGAATCTCTTCTGGATCCAAGTGACGTTTTATCATCTTTATCGTCATTGTCCTTTTTACCCTTAGCGGGGACAGATAGAGCAAACTTTCCACTGGATTTAGACTGATTCAGAGAATCATTGACGCTCACATGTTTCACATCACCGTTTTGCTGAGCTTGGCCCGGTTTTGTAGCTCTCGCTGCAATCTTTTTCAAAGCTACTCTTGTCAAAATGGATTTTGGCTTGTCTCCAAGTTCACTTAATATAGTATCAGCTGACTCTTTAGCTTCTTCGTCGTCTGTCTTGGTTCCTTTTTTCTCCTCGGTAGATTCAACTTTGATATCTCTTGTAGTGACAGGACCCATTTCATTTTCTATTTTCAGAGTAGCTTCAAGTTTCTCGGGTTTGGAATCTGAAGATGGTTTAATCTTTTTAGGATCTGATCTTGCTGGACTTCGTTTGGGGCTTCGGGCAGGACTGGCGTCACGAGACGACTTAACATTGGTTTTCATTTTATCCCTATTTAATCTTTCTTTCCTCGGCGTTCCTGGTGCGGATGGTAATGGGCCTTGGGATTTTTCATTGTCTGCATTTGGGATATTATTTGGAGTTGGTGGTACGTTCAACTTTTCTTTGCTGCTCTTTTTCTCCATGAGTTTACCTTTTGGATCTTTAGTTGGTGGGTTCGGTGTGGCTGCTCTTGTGGATACAATAACAGTATTTGATTCTGTTTTATTCTTATCTGATTTATTCTTGTTGTTTTTAAGATCATATGTTTTCTTTGACGCTTTGAGAGAGTCTGTATCACTTTGTTCCTTCTTTGTTTCCAAGACATGCTTCTTGTTTGGTTCATCGCGCTTATGTTTATCCTTATTTGTTGTTTCTTTCGTTTCAGAGCTATTTTTAACACTTTTATTTGCATGTGTGTTATTTTTTGCGATCTCAGCTTCTTCTACTGTGTCTGTCTTTATGGTTTTATCCTCTGTTTCTTGAGTACTTTTCAACAGAAGCTTTGACTTCACAGCCTCTTTGGCTTTTGCCTGATCGTTCTTTATTGATTCATCAATTCCTGATGATGGTTGATTTTTAACAGTGGTTTGATGTACTGGAGCCACAGGAATCGATCCCAGAGTTCCTGGTCCTTTTGGTGGTTCAATTATATCTGTCTCGGTTACCACCGTGGCGTCTGTACCGTCTTTTGGGGCATCTTTTGTACTTGTGTTCGCCTTCGTGCCCTTGTCTTTAGACTTGGAATGTTTTGGCGAATGTCTTCTCCTGTTGAAAGGCGATTCTTGTAGTTCTTCCATTGGTATAAGTTCGTCACCTTTTGCTTTTAACTGATTCTTCTCAATACTCACCTCTCTTGGAGGTGTATATGGGTTTTTCTGGACGTTCACTGAATCAGATGGTCCTTCCGCGGGACTTTGGTCATATCTTTTATCACTTATGGTGTCCTTGCTATCAGACGATGGATTAAATCGTGGAATTTTAGCATCGTATGTTTGTTTAGGTTGTCCAATGAAACCTTTCAAGGCAATTTCAGTAGACGTTTTCGGCGGATTATTGTCCGAGGGTGACGTTTTTACATTCATATTGTCATGAGGAAGCGAGACGGGTATTTTGCTTCTAGTTTCATTTTGGGGAATTGATGTTGTAAAAGAGGTCCTCTGGGATGATGAAGCTGTACTGAGAGACCCTGGTAGATTATTCTGAGTTGGTGGGTCTTGCTTTAAAGTCACTTTATCCTGATTAGTCTTTAAAGGATGATCTCCAGAATTTGAACTATCCTCCAACAATGATTTATTCTCGGTGATCCTGTTATTAGCGGAAGCGAGGATAGACTTCTTCCTTTCCGTGAAGTCGGGTTTTCTATCGGATCTTGGTGTCGAAGAAAATCCATCATCAAATGACACATGTAGCTGACTCTTCTCCATACTGATCAAATGTTTATAATATCTGAAAAATATAAAAATCACAAAGGGTGGTGTTAAATTGTGATGTCTTTAAATTCCACAATAAATAAATAAATTTTTTTATTGATATTAGCGACAAATTTCTTACTATCCAGGACAATATGTTGTTATGTATGCTTTTGTATGCTATGAGTAAATCTTAAAGGAACAGAGTCGCCATTTTTTGACCAATCAGAAACGGGAATTTTTTTTAGCTGAGCCAATCAGTAATAGAAATCTATAAAACATCTATAGAAAAAGGAAAAGAAATTCCTAGTTTGAAATATTATTGAAGGAATTATGTATGCGATTTTCGTACATTTCTAGTACTTCTGAAGTCTATTGACATATATATTCAAGGCTCAACACCCCCCCCCCCCCCATCCCAAATGGCGCATCTGTCCCTTTAATATAAAGATAACAATTACTTGCGACGTTTCGATTATGCTACTCTTGGCGATCAATAGTATTGAAACACTTCGTTTATGGTACAATAAGTGTTTGGTCACAGTCCACGATTGAAAACAATTTACATAAAAGACACATTTATAAAATACCATAGTTATTGGTTTGGAAATAGGATATTATGAATTATTTATGGAGTAATGGAAATCAAAGACCAAAAACAATATGGTGTAACTTGTGATAATGGAAATTGTCTGTATATGTCTTCAATTATGTTATTTTTTCAAGTGGAAATTATTGATTGATTACATCAATTCAGCCAGTCTGTCAATCAATGTTAATGTTGTTGACCAAGTTAACACATGTACTGCAGTATTTTTTGTATTATGACGGTTACGTTATATTGTCTACATACTTCATTGTAATATTTTGATAAATCAGTACTTTTTGTTAACTGAGTCATTTCTAAGTCAATTATATTCATATTTTGGCAAAGAAGTAGGCTTACTTATCGTTTTGCAACCATTACAATATTGTAGGCTATCTTGTCAAAGTTAATAATTTATTTTGATAAAGCAGTACTTTTGTTTTGTGACCAAATTTTATGTTGTCAAAATAAAGTATTGTCGTATTCTGATGAATATATAGAGTAGTTTTGTGGCCGTTAATTATGTTGCCAAATAAATTATTGTCGTACTCGGATCAATCTATAGAATATGTTTTGTGACCGTCATATAATGTCGTCAAAATAAATTATTGTCGTACTCTGATGACTATATAGAATAGTTTTGTGGCCGTTAATTATGTTGCCAAATAAATTATTGTCGTACTCGGATCAATCTATAGAATATGTTTTGTGACCGTCATATAATATCGTCAAAATAAATCATTGTCGTACTCTGATGACTATATAGAATAGTTTTGTGGCCGTTTATTATGTTGCCAAAATAAATTATTGTCGTACTCTGATCAATCTATAGAATATGTTTTGTGACCGTCATATAATATCGTCAAAATAAATTATTGTCGTACTCTGATGACTATATAGAATAGTTTTGTGGCCGTTTATTATGTTGCCAAAATAAATTATTGTCGTACTCTGATCAATCTATAGAATATGTTTTGTGACCGTCATATAATGTCGTCAAAATAAATTATTGTCGTACTCTGATGGCTATATAGAATAGTTTTGTGGCCGTTTATTATGTTGCCAAAATAAATTATTGTCGTACTCTGATCAATCTATAGAATATGTTTTGTGACCGTCATATAATATCGTCAAAATAAATTATTGTCGTACTCTGATGAATATATAGAATATTTTTTTGTGATCGTTTTATTACATTGTCAAAATAAATTATTGTCATAGTCTGATGAATCTATAGAATATGTTTTGTGACCGTTATATTATACCGTAAAAATAAGTTATTGTCATAGTCTGATGAATCTATAGATTATGTTTTGTGACCGTTAGTAAACAATAACTTATAACAAATAACACAAGTTACATCAATTATTTCATGCACAGCAAATCATTATGTCAAAAAAATTTTTTGTCATACTCTGATGAATCTATAGAATATGGTTTGTGACCGTTATATTATATCGTAAAAATAAATTATTGTCGTAGTCTGATGAATCTATAGAATATGGTTTGTGACCGTTATATTATATCGTAAAAATAAATTATTGTCGTAGTCTGATGAATCTATAGAATATGGTTTGTGACCGTTATATTATATCGTAAAAATAAATTATTGTCGTAGTCTGATGAATCTATAGAATATGTTTTGTGACCATTATATTATATTGTCAAAATAAGTTATGTCATAGTCTGATGAATCTATAGAATATGTTTTGTGACCGTTATATTATATCGTAAAAATAAATTATTGTCGTAGTCTGATGAATCTATAGAATATGGTTTGTGACCGTTATATTATATTGTCAAAATAAATTATTGTCGTAGTCTGATGAATCTATAGAATATGGTTTGTGACCGTTATATTATATCGTAAAAATAAATTATTGTCGTACTCTGATGAATCTATAGAATATGGTTTGTGACCGTTATATTATATCGTAAAAATAAATTATTGTCGTAGTCTGATGAATCTATAGAATATGGTTTGTGACCGTTATATTATATCGTAAAAATAAATTATTGTCGTAGTCTGATGAATCTATAGAATATGTTTTGTGACCGTTATATTATATCGTAAAAATAAATTATTGTCGTACTCTGATGAATCTATAGAATATGTTTTGTGACCGTTATATAATATCATAAAAATAAATTATTGTCGTAGTCTGATGAATCTATAGAATATGGTTTGTGACCGTTATATTATATCGTAAAAATAAATTATTGTCGTAGTCTGATGAATCTATAGAATATGTTTTGTGACCGTTATATTATATCGTAAAAATAAATTATTGTCGTAGTCTGATGAATCTATAGAATATGTTTTGTGACCGTTATATTATATCGTAAAAATAAATTATTGTCATAGTCTGATGGATCTATAGAATATGTTTTGTGACCGTTATATTATATCGTAAAAATAAATTATTGTCGTAGTCTGATGAATCTATAGAATATGGTTTGTGACCGTTATATTATATCGTAAAAATAAATTATTGTCGTAGCCTGATGAATATATAGAATATGGTTTGTGACCGATATTTTCAAAGTAAATTATAGTGATATTCTGATGAACCAGTACTTTTTGTTTTGTGATCGATATATTAAACTGTCAAAGTAACTTTGATGTTGAAAGCATCATTATCATTTTGCTGAGCTCATTTAAAATTTATTGAAATATAGTTCTAATAAAGTGAAAAATAAACAGAGCAAATCGAAACTAGACTTATCGATTAGTTTGCTGTTGTATTGTAATAAAAGTACATGATGGTTGAAGACAATATAAGATTGTTATGTCTGCTTTGGCGTTTGTATCAAATGAAACTGGTCAATTTTGAAGCCGAAAACTATTTCTTTGGTGGTTCTTAATTGTCAGCAACCCAGTTGAAACGACAAGTTTTCTTTTTGGCTTTTTTTTACACCAGCTGTATCAGATCGGTTAAGAAACTTAGATGTTCCTCATTTCAATCAATTCTATTCATAAATTAAATATTGTTGAGAAAATAACTGGACTAACAACGAGTCGTCCAAAGAATTTGAAGATCGCAGGATGTCCATTGTCCATTTTATCTTTTTAAACATATTTTTTTCCTTTTGTCACAATGTGACATGTAAAAATATAGGTTTTGTTTTTGTGAACTCTAAATTTATCCATAGTATAAAAAAGAAATGTGTTGTATGTAAATGTTTTGAACATGGTAAAAAACGTACGAACATAAGGATAGGTATACATAATTATACAATTATAGATTCATAATACGTAATATGTATATATAAAACATATAATAATCATGTAATAATAATGTAGATAATACTTACGATAACAGTTAAAATTCACATAATGACGACGTAATTCCCTGAGGTACAAAAACGCACCTAGATTACTGAGTATAATAGTAATTCCAATAACCAGTAGGGTTTATCACAATTAAAACTCAAAGCAATAATCGACCAGTAGAACTCTATACGTCAACTGATTTGCTCTGGTTATTCATCAGAAACTGTCAATATTTCTAAACAATAACGACTTAAGTACGATCATTGAAATTTTCTCAATACTTGATCAAAACAGGCTTGTCTGCCAATCATATTGCTTGGTTCCATAACTCTCTATCATTATGCCAATCAAAAGTGGAAATATTCCTATCTAGAAGAGATCAAATCACTCTACGGGAGATTATTGAAATTCTATTCCTAACCTAATGTGATTAAATAAGTGCTGACGCAAATGGGTTTATTTGTTATTTATGCAACCGTTTATCTACTACCAGCAGCATATCAAGGACAATTACTCTTGAATTACTAGTCAATTGCTTTCAAATTTTAACAGTTCTTTATTCTAAAACACATATCGAAGGATTATTGAACATATGGTTACCAAGCCCACTTTTAGCGTATTTTCAGTATACCAGGAGTTGTAACTCAGGAAATATTTGTCGAATCGTTCTATAATTCAAACATATCCGAGATCTAGTGGATATAAAATTGAAACTTAGTTGCGATTTCGTTTAAAAATCTAGTGGATGGACATTTCAACGTGGACGTAAAATATAAAACTCTTGCCTCTGTGATGTTCACAAAACACTGTTAACGTATTTACAGTATATCAAGGGAAGTAAATCCGTAGATATATACAGAATCATATTCAGATTAGAACTTATCCGAGATCTTGTGGATATTATCCTACAATTTTCATAAAAAATCTGACAAAAAAACTCTTCACAAACCACAGGCGGACGTTGGCCTACTTACTACCGTATGCTACCAATATGAACATTTACAGTAAATACAGAATTTACTTAACCAACGAAAAATACCCCAAAATGGGCGAAAAACCTGCAATTTGTTGCCTTGGAAAAGCTTGAGAATTCAACAAAAGATACCTTTAATTACCATTTTATTTTAGCTACCAATATTTCGCCAAAATGTTTCGGGTTTCGTTTTGCGGTTCGGATCGTTAGTACTTGGTTTATTTATCTATATTT
>NW_008710756.1:1169314-1208947 GCF_000327385.1 Lottia gigantea
TTAATCAAAAAAAATCAATATAGTTATAACTGACAGACCCAATTATTGGTCATTATTAAACATTATAAACATAAGATTGCAATTAAATGAGCAATTTTCAACAATTATTGTTTCGATATGCAATTACCTGGAAACTTTCATACCAAACTTTGACATGTGTTACGTAGAGATTTTAAGAAGATTAAGTTCACACTCAACAGCTAATAATCCTCAATAATGGACCTGTTGCTAATAGTAGTCTTGGCAGAAGAAGTTGTAGTGTCATTTTTGGACGTAAATATAAAGGGTGTCACTTATAGATCCTCGGTAGTATGGGGGCAAAGCATTATTCTAGGTTGTATGCTAAAAGGATAGGATATAACTTTAGACCAACTAGTTATGAGATTAAACCAATGAATGATCAAAAGGCTATTTCATAAAGACAGTATATTTTTATTCAGGTATGATAAATGATTTGAAATGATTTACACAAGATAGATAAAGGAAAAAAAAGATTGACATGAAAAGTTTTGTTTAAATGGCTGTTATTGTTGGGCCCTACTTCAGAGCATATTAGCACTAAGGGTTTATTAACATTTATATAAATAACAATTCTATAATAATATTATCTACATGTATTCCAGTTTTCTTGAAACTGAAAAGTGAGAAGGGTAGCTATACAACTATATCTCTTTAAGTGAGACGTTGGATTTATTAATAAAAAGACATGACGAATGAGTAGAGTAGAAATTGGGCTAATAGAATGTAGAACATGTACATGTTATTATAAAAATATAAAAATGATGATAATTATGAAAGAAAATAACAAAATAACATTTAGATACAATAACAACGCAATAAAAATCTGTTACTTTTAACAGCTAAATAAATAATGCTTTCGATGCTGAGTAAATCACTATTTACCACACATTCTTCATTTTCAAGGAGAATTCAAAGACTGTTTGCCATCATGTGTTAAGGACATTTCAACATAATATCCCAATTTCAAGGTCATATTCCTGAATTCAAGGACTTTTCATCATGTCCCAATTCAAGATCATATTTTTAATTTCAAGGAATTTTAAGATCATAGTCCTGTTTTAAGGACTTTCAAGGCCATAATCCTGTTTTCAAGGTCTAATCTCTGTTTTCAATGACATTCAAAGCCATATTCCTGTTTTAAAAAGTTTCAAGACCAAATCCCCGCTTTTGAAGGAACCTTCTTTACACTCAATCCCACTTAACTTTCCAAACGTTGTTTTTTCAAAATTCTTTAGAACTAGGCTTGGGTTTTTGCCATTTTTTAATTTCATGTTTCACAATGGGATAGCAAAATTTAGATAGAGTCATTGGGCCTTGATACATTAACAGATTAGCATCATAAGAATATTGAAATTAACAAATTCATTAGTTAAAGAATCCATTCACTCTTCAATGAGTTAGAAAAGGTTCAACAATTGAGAGTAGCTTCTTTAAGAAGTCCTGTCCTTTACATGTCTTTAGATCTTCTTTCAAACTATCTAGACTGAAAAAAATAATGAAAGAAAAGTTCCAAAATTACTGTTAGACAAGACTTTAATTAGCAGATTCACTGGCAAAACAAGTTACGCTTCCAGAAAAATTTCGCTTTCTCTGTTATGAACTCCTATGTTTCATCTCAAAGATTTTTTAATAGCCTTTTGTAAATCTTTCCAAATCTCATCATAACCTTTGGCTTGTTTCCAAAATCCTTAAATAAAATCCTTATTTAAAATCCTTATTAATTTGTACCCTTAAAATAAAACCAAAATTATCCTATTTGCAAATTGAAAATCCATCTATAAAGCTTTGCCAAAATTTTTTCACAAATCTTGAGTTATTGTAAATAAGTAATACTAATTACTTTATATATTTTCAAGCTAAGTAAAATCTGAGACCCAAAAATCATTAAATGACTTGCAAAACTTACTTGATGTTTCCAACCATAGGTTTAATATCTATAGTAGGTAACAAGATATCTTTACTATCAAATGTTACAAAAACTTTCACTTTCTTTACTGTCTCAACATTTAAAACATTAAATCTTACTCTAAAATAACAGTAAATATCACATATAAATTTCATACAACAAAACACATTGAAATATAATGTGAAGCTGTTCTGTTCTGAGCATCAGTATTAGTATCGATAAAGATATTTACTGAACTAACAAAAGAAGCATGACAGAGTAAGGGACATTTGATAATGACTTCCACATTTTAATTCCAGACGGTACATGTATTGAACAATTTAAAAAAAAAACACCAAGGATTATTATTAAGCATGCAAGATCAAGATCACCACCAGAACTGACAGCTCCTGAGGGTAACAGAATCATCAAAGCAAACCACAGAGACTCAGCACAGATCCAAATTTGCAGAGACTATTGGACACCAGATGATAGCTTTCAATGGACTAGTCTGTCTACTTCCAGTCAAGGGGCAAATCAGACAAGTTTGCAGTGGGCTCAACAGTGTCAAGATACATATACTTACATATTATTTTGAATAGTAATATGATGTCTATAGTCCAGATTATCAAGATCTTTTATTAATCTTCTTATTTTATAGATTACTTGAGATACTTCTTGTAATAACTGTTAATATAATATAAAAAAAAACTTGTTTCAGACTATATCAGATGTTTTCGCAGGACAAACTTTGGACTTGGAGCTGATACATCTTAGATTCATGTTTGAAACATTGATAGGACATAGATCCAGGCTAAAAATTAAGGACTTTATACTACTGTCTCTAGAAATAGTTACACATCTTACCTTACTTAAGCTGTTCTGCCCTAAATATTTGGTATTAAGGTGTAAAGAATTAAGTTGCTCCATTGCTAAACAATGACCTAAATTAAACCAAGGTTCATGATCTTCTGAAAAAAAGATTAACAATATCATATTTTATATTTCAGAAATTTATTTGTAGTACATATCTCCCCCATATTGTTTGTCTTTGGATTTCAATAAATCTTTAAATGAAGTACATCATACTTGGGTTTCATGTGCCCTTAAATCACTTGACACTATTTCAAAGCCAAAATCTCCAGCCTGCAGCAATGGCAACATGAGAAACTTAGTGCCATCTCAACATTCAATAGAACAAACAGGCATAAACCTTGTAACTTGCTAATCCAGGGTTTCTCAAAACAATTTCGCCAAGAAAGATAGAGAGCAATAAATTAATCTCCTTTGTAGGTTTTCAATAATGCCAACTGCTAAATAATTCACAGTATCAATGGGAGACTTCAGCATCATTAACAGAAGAATGATTACAGTGTATCTTAATATATAATTATCACTATACCTGACAATCTAGATTCTAGTTGAACCCCTCGTATTTGGTGTTGATTATTTTCAAATATTTTATAATGTACATTTAATGATATAGTTTTATTTAAAAATAAAAATGTTCCACCATTTTCTGTTATACTGTCAAAATCAACACTCCATTCATGTATTCTGTAATTAAAATCCGTAATATTCCAGAATCAATGAGCTAGTTTACTGTGCTCAAGCCTCAATTTTCGAAATTGTAAATTTAGTTGTCCTGAATAGGTTTTTATTTTAAAATTTTCCTTCTTTGAACTTTGAAAACCTTGAATTGAACACGTTTGGCATCATACTGCCCATTCCGAATGTTTTCTTAGATGAATTCAGATTTATATGGTGCAGTGATCAGCTTTTGTTATAATTAACAAACAACTAATCAATCTATAGTGCCAATCAGAGCAAGCTATCAAGCCATAATGTTTACATTTCCAAGATACAAGAAATGTGGCTATTGCAGTCAAGCTGCAAGACGAATTTCATGATAATATGATATGTACCAGAAAGAAAAAAATTCAACATACAATTTGAAGTATTCTAATTTTTTCTTTAGTTCTTTAAGTTCTGATTCTTTAGATGATACATCAATAGTAATATCTGGTTGTTGATGTCTAGTGTTCTCTAATTTGATACTTTTAGCTTCTATTTCTTGTAGTTCTTTTTCTCTCTCTACCACAGCTCTAAAACAAAGTGAAAAAACTTGTTGAGTTAAAGTGTCTGAGAGGGATATTTTAAAAAAAACTGGAACCATGGGATATTAAATCAATATCCCATTGTAAATAAGCTTAAGGTAAAATTTTATATTTATCAGATGAAACAAGTATTTTTTTGTAGAATTATGTGCAAATATTATAATTATCGCATGCACTAGCACTTTGCACTGTTAACTAGAACATAGAATATCTAATTAAGAAAATACAAATTACTTCAGGTATTGTAAAGGGGTTTTCTAAATTTTTTATGTGTATAGGGGACACTGATAGCATTAAGTTTCCCCATTGTAATTATCTACTGAATATCATTTTAAGAAAGCATATTCAATATAAAATATTAGAGTATGTACTTACATTTCCATATCTTTCAAATATTTATTTTTTTCTTCTAAAGCTAAAATTTACAAATCAAAGTTGAATTTTGCCCAATTAGTTTGTCACAATTAATTCAAGAGAACCCAAATCAGATTTAGAATCAATATCCAGTCTAATAGGTGGATTAATTGTCTGTTTACTTCAAAGATCAATTGGCACCATTTATCATTTCCAGGAAGAACAAATACTTTTCTTACAAGACAGGACAAATTGTTCATGGTATTGCTTAATATGGATTATTAAAGAGACAGATTTGCCATTTTGGGAAGTTAATTTGGGTCTTGAAAATATGTAAATAGTCTTCATACATTAAGAAACAACAGTTTTTATGGATATAGACTTCTATTTATTATGTTCAATAATAAATACAAGTCTATATCCATAAAAATTGTGATACTTCTAAATGTCTTACAATTGCACAATTCCTTCAAAAATACCTCTAACTAGGAATTTCACTTTCTATTTCTTAAATATCTTTTCTACATAATTAATATGGTAAAGTTTCAAGAAAAGACAAGAGGTCCTTTTAACTTTCAAACGCAGATAATTCTGGACACACAGGGATTTGAAGGCTCACATTACGACAGCGAGTCTGGAATACCATTACTGATTAGCTTAGATAAAAAAAATTGGTCCTGAAACTAAGGTATGATTGGTCAAAAAAATGGCAAACTTGTCTCTTTAAGAAAGAACACATAAATTTACCTGATTGTAACTGATCTAGGTCTTGTTTATTTTGACTGTTATTTTCTTCTACAGCTTGTGTTGTATTTTGTAATCTTTCAATTGCTTCATCTATATCTGTACAAGCTAAAATAAATCACAAATTATTTTATATTTTCACTTAATTTCAGATGTCGCAGCAAAAGAGATTCTACAGCTGTTAAAGGGGGAATCTGATATCTTAGGTAGATTGGGAAGGTTAGATGCGCAAATTAATGAAAACTATAAACCAAAATTAATAACAAAAAATTTTCTTTGTTACTTATCTAAAAGTTTTAATTAAAAGTATCTTGCAGTTAATTTTTAGAACACCTTTCACAAGATAACCCTTCTAAAGTCACTATATGTCTAGTTGGTGTCTTTGTTTCCTTGCTGAATGTAGAACATCCATGACCAGTACAACTAGAGACGATAAGAAAATATCTCAAAATGCCCAATATTCTATATAAGAAAAGACAATACCTTTATCAAGATGTAGACATTGTTGGGTGATATCAGCAGCATGATCTAAAATGACCTTCACCCCATTTTCTAATTCTACACTTTCTTTCTTTATTTGCTCATGATAAATCTTTGTGGTCTGAATCTTTAAATTCTTCCATTGTTGTTTGGCTAACTGCTTACAAGCTCTTGTCATTCTTAAAACTTCTTTTCGTATATCACTTGTCTGTAGAGATTAAATTATGAAATTCATTTGAATGATACAGAAAAGACTTAAAAAATTGAAATTTTCATATCATTATAATCATATTGCCATTGCCATGATCATTGGAACAGTTTTTACTTACAGGGACAGATGCAACATTTTAGGGGGTTGATTCGAGTCTTGAAGATATGAAAATAGTCTTCAGAAGAGAAGTACTGGAAAAACATTGCATAATTCCTTCAAAAATATCTCAAACTAGGAATTTCTTTTCCTATTTTCATAGATGTCTTTTCTATACGACAGTGTCTTAAGAAAAGATGACTCGTCTTTTTAACTTTCGAATGCGGATAATTCTGGACACACATGGATTTGAAGACCTGCTGACATTATGAGATTAAAGGAGCAGAAGAGAAGCTACATTGAAGAAAATTTGTGGGCAATAAATGATCCTATTTCTGAATCCATATAAATTTGTTAAATACTCAAGAAATCTAGTCAGTACAATTAAATGGACTATATTTTATATTTACCTCTAAACCTTCTCTAACAGTTTTAAATAGATCAGGTTCATTTGTATCAACTTCTTCTTTATATCTATCAACAATATCAGTTTCTCTGTCAAAACAAAACGGTGATGGAGTTAATCTTTATAATGTATATAGTCTTATTAACATTTGGTATAGAGTGATCAAAGACTATGATTTCCATGCTCTCATACAGCAACCTATGTGACCTTGTTGTGTTCCCAAGACACATGTGTGATAAGCTAAGCTGCAAGAATCTTTCTCTATATTTATATGCTTTTTCAATGAAGTGTTAAGCTTACTTGCTCTGTTGTTCCTCTATAGTTTTAATGGTAGAATCTAATAGTTGACATTGAGGTACCATTGTTAATCTGGCCTCTAATACCTCCTGGAAACTTTCCATATCAACTTTCTCTTTCAATACTATACTAGCTCGTCTAGTAGAACCTTTATCTACTGTATATATAGACATCTTTTCACAAAACATGTCATATGTCCAGGGTTCATTGGGCTGCAATAAACACCATTATCATTAGATAACAGTCTACATTACATTAGGAGGTTATCATCTTTGTAGATGAGCTAATGGTTTAAAGCATATAAACATACTATATTATCATAGTGGATGTGTCCATAGTATATCATCATTGCTTCTTTGTCCATAGTATATCATCATTGAGCTGCTGATGAAGTCTATTAATTTTTCATCATTGCTTACGGGTCCATAGTAAGCTTATATCATCATTGCTGATGAAGTCATAGTTGATCATCATTACTGATTAAGACTTATTGGTTACCTTAGTTGAGGTATTGGTGGTATTGAATATTGATGAGTTAGTCCTGGAGCTATTATTTGAGCTGTTGGTACCAGTAGTAATATTCTGATCAGTACAAGATTTATTACCAATATCTGGTAAGGTAAAGGTAGTAGTTGGTATCTCATTCTTTGTCATTTCACAGGGCATTGGTTCATCACTAATATTCAAATCATTTTCTACATAAGAAAAATTATATACAAGCTTATATTGAGCTGCTTTCAAAAAACAGTAATTTTCCCTGAGAAGAGACACTGACTTTGTTAATCAGTAGTGGAGCAATAGTGAACTGGTAACAATAAGGTTTCTTTAAATGAATTTCCCCTCCCCCAATGTTACTCCATAACTTATAACTTGTAGAGAATCAAACAAGTTGCATAGACTACTTAATCCTCTATCTTTACCTACCTTTAAACATCAAGGAAGCTCCAATCTGTGATTTGTCTTCAATGGCCATTGATTTATCTCCTCTGTTGTCATTTAGTGAGACAGTCTGCTCTACAGAAGCAGAAGGTGAACTATCATGTGACATAGATACTTCCTTATTTGGTAGTGTCTGGTTCACCTTAGCAAGATCAGCACAACCTCTATTTTGTAAGGATTTTTCTTGCTCTGAATCTTTCACATCTTTGGAGAGAGATTTATCCAGAACAGTTAAAGAAGGAATCTTCATGTTTTGCACTGATGGCAATTCGTTCAGCGTGGTTTCATCAACAGTTTTATTTTTTATGGAAGACATAAATGACTGACTCAGAATGGATTGGTCTGTTGCAGAACTGGTATTCAAAAAATTCAAAACGGGTCCTTGCAATTCTTTTTCATTTTGAGCAACAACAGGAGCCTCTTTTTCTGAGTCTTTTCGATGTAGTTTCATTCTGGTGTCAACTTCTACTTGAGTCAAGTCTAAGTTGTGAAGTCTTCTTTTCAAATCTGCGTTTTCTGAACGATTTGGTGAATAAGGTTGTCGAACTTCATTCAATTTGCTTGTTTGAGATTTTTCAAGGACTGAATCATGAGTGCCCAAAACTTTGCTCAGACTTAGTGAGTCATCGAGCAGATCCATACCACTTAAATAAGCACCTGGAGCTTTAGATGAGGATGTTTTCCTTGATGAAAAGGTAACATTTGGTGCAGGTTTATTAATCTCTGTTTTGTTTTCATTTTGTTTGAAAATTTCTCCTGAATCGATACTAGGGCTTTGACTTTGTTCCAAGAAATCAATGCCACTAATGTCGGCCTCTTTTTCTTTTGAAAGACTTGGTAGCCTGTTGGACTTCAATTTTGAAGTCTCCACCTTCCCTTCTTTCTTAAGAACTTGCTGCTTCTGAGGAATTTTCTCCATTGTAGCTTCTTTCTTAGGAGGATTCATCTCTATGGTAGCTTCCTTCTGAGGAATGTTCTCTATTGTAGCTTCTTTCTGTGAAATTTTCTCCGTGGTAGCTTCCTTCTGATGATTTTTTTCTATAATTGTAGCTTCTTTCTGAGGAACTTGCCCATTAATCTCTTCCTTTGGAGGTAGTTGCTCTTTCATGTCAATGGAAGTCCTGACATTTGCTCCTAATAATTGTTGAGTTGAATCTTTGAAAGAGAATTCAAGCTCATCATCCAAACCCTGATGTAAGGAAAAGTCAAACTGAGGACATCTGGAAACAATTCCTTTGTCAGCTACTGAGGATTGACTTTTTGAGAGATCAGCATCATTTTCTTTTGATTCCTCAGCACTCAAACTGGTTGACCTTCTCTTGGCTTGAGAAGTCTGAGGCTGAATGCTGCTGAGGGAAGTCTGAGGATGAAGTTGGATGATATTTTCTCTCTCTGAATCTTTTGTGTCTTTTTCAGATTTTGGAGTTTTGGTTTGAACAACCATGTTCTCAATATTAGCTCCCAACAACTGCTGAGTTGTGTCCTTGAAAGTAATGTCCATATCTTTGTCATCATCATCATCATCAAAGTTCTGATGTAAAGAAAAGTCAAAGTTAGGACGACTCCCAACATTTTCTTTGTCATCAAAGTGAAATTTTTCCTTTGATATGCCAATTGGTGTTTTCTGAGCTTTAACAGGACTGGTACCTTTCTGATAAATACTCTGTTGGAGCTCCAGATCAGCCTGCTCAGCTGCAGAATTCTCCTCTATTTCAGCTACTGTTTGATCAGAGGCAACACAAGCGGTCAGTTCCATTTCAGCCATGGGTCCAGACGAAAATCTTCTTGTGATATCACCTAAGCTTTGCCGTTTGGTCATTGTAGTTGCTGTCACAACTTCTGTTGTTTCCATAATATTCTCCCTATCACACAGAGATTTCGTATAATCCAAACAACTGGTTAAATCCATTGTAAATTCTCCATTGTCAGCATCTGAAAAAATGAAAATATTTTCAGAGGTGAATTTCAAAAATATAAATCCAACTATATTGTCATTGATACAGGTCTGGAATTGAGCTTAGATGAATGCTTAACTTAGAGGGATTGTAAAGAAGTTTTCTAAAAAAAATTGTGTATCAGGAACACTGATAGAATCAATTTGCACCAGACATCTGTGGTTCTTGCAATTTCACAGCATAAGAATTTATATCAATAGTACCTGATTAAAGATACTGAAATATCAGCATATTGTGATATATGGTAGTTATCATGATATATCGTCAAATTTTTGTCCAGATAAAATCTTCTATGCAATTTTAACAAGTAACTTAATGTTTTTTTCTTCATATTAAAGTCAGGGGTGGTTTTTTTTTTTTTTTAGAGATATTTATTGATTTTTCTTACATTCAAATTTTTTTTGGTGTCAAAATCCCATACTAAAAATTTTTTTGCAATATATACCCATATTGTGATATATTAATGCTTAGTATCGTGATATCCACTTAGCCCTAAAATATCTCATTAATATTAAGTAGATAACTTAGAAGAATCACACCTGTTTCAAAATTTAAAACTGGACCTGTTGATTTTACACGGGGTTTTTCATCCTGAACTAGTTCACTGCAAGAAATGAGAATGTTTGTAAATAACAATACCAAATAAGCAAGAGAAGGAAGAGCAATATTAGACACATACAGCTATTTGACTGATTTGCATCTTATTGGTCAGAAAAACAACTATTATTAAGATATTACTTTATACAAAATAATTACTATCTTAGGCAACATTCATATAACTATAACTTTTGCTAATTACTAAACACAATTGAAAGAATTGAAATTAGCAAAATTTGTAAACGGCAGCATGCAATTTTAATTTGTTTCCAAGTGTTGAGGAGATCTAGCAAAATCTTAAGCACACTAGCCTGAATTTTTCTCACATTGAAACATAGTGAAATATGTTACACAGCAGAAATAAATATCTATCCAGACTTGGGCTGGGCTTAGATAATAAATACATACGTGGGAGTTGGATTTAATGTAGTGATAAAAGATAAAGCTGAGGCAGTTGGAGACAGTTTTTGAGCAACCATTGATGTTTGATGTATTGATACATCTCCCTCATAACAAGATGTCATTTCCATATCAACCATATCTAGTCTAGTACTGTTTAATATACTCTTATCATTCTACAATAAAATATAATATTATAACATATCAACTATATGAGCTAGTCTAGTACTGTTTAATATACTCTTATCATTCTATAATAAAATATAATATTATATCATATCAACCATATCTAGTCTAGTACTGTTTAATATACTCTTATCATTCTACAATAAAATATAATATTATAACATATCAACTATATGAGCTAGTCTAGTACTGTTTAATATACTCTTATCATTCTATAATAAAATATAATATTATATCATATCAACCATATCTAGTATAGTACTGTTTAATATACTCTTATCATTCTACAATAAAATATAATATTATATCATATCAACCATATCTAGTCTAGTACTGTTTAATATACTCTTATCATTCTATAATAAAATATAATATTATATCATATCAACCATATCTAGTCTAGTACTGTTTAATATACTCTTATCATTCTATAATGAAATATAATATTACATCATATCAACCATATCTAGTCTAGTACTGTTTAATATACTCTTATCATTCTATAATAAAATATAATATTATATCATATCAACCATATCTAGTCTAGTACTGTTTAATATACTCTTATCATTCTATAATAAAATATAACATTACATCATATCAACCATATCTCTAGTCTAGTACTGTTTAATATACTCTTATCATTCTATAATAAAATATAATATTATATCATATCAACCATATCTAGTCTAGTACTGTTTAATATACTCTTATCATTCTACAATAAAATATAATATTATATCATATCAACCATATCTAGTCTAATACTGTTTAATATACTCTTATCATTCTATAATAAAATATAATATTACATCATATCAACCATATCTAGTCTAGTACTGTTTAATATACTCTTATCATTCTACAATAAAATATAACATTACATCATATCAACCATATCTAGTCTAATACTGTTTAATATACTCTTATCATTCTATAATAAAATATAACATTATATCATATCAACTATATGAGCTAGTCTAGTACTGTTTAATACTCTTATCATTCTATAATAAAATATAATATTATATCATATCAACCATATCTAGTCTAGTACTGTTTAATATACTCTTATCATTCTATAATAAAATATAATATTATATCATATCAACTATATGAGCTAGTCTATTACTGTTCAATATACTCTTATCATTCTATAATAAAATATAATACAAAAAACACCAACCTTTTTATTTTCTTTACTTTGTATTTCACCATTTAATAATGAATCTAACCCTATAAATTATCAAAGAAAGAGTGATAAGATAATGGCTAGTACAGAATTTCTCCAAGATTGAAGATATTGCACCAATCTCATTTTAAAAACCCATCGACTGTTTTGGAAGTATATATGAGACCTAGTTCAGTTTACAAGAATTGTTTACTTTAAAGAAGCCAACATTTAAAAACCACCATATAAAGGGTCCAAATAAGCACTTGCCCAATTGCCAAAATTTCTTAAAGAGGTTTTCTAAAGCTTTTATGTGTATGCCACTGAAATTGAATGTCTTTCTACTATCACTAGATCATTTCAACAAGATTGTAGATCAATACAGGAGATTGTCAGAAGGAAGAACTATAAATGTTTATTTTAGATAAACAAGAATCTATTTGGATGGATTAATATTTAGTAGTTACCTGATATATTGCCAGATATGTCCTCAGTCCTGAAAATACCAACAAAAACTAAATAAATAATATTGAAAGGAATGATTGCTTATTCCTTTTATCAGTATATTTCATTTAAAAAGTTTTATTTTTATCATTAAAATTAAAATCAAAGAGTTAGGAATTAGGAAAACAATGTCAAATGATCCCAGTGAGGAATGTAAAAATAGAGGAAAACATCAGCCAGTGGAAAGTGGGCCTCAGGTTTCCATGTTGGGTACATTACAATGGGCATTGCATCCTGAGGCTGAAGAGAATCATTTTAAGATACTTTCGAAGAAATTTCCTATATAGAAATTCTCTAGCCAAAGCAAGCAATTAGATGAGGTAGGTTTTATATGGAAATAAAAAAAATACCACTTAAAGCCGAAAATAGGAATATAGGAATTTATCTAACAAACAAGAGATATTTTGGGATCCCTGAATGTCATACACATATATAATAGAATATTAATGACTCAAGGTCAGTTTAAATCAAACCCTCCCTTCCCCGAAATGTAATATTACTTACAAAGTTTCATCTGAATCATCTGAAAAAAAAAAGTTAATTGATAGTAAACAAAAATTATTAAAAGGTGGATAAAGTGGCTTTACTAGATAATAGAACTTAATTTCAGATATCCATTGCACTGCTTAAAATCAAACTCATCAAAGATGTGTCTTGTAAATTAAGATTGTTGTCATTTCCAGATTGTTATAACATATCCACATAAAGATATTGATCCCAGGGACTGAATGTTAGACAGGATCATGTCACCTGGGTATTAATAGTGAAGAAGATTGGACTCTTGTCCAAAAAAGAGTTTATTATTATTATACCACAGCAATACCACAAAAGTCTGGTGCAAATATCATTATCAAACTTGCTCAATACTAAGCTTCATAACGATCTATGCCTTTCTGAAAATTTCAAACATTAATCACAACATAAGTCATGTCTATATTTCTAATATTTATTTTAGACTTACCTTTATTTGAATTTCCATCTGGGCTTTGGTCCCATATTCTTGGAGAATCTTTGGGAAATTCTCTGAAATAGATATCTCACCATTACCAATGAGTTAAATTCAATTTTAAAATCAAATACTAAAACAAGTTGCTTTGAACAAAAAATTAATCATTAGGTGATGTCAGTTGTATTCCATTAAGATGTCATGTTCACACTGCCTTGCAAACAAAACTTATTTTGTTGGAGGACCATTTAACCAACATGCTTATTCTGTGTTCATTCACATTGTATTCTCTTGTAAAATGCCAAATAAAGATTCTTTCCATCTCAGACCTTTTTATCAAATGTTTACCCATCACAGTTCTTAGTAAAGGAAAAAATGCTTACTTGACAATACATCTTTCTGCAAAACTCACTCTTCTTGATAATCTTTTACAATCTACTGTTTCCTCTTTCTAGATTTAACAAAATCAATCAGGAAACATACTAATTTTAGATCTGAAAGCCTATTTCCCTGATAACAACATACAGATTAGCACCAGTATAACTGGGTGTAATTCAAATTGTCTTTTTTTTTTTTTTGCCCAAAATAATAAATGTTTTGAAGATTCTTAAATATTTCATGTTAAGAAATTTGTGAAACTTCAGAATCAACAATTTAAAAATTCATTTTCTTTCTATATAAAACATAAGTTATTGATAACAACTGCTATTCAAAATCTGGTGATTCAGAGGCATGCCTAAAGCTTTAAGAAATGTAAGGAATTTACCGGCACTTGTTCTATAACTTGATCTGTTGGGATTTCAGCTAAACAAGGTCTTTTCATCTTCAATATCTAAAAAGAAAACAGAAAATAAAATAGCTATGAAGAGAATCAAGTAACTGATATGTAAATGAATTGAAAGTTATAAGCTTATAGCCTGAACTTCAGGTAATATGTTCTGTGATGTTACCAGTCACTCAGTCAGGTATAAGCTTATGTATGTATCTATGTAGCCAATAAAACAATTTTTAGTGTTAGCATATTACAATAAGTAAGTTTATCTCAAACATCACAAGAAGTTATTATCACAAATCTTAGAACTATCAGATAGATCACATACGTTGCCCTTTCTAAACTTACCCCTGAAGATCTTCTGCCATCTCTTTTCCTGAAATCATACAGATTATTATTATTTCAAGAACTAGATGAGTCTTTTGCTTTACTACAGATACTTCACGGTTTAAAGATGATATAAACTCTACCAGTGCTAGTATAAAAGTTGACTATACTACATCAGGATTGCAATTTTTCTGTACAGTACTAGTACCGTACTGCAAATTAACTTCATATATTACATATATCTTATTCATTTACCTGCTATGTCCATGACTGTGATCATTTTCACTTTTATTCTCCATTTTTCCGTGCCACAGTCTAAAAAGGTAATAAATTAATAATTTAAGATTGTAAGAAGAAAGCATAATAATGAAGTTACACAAATTGATTATCATTATTATCAGAGACATGGCATAGTACCCACAATACAAAGACGACTGACAGTGAGGAGGCACAAATTACTGCATGATTACAGATTATTGTGATAATTTTAAATATATGGTACTCATTTTACCTCTTGCACTGACAGCCAAGTCTAATTCTAAAATTATTTATTGACTTTGATTTTGAAATGTCAGACATTGTGGTGACTGTGACAATTGACAAGACAGTCACAGGTTCGAGATTACAGTAGTGGGTGACAGAACTAGATTTTGTTCAGATCAGCCCACATTGTGATTGGCATTCCCATGCTCTGTGGCCTGACAGTCGTGAGTTTAATTAACAGGTTGACAGAACGTCAACAGAAGGAAAATAATACGCTTCGAGATGACTTGACTTGTCAGTTACACAGATCTTGTAAAATATCATAACCTGGAACTAGACATTCAGTAAGCAATGACCACAATTTAATTTACCATAAATCTAAAGTAAACAAAGTAGACCTTTCAGTTTCAAATTTTATTTTCACTTAAAGATTCCGCCATTAGTATGCGCATGCGCATTGAATATCTAAGATACAACTTCCTGTACCACTATAGTTCATCACAGGCATTCGTTCAGGTAAAGTGGTAATCGCAAGAACATTGGATGAAATATATCTGAAAACTTCCATGACATCATAGGACTGTAATATCATGACATCAAATTCCACACAAT
Source organism: Lottia gigantea (assembly GCF_000327385.1). Taxonomy (NCBI): domain Eukaryota; kingdom Metazoa; phylum Mollusca; class Gastropoda; family Lottiidae; genus Lottia; species Lottia gigantea. The sequence continues at coordinate 1,184,817 of NW_008710756.1, forward strand.
AAAGTAAATTCTATTTGTGCATATTAGCCCGAGCATTAGATCATTTCAAATTTTAGCAAGTTCTTTACAGATATCATATTCTCATAAAATCGATTAGGATAAAATGCAAATTTATGAAACACAGTATTTCCAATCGGTTCAAAATTAATTTTACTGTAACAGCAGATGACTTAAAATATATAGTCGGCTCTCATTTTCATTTTCATTTCAGCATAGTACTGTTCATGCTTTGGACAGTTTCTCGTCTGCATTAGCTCAATCAGATGCAGATTTCTTTGGATGTAATTTCATTCATAACATTTCACCTTAAAAATTATGCAAACATTATAGCTGTTGTCTTTTCTAAAAAAAATGTAGGACAGCTGAATATGCTACTTTAACAAATGCCTTTGGTGTGGAAAGCGCCGCGGTGTGGGTGTTGATTGGAGTACTCTTTACACTACGTAACTAATCGTGGATGACCATCCATCTTCTATAACATTCAATAAACCCTGAATCATGTATCAAAATATCCACAAATCCTATATGGCAGAGCTAAACAAATTCTAATTTAACGCTTTAAACTTGTTTTGGTTAATTTGAATAATTTGTCCAGTGTTTGTTTCAGATTTGTAGACCATTATTTATCAATCACCTTTGATTCGGTTACAATGCAGGCTGTGAAGAGATTGTTATCAACAAAATTCAATAAAACTCCTTTTGTCTTTGTCAGCAAAGCACGTTGCATATCTACAACAGCTAATCTAGAGATGCCAATCAAGGTAAAGTTTCTTATTAACCTTGACAATAGGCAGATTTCATTTTGTTTGATGAAACACAAATAGCATACAGTTTCAGTTACAAACGTCAATGTCAAAGGAAAGGATAATGAAAAAATGAGTTATAACCAGTAGGGCCCCTATCCTTATGATATTACACAAGAAAGCATTGGCATACTTATCCTATATTTGGAGGTAGATTTATAAGACCTGGTATTCTTATTGTCCATCGTGTCAGATGATTGTCAAAAGTCACAAAGTTGATCAGTAGGCCTAGGCCTAAGAAGAGTAATCTTATGGATCTATATCTATAACTTTATAACACAGGTACTTGTGGACAGGATAGCCTTTGGTGAAGCAATTGGTTTTTTATACATTATCAGTTGACCAGCAAAATTTCAAATGCCTCACCAAAGGCTATCTCATCCACATCTACCTGTGATCTATAATCTATATGTCTCATTGTTTGTGATAAATATACATAATTATAATACATGTACTTATAATTTTAGGTTGGAGATAAACTACCAGCGGTAGATTTGTTTGAAAATGATCCAGGAACCAAAGTAAACACCAGTGAACTGTTTGGAAAGGGTAAAAGTGTCATATTTGCTGTGCCTGGGGCTTTTACACCAACATGTAGCAAGGTAGGGAACATGTTCTGTGAGTTTCAACATCACAAGCACTGTGATTACCATTTTAGAACACCTGATACCACTCTTACATGGGTTTGTCAACTCTTACTTAGGCCTAATTGATGATGCATTACATTTCAGTTGCCTATCCTATCTTTTCCACTTAACGTGTTAAATTTCTACATGTAATTATTTGTGTTCTTTCAGGATCATCTACCAGGATTTGTAAATAAAGTAGATGAGTTAAAAGCTAAAGGAGTCGATCGTGTGGCATGCATTTCTGTCAATGATCCTTTTGTAATGGCAGCTTGGGGGAAAAGTGCTAATGCAGATGGAAAGGTATTTCAATATTTTAACTTGTCAAAATGATTTGGAAGAATTTGAACAAATAGAATGCATAGCATGAATAAGTACACATTTTCTGGAAATAGACAATGTATAATATCGCCTCATCTATAGGTCAGCATGAATCCTAAATAAACAATGCCCAATGTCTCTGAGCCTTCACAAGTAGATAACTATCAAATATCTATCACTATCTGTTAACAATCAGCAAATATCAGATTAGAACTTTTCCACTCTCAGCCCATTTCCTGATTTATTTGATTAATTAAGTTTTTAATATTGATTTTCTGTTTTGTAGGTTAGGATGCTAGCTGATACATGTGCTGAATTTTCAAAGGTATTTTTCTATTGTTCATCAATAAAATACCAATTTTTTGTATGTTTGTTCACTTAAGATAGTTACCATAATGTGCTCCTTCTCCAAAACTTTGGATATCTTGAATTTGAAATGTGGGAACTAAATTTGAGCTTGTTGACAAAAATATTTATTTGGCAAATAAGAAGCAAACGAAATATAATATTTATTTATCTGATTGACTTGGATTTCTGAATATAGTTTACACTAATCCACCTATGATTTGGCACTTTTCAGAATGTCGAATTAACAGTTGATCGTAAAGAAAGATTAGGAAATATTAGATCTCAAAGGTAACTGTAATAGCATGATTTCCTTCATTAATATTTTTCTATATTTCAGCAAGTTGACCTTACTGTTGATTTATCAGCAGTCCTTGGAACTCTTCGCTCTAAAAGGTACCCTTTATTTCGTTTTCTTCTGTAGTCATAGATTAATTCCTAAAAAAATTATTCAAATATATAATTCAAATTCAAATTTTCGTTGTTTTTTTTTTTTAGCTTTTATTTTTAATATAACCACTTCATTTAGGGTCCAACAACAGCCCTCTTGAACGTGCACCAAAATAACCTTTTGGCCTAACAAGATGATGTCTGCTTTAACCAATCCAATTTCTACCCAGCACTGGCATTGAGACGTGATGTGTATCAGATTAGGTCAAAGGCCTAAAGGCCTTTGGGTCAACTATAATATCTTTAGTGATTTTGTTTTATTGTAGATATGCTATGGTTGTTAAAGATGGAGTGGTAGAAGCCTTACAATTAGAACCTGATGGCACAGGCTTATCTTGTAGTGCAGCTAAAGATATTTTAGCTCTAGTTTAATAAACTCCAGTTATTTTATAGAGGTGTTTTATATAGATATTGGATATATCAGGAAGAGTAATTGATGTATATTTTCGATGCCATTGCTCCTATACACAGTTGTCACAAATGTTTAAGGACAAAAGTACTGGGACCTGTGTGTTTCAGTACTAGGAATTTCTTTGAAGCAGTGGCCTAGTGCCTATTACCAGTCAAACATTTTTCAAAATATTTTGATGCAAAAATTATATTATCTCTACCTAAATTAAGTTATTAAATTTTAACTGCATACATGAACATTGGTAATATTGATATACCATCATTGTAACATAGCGTGCCATATTTTCAAACAAATTCAATTTTCTCAACTAGAATAGATAAAAGTGCTAGTTACTGATGTTTTCGACAGATATTAATTTAAAGGACAGGTGCACCATTTCTTGATACAATATAGAACAGATGTGTAGAATTAGTGAGTAAAATTCCTAATTAGAAGAATTTTTAAAAGAATTATGCGATTTTCATACATTTCTAGTACTTCTGAAGACTATTTGCATATATTCAAGACTAAAATCAAACCCAAAATGATGCATCTGTCCCTTAAACTTGTTGATAATTTACACCTGCATTTATTACCTTTATATGTATTTATTATTGGTGAAAGTAAATTTTAATGGTTGGCAAGAGATGTTTTATATCCCATTGAAATTTCCAGGCATACCAAAATTACTGCACTTGAGAAGGTTCACTAGCTGTAACATGTCTTTGCAACACAAGAAAAGCTCTATATTACCTGGGCCATTCCAGTCAATTAAAACCTACCTCTACTTTTTAATTTTACCAAGGCAATGATGTCAAGCGACTCAATGCATAACACATTAGCCCTATTGGTAATGGGTGTAAAATTTGCCAATTATTCGGTTAAAAACTAAACTACGTGGATTGATAAAAATTGTATTTCAGATCAGACATTTGTTTGTTAATTTCAAATACCATACAACAAATATGTTTCTATTGAAGCTATGTATATTGTAAAATATTACAAATTGTTTCCCATAGAACATTGAAAATCAGGATTAAAATGAAAAATCAATTTCAGAAGAATTCAACTGCATCAGCATAATTTTTCTGGTCCAAACATAACCCATCTATTTTATTTTATAGTAGAATAAATGATTAATGAAACTGTACAAGCAACACTTAAAAACAGGTTCATTTAGACTGCTGGTGTTAAGTTTTAAATCCTGCCCAAACATCTTTGCTTGACCAAATCTTATCAATTGGTTATTGGATACTTTCAAATCAAAAATATATTTGACTTTGACTTCTGGCATGATTTCATTGTAATATGTAATTTGACACAATAACAAACTATTTTCTTTGATAAAATAGTACTCAATACATCAATTGTAATTTGATAAACAACTATAGTAGAGCATCTGCCAAATTCCGTAGTGATACTGATCCAAGTTATATTATTATATCTGAAATATTATGACACATAAAGGGGACATGAATATTAATAAGCCTACAAGTCAACAAATATACAATCAACAATTCACAGTATTTATAAACAATATTATACAACTATTTACATATTTAGAATTATTACATACACAGTTATTATTGTTATTAGTTAGAACATTTAACCCAACTGAATAACACAAGAAAATCATAATATCTCTAACTTTCCACTACATATGATTCTCAGTTTGTGAGAAAAAAAAATCAAAATCACACATTCATAATCATAGTATCAATATCAAATAACAAATGCCATATTGTGAGCCAAATGCCCTAAGCTGTTTTCAAGTTGTCTGTTTGCTTCAAGAATTGTTTACTTTCTCATTTATTCATGACATTATCTATTCACGTCTTGGATTGACTATCCTATGAATTGTCTCATACACACATATGACAATGCCAGAAAACTGCCATCATGCATATGCACATCTGATAAATGAATATAATGTAAGCCATCAAACCAGAAAACTTCATATCTGGGCATTTCTAAGGAAATTTCAGACATTCAAAATAAGTTAACCTGAAAGCAGATCAAGTTTTTCAAGAATACATTTTTGTGGCAAAGCCTAGGTTTATTCTATGATACCCAAAGATTGGATTCAAAGTATAATTGGATATACTCTTTTGGAAATAAATATCTCAAAAAAAATACATTACATGAACTGATTTTAAGACTTGTAGTCTGGGAACTAATTAAAATAAAATAAAAATAGTATCCACTATAGTTCTCTATAAATATATAACAATACACATATTTACATTTGAGCTATTCAATTAATTAGCATTTTGAACACCCAATTTGATAATTTCTATTTGAACAGAAAACTTTAACGACCTAAACTATAAACAGTTCATATCAATAAACAAGTTATATCCTGAAACAGTTGTGTTTAATAAACAGTTTATATTCAATAAACAGTTTATATTCAAGAAACAGTTTATGTTCAATAAACAGTTTATGTTCAATAAGCAATTTATATCCTGCAACAGTCCAGATCAATAAACAGTTTATATTTCAAAAACTGTTGAGTTCATATTCATAAAACAGTACAGTTCAATAAATTTTTTTTTTTTTTAAACAATTTCATGTTTATAAGTAAATTAAAAGTTTAGTTTAATACAGTTTTTAGTTCAATTCAGAAGAGAGCAAATAACATAAAATGTTCATGCTTAGAGAGAAACAGTTTCATAACATTCCATTTCAATTAAACAGGTCAAAACAGGGACATCCTCCTGCATCAAAACACTAACATAATTGGTGCATTTTGACTTATCACCATTTGCAATTCAACACTTTTTATAGAAATTTGATGGCTGGAAAACTATCACATAACATAATCAGTAAATACCATACAAATATGAAAACATCTTTCAATATATTATTAGAAAAAACTGGGTCAATCCGACTAAAAACTAAGAGAAAATTTTGAGTTAAAAGAAAGCAATTTATCAGTTATCCAGTAACTCAAACATACTGCATCATTCACTCTAATTCTTTCAAACAGAGCTAGTGCAATTCACACTGAAATTTCTAAATCTGCAATTGATCTAGTTAGTGAACCAGTTTTTTCATGCTGACCATTTAAGTCTTGCAAAAATAACAAAATTGACCAAAGAACTTTAAAAGTTCAGCATCTGATTACATCAAACTACGATTCAAAACATTAAGAGCCGTCCAGTTTTATTTTAGAGGCAGGTTTCTCAAATTTTTTAGGTGCATTTTGAACACTTATTTGACCATTTCAATTTTCATTCAGACATCTGTGGTTTTTGCGATTCAAGGTTGGGCTTTGTGATAGGTACATCATATAACTGTAGTTTTAGTGGAATTGCAAGAACAATAGACGTAAGCTTATTATTGAATATTTCACTGGTGCAAATTTATGCTTTTAATCCCTGATGGCTCATGCGCATAAAAAGTAAAACCTGTTTTCAATCCCTTTAGTGAAGGTTAAGTCATAATCAACACAGAATAAATATAATAATACAGTTTCAATTACTGGTTTAATTGAAACTAAAGTGAACTGTTTAAAATCCTCTAAAGCAGTCTACATAAAATTAGATCAAACTTTCATTCTTTTTCTTTTTATTAGCTTTTATTTTTAATATAGCCATTTTAATCGATCAAATTTCTGCTTTCTGCATTTTGTGAGAGAGTGAAAAAATTTGATTGGTTAAAGCAAATGTCATCAGATTAGGACAAATGTTTAAGAGGCCAGTCTTTAAAAGTAGCTATAAAAACGGAATGGAATTAGTTTGGTCTAATCTTAATTAGACTACCTCTCCAGATGTGCAAGTATAATAACTGGACAATAATTTGAGATTATTAATTACAGTGTGAAAAGCACATTATATCATAACATATAACTAGTATAAGAACTAAGTTTAAAATCCACTATTATATAAATTGTTTATAAAGATGCTAAATAGGTTTATAAAGTAATGTTGTCACATATTTTTTCCTAAATCTGTGTGTAGCACTTAAAACCATTACACCATCCTGTAAGAAAGTAACAAACATTCAATTTAAACATAGCAATATCAAGCTTGAAGAATTGAAAATACAGCAAGTGTTCAAGATATAGTGTTGCATTCATAGTATTTTATTTCAATATAAATACTACATATGACACACAAACCTTGATATACTGGTAGTCATAATGATTTTTAAATCAGAATTGTGTCTCCCAAACATGTTGATGGAAAGCTGGGGGCAGATGAACGATTTATATTGCCCGATAGCAGCGAATTTGGAAATTGCTCTAAAAACCTTTTTCTATATTATTCTTTACAAATTGAGAATTTTGATATGACATTTCTGGAGTGTAATTATATACTTAATTTATTTGTCAGATAGCAAAGTATATGGGTTTAAAGCTTACAGGCTGGAAGTTTCAGAAGGTCCAAAAGCCATGGGATATGGTCTTCTTGCCACTCTCGGAGCTGTTCACAGTTCTAGCTATAATCATTTTGTTGAGATGATTTATTCTTGGAAATTATTTCAAATAAGAAACAGGATTCTTACCTTTATTGACAAGGCATAAAGATGATTTAACATGACATGATTAGGCTCTGGTAATAAGGAAGGCTCACACTGAAATACAACATTGTAACAATTATAAAACTTTTTTGATAGATCAGGTCACACATCAAGTTGTAGACAGGCAGCTAAAGTAAATATTTACCTATGTATAAATTCATAATTCACAACTAAAAAAAAAATGAAAAGTTGAATGTTTGTGTACACATTATTTTCTCGACACTGAATTAAATTGTTTGCTTTTATGTAATAGCACATCTATTTTACAGATCTGTCCGTACACTTTATAATGTGAAGATATTCCAAAATAAAGCTTTGATAATTTCAATAGAGCAGGGGTCATATTCTCGAGGACTTAACTAATCCAGATTTTGGGAAATACAGTTATCTCATTGGATGAATAAATTAAAAAATCAATTTTAGAGATTGACCCATCAGATGACTGGAACACTAAAATTATTTTGGAGAATAAGGCCTCTGAAGTATAATTAAATGAAATGAAATGAATGGAGTTTTACATACTACTTTTCTGCAACATGTGGGTTAATGAAGATGGGCAACGCAATGCAGGGTTCAATGAGGGAATTTTGCCAGGACAGCAGCATTAGCCTGTTCTTTTTCAGTTTCCATCTGTTGAGGAATCAGGCAGAGCCAGTTGCACACCAGGCCTCAGTTTAATGTCTCATTCAGCTTTTTCCTTGTCAGTCCCTCTTATCTCTGACAGGGGAAAACTGGGTTAAAAAATCCAAAGGTATTATTTTGACCTATGCTGGATTGAACCCTGGCCCTTCAGGTTAGCGAGCAAGCGTCCAACTGAGAAACAGTGGCTCTCCTTGAAGTTAAATGAGAAACTTACATGAGCTGGTGTATCTTTATTGAGAATGATTTGTAGTAATTGAGGTGGTAGAAATGGGGGACCAGATATTTTAACACCAGTTTGTTTGACAGGTATAACTTGAGAATATTCACCAGGTGGAGAACCTGATGAATCGGCTGCTTCCGCTGAAACAAAGAAGATAAAATAAAATCCAGTTCATTGTAGTAGCATTAAATGGAATGCACTATCTAGGATTATTTGGCTGACGCAGATTTTTGAACAGCATAATTTAAAAATTTTGAGAAAATTAAACTCCAGCTTTTCTTTGCCAAGTTATTATATTTTGTATTTAATCAAACTTTGTCCACAGAAATTAATGACTTACCAGCTTTTTTACTTGAATGGGTACTTCTACTATCAATAGCTAAAGCTTCAAAAACTTCAAAATCTGTATTTCTCACTTTTACTACATTATTCTCACTTCCAATATTATTTGATTTAGTTGGCTATAATTAATATAACATATAGATTTTACCCTGGAAATCCTGAAATCCTGACATATTTGACAAATATGCATATTGAGCAAGCCAGAATCAATCCGACTTCACTCAATCATAAAAACTTGTCAGCTGCATTATTTCAGCGATTACAATAGCCTAGACCTAGTTTCAGCCGTAAACTCAAGAAAATTTTAGTGATATATCAGGATTTTTAGGCACACAATCCACATACTATGTCCACGTCCCCTCTTCAAACCTGTATCACTGACTTGGGGAAACCAGGTTGAAAAATTTGTAAGTAACATTGCTCGGAGTAAGCTCTGGACCTTCAGGTTTGTGAGCAAGCATCTAACTCATTAAGCCATTCTGTAACGGTTTCTTTTTGAGGCAGATAACAAGAGCACTAAACTGTTGAAGGGTTAAATGGAAGCAAACATACCTCATTAGGATCTTTAACCCAATTACCATCTATATAAAATTTATATTCATGTTCACCTTCTGGTAAATCAACTATTGTGTAAAAATCATTTTGACTGAAAAAATAAACCATGAATAATAAGTTTATTTTTATAATTTATAAAAATGCTACAGATTCAAATTTTCTCAAAGTTAGTAATGATCTTAAAGGGATTGTAAAAAGCTTTTCTAAACTTTCATTAAATGACTGTAGAGGTTTTCATGTGTATCAATAACAGTCATCAGGTGTTTTAAATTGTTTTTAAAGGATTAAAATTTATGAGAGACAAAACAGCTGTTCAAAGAGGGATCACAATTAAAGAGAATATCTTATGAGAAAGATAAATTGAAACTGCTTCTAAATTTCAAAAAAGAGTACTAGGGGTTCATTCTGACAACTTTGGCCGAGTTCTATATAAAATACATTTTCAAAGATTCAAAAGAGGTTTTCTAGCATACATCGATTTAATATCAAATAATTAAATCACGATTCAGTTTACACAGTACCATGCAATTTGATTGGATAACAGCCGTCACATGAATTCGGTTTATATCTATGTAAACCGAATGTAAATATAAGCTCCACCCCTTAACGGACTACTTTTATCATTGAGTTTGATTGATGTGGCCACTACACAGCGTCGATGTCTTTCCTTCGAAATCTACGAACTTCACTGAATGATTACGGTATTTTCCTAATTCCCTCGAATGTGCACTCTCCAAATATCAACAAAATCATGATTTTTGGACTTCTAGATTTTCGAACTCGTCTTTCAAAAATTGAACTTTCAATGTGGCCTCTCCGTTAACTTTCATGCAATAGATAGTAGACTATAAATAGGTGACCTACTTATTGCTGATTGGCTGTTCTCTTGGACGTCTCTATTGTTAGTATCATTAACGTTATGTTAAAATGTTAGGTATTTATGCGCTAATTTTGTGCCTTAATTTGTTGCTATTTGAGATAAATATTTAAACATGTATTCGAGTTGATTTAATTATAAGGAATGACCTGAACATTTTTTCAGTTTATCGATGTATAAACAGAAAAAACCTGTGTACACTTATGTATAAACTGCTACACGGATTTATACAGTGTACACAGTTTTTTTCTGTTTAAACATCGATCAACTGAAAAAATGTTCAGGTCATTCCTTAATTATTTTAAATGCAAATCTAGAAATTTTGTTGCGAAGGAAATTCATCAAAGAAAAAAAAGGATTCTAGATCTGTAAAGTGCATGTGCTCAAAACTCTTTGAAAAAATTTTTGACAAAAAAATGCCAATACTCACCTTTTAACTAAAGGTATTTTTGCTTTCCAATTGTTAAAACTACCCCCAATATAGACTTCTTTTCCACCCCCTTCCCATTTAAATACAGTAGGCAGTAATCTAGGACCATGGCTATATGATGGGGTGGTAGTACTGGCACCTGGTGTGATGGTACTAGCTCGAGCTCTCTGAAACACACAAGAAATGAAATATTTGAGTTAGAGGAATACATAATACACTGTGCGATGGGGGACATTTTGGCAGGACAACAGAATTAGCCTGCTGTATTTTGTCTCATATATTGTCCGTAATTGTTATTTTAACACAAAGGAAAACCAACTTCATAAGTTTTGGTTGGCTTGGGTACTTCATTCAAACTATTAGATAAGAAAAATTTATGTGTACAATTTCTAAGATAAGCTTATTTTTGCATTAGATAAACATTTGTGCAAACATGAATTTCATCATCACTGATCATTTATGCAGTGCAAAAGGCTTATGTCCTTTATTTTTTTCTCTGTCCTTTATTATCTCAACTGAAATATATACATGACACTGTAAGGTACATATAAAGGTGACATCTATTCTATTCAAAATCTTTATTATAAGTTATTTTTAGCAACTCGAACATAGACAGGTAAAGAATTTTGAGAAGTTATTTTATTTTTTCATTATGAATCTATTTTTGATATTTAAAATCTGGTATAAAGTTGATTGTACAATATTGAATAACATTGTTGACATTAGTACACTACAGATCACATTACTAGATCTTAGAAGATAGGTCAAATGTTGACAAAACAAATAAATTTAATGGTCAAAAACATGTTTTGATCATATCAGTGACCTTTAAATATATCCAATGATAATGTCTCCTGTTTTCACAATTTCCTTATTTTTTGGGGTGGGGGCCTCAAATACATGCTAAAATCAAAGTTGACATTTCAATAATAAAGCTCAAGGAAGAAATAAAACAAATAAGTTTTCTTTTTTTGTGTCAAAGGCTCAACATTATTCAAATAAATCTTTTCTTTGTATGATGATTTTTTTAGGATCAAAATTGCTTAAATTCATTTTTTTCATAAGCTTGTTCTTAGAAACTTGTCTTGCAAAAAGGTTCAAGGTTTCAATACAACTATTTTAACACAAACAATAAAATTCAAAATATGTTACCAGCCTACCTGATGCATTTAAAAATCCTAGGCTATGACAAAACCCAACAAATATGATAAACCTATGAAATTTATGATTTTTCAGCTACTAAAACATCCTTCAAATGAAAGTTGGCTATAATCTAAACTTAAAACAAATGGCACTTAAAGCGTGAAAGTGAAGTTTGTTTAGTTGTAAATAGAATTTACTTTTTACAAAGTTAAATATGTTTAAACAAAACAGAAGACACTTGTGTTAGGCTTAAGATTAAAGGGACAAGAAATGTAAAGTAAGCTACAATGTCCTGTAAAATGAGATTCTATATAGATATAACCAAAATTGTTGTTAATGTTTAACTTCAAGTATGATTCGAGATACTTATTCAACCATTTAACTTAATTTGTTTGAATTATGGCGAGCAAATTGAATTGGTATGTGCCAATTTTTGCCATTTAACTTATCCAACGAAATGCTATATGTGTCAACAAACTTGAAATATATTTTCCATTGTGACTCTTTACAAATTACAATATGCATGTTCATTACACTCTTTCACAAAGTTACCAATTCCCCTCTGGAACAGATAAGCTGAAATGGCAACTTTAAACTGTGAATTTTTTTTCTGTTGTTTTTTCGGTTATCAACACAGCAGACTGAAATTTCCACTAAAAAGTTCTTGAATATTATATGATATTGCATGATAAATTATTGAAAATCCAATACCACTCCTAGCAGTAGTTCTAAATGAAAATATGTGTACACAATACTTTCTTTCATAACCTTCTTAATGACAGGATATTCCCAATGTACATCAATTATATTTCACATAAGTTGCTCAAATGTTTAAAAGATGAAATTTTTTAGGCATTTTCTGATGAAATATGAATTTTTATAGTAAAAGAATAATTTTTTTTTTTTGAAAACTGCCACTTTAAAGTTACATTGTCTTTTTATTATCCATCCAAGGTGATCTTGAAATATACTAATCTTGAAAACAAGTTATCAACCTGAGAGACATGTCATTTCTTCTAGCTTTAGTCTTTAATGGACATTTAAAATAAGGCAGAATGTAAGAATAAGTAAGAATGTATCAACATCAAATCAATTACGAACTGATTAAGCTGATAAGATGCATTGCACATAAAACCCAAAACATTCTCAGTAGTCAGTACCGTAATATTCTGAAATAAATCCTTTTAGAGGGGTAATACGATCATTTCATCTGCACTCTGGCTCTGCAGAACTGTCGTTGAACAATGCAAAAAAATACCAATGAAAATTAACGGGAAGATTCAAATTCCACTATTCAGCATAATGTAACAGGTTTTCAACCCATATTAAGTAAAACCTTGACTTTAGTGTCTGTAAAGTTCAGTATTTTCTTGCAGTAAGTCTATCATTTTCTAAAAATCAAAGTGGTCAAGAATTAATCTTATCAAAATACTAGTACCGACTTTACCAAATTTAAGGCCTAAAAATAATAATACCTTTTTTGCACCGCTTGAGACCTAGCTTAGATTAGACCAAACTGTAATGAATATCATCTAAATCTATGGTTCGGTCAAGTTTAAAACTATTTCAAAAATGTATATCATTTGATTGCATATATACTGTATTTTTATTCATATAGCACTTAAAATGACACTTATTGATAGAAGATATCAAGAAAAAACCATGACACTTCAAATCATTTTTGTAGGTTTGTTTGTCTCATAAGGTCACACATAAATTAAAGAAAAGATTAAAAATTATCGAACTAACTTAAGGCTACAAATTTTTTTCTTTTTAAAATTTAAAAGCTAAACTAAACTTGATGACTTAATTTGGCTGTTCTACATTCCTAAGTCTTTGAAACATTAGTCCGGTAAGTGGAGAAATAACATGAAAAGAAATTTGTTTAACACTACATATCCTATACATAAGAGTACTTCCATATTTATTTCCAAAGTCTTTTTATAAAGTAATTCTGAACTGTTGCCCTTTGAAGGGATTGTAAATAATCTAAGATTTGTAAACTTGAGATTTAGTGTGAATCCTTGCAACCCAATCAAATAGCCAAATTGGAACATGCAACACTTTCTACCGCAATTCATTGTAAGCGAGAACCTTATTAGCTTGCGAACATTCGTGACATACAACACAATTGGGCCACCAAGTTAAAAAACTGTTTCATAGCATGAGTATGGATTGTCTTTATAAGAATATAAACCTTGCAGACCACAATTTTATGCACCTTCAGTTTTTAGGGTTGATAATCACGAATCCTGGACATTTTAAGGACACTCAGAATAATTCTTATGGTAAGGCCTGATACTAGGGAAGAATAAAACTCTTCTGTCACAATTCGTTTGAAACATTTTTGTTCATCATGAATATTCCAAAATAGCCATATTGACAGTTTTTGATCTTGGACATATTGATTCGTGTTTTGATGAGTAAGCTTATTATACTGAAGACATTTTTTTCCCTTTGCCATTGCAGGGACAGGTTCGCCATTTTTGGGGTTGATTTGGGTCTTGAAAATATGTAAATATTCTTCAGAAGTACTAGAAAAGTAACCTACTAAATTTGCTTAATTCCTATAATAACACCAGTACCTCAAACCAAGAAGGGGAGCCGTGGTGGCTAGTGCTGGGAATCGAATTTAAAATTATCATCGATTATCGGCAATATATCGTTAGGCATTTCCGATCGATAATCGATAAAAATCGTAATGTTGATACTCAAATTTTAGGTCAAGTAGTCGACTCATTTCAAGTACTATTTAGGCTGCCTACCACTTACATGTATGTAATGCTAGTGTTAGATGCTAGTATGTGTATTGTGTTTATTATCATGTTCTTCGCTATGTGGCCAATCTTTTTGTTTTAAAGACCTTTGGAAGATTAGTTTTCGTCATTATCGCGATCGGCATAAATGTACCGTTGAATGGTAAAAAAAAATTGACTTCATCACACGTTCTTGACAACCATGACTAAAATACTAAGCACCGTTGTTATACGAATTTTGATTAGCCTTCTATTTATAAACAGCACTGATTATCCAATCAGCATTGTCGTTACGTAATTAGACTTGATAAAAAAAGGGAGACAACTACAATCGTGTGAAAAATAAAGGGAAAGTCATGCCCAAATATCGGTACCTGTATTCAGTTAATTATATATACGTATAATAACAAATGTTTGTACTAATTTATTGTGAATGAAATTTTTCTTATTAATGATTGTTATGATCATATACAATCAAAGAAATGGAAGAACATATGAGAATAAAGACTTAAGCTTAGTTTATTTTGCGGTACGTGACTGCCGAAAGCGTGTTTTTATTATGGTCCCGGGATTAATTTAACAGAATTATCGGAGGTTATGTTATTTTTTGCGATAATCGATTTTGAAATGAACCATCGATTATCGTTACATGACATAAGAGCGATAATCGATTTTTCGATAATTATTCCCAGCAGTAGTGGTGGCTCAGTGAGTTAGACGTTTGCTCGCTAACCTGAGGGTCCAGGGTTCAATCCTGGCATATTCGAGATGATACCTTCGGATTTTTCAACCAGGTTTCTCCCCCTGTCAGTGATGCAGGTAAGAGGGGCTGACATGGAAAAAGCATCTAGTTGTTCATGGGACAATAAACCGAGGCCCTGTGTGTTACAGGCTGTGCACATTGACAGTTGGAAATCGAAAAAGAGCAGGGTAATGCCGCTGTCCTGGTAAAATTTCCCTCATTGCACCCTGCATGGCGTTGCCCGTCTTCATTAGCCCACAAGGTAGAGAAAAGTAGGATGTAAAACTCCATTCATTTCATTTCAAACCAAGAATTTCACTTTCTATTTCTAAAATATCTTTTTGATAAGCTCAGAGTCTCAAGAAAAGAAGACTCATCATTTCAAACATGAAATTTGAAGGCTCAAAGTTCGACTGTGAGCACTCCTTTTACTGATTTAATAATTAAAAAATTTCTGTTTCTGACAATCTCTGAGACTAAGGTATGATTGGTCAAATGGATGGCTAATCTGTCCCTTTAACACTTGATTTTTTAAATGACTGGCTGCGTTTGCAGGTTGAACTACACAATTTATATACCCTTATACCAGTAAGTAGAATATGCCATAAATACCTTGTATGTGCGAGGATTATAGATTTCTCCATCATCAACCATCATGGAAGGATCTGTTTGACCACCAGCTCTTGCTACTAAAGAAGGTGCCGTATCATCACCTGAGGTATGACGGTTTTTAGCTGAACTGCTATTTCCCATCTTGAATTTTAACTATGTTTGTGGGCTAGACCTTCTTACTTTAAATAGGTCTAAGATAAATAAAAATGATGATTTTCTGTGTTGATTTGAATTATTGAAACAAATGGTAACCTTGAATAGGGACTGTAGACTATGTTCTTAGTCCTGCAAAACACCAGAAGACTGCTTTTGTTTATCTCATTCTATGTAAAGCAGTCAAGAACAAATTGTACTGTTGGTATTTTGTAAATACTTGGCCTGCTACTGGACTTCCTAGCGAAAACAACACGAACTGGCGACAAACAGCGACTCTCGAACACAATAACTTTATCCTTTTTGACCTTTAATGATGTCTTCATTTATTCATTTGCATTAGCCGTCTGAATATATAGGAAACAAACAACAAAGTACGTTGATCATGATTTCAAATATATTGTTAATGAATCCAAATTATTGAAAAAAGTCGAACCAAAACAGCATGATTTATAAACAAATATGGTGGATCATGTGTTATCAGCCCGCAATGTATGCTGGGAAATTGAAAGCAGACAGCTTACGGTGTCTGTAATAAACAGACTTGCCGAATCATGACCTTGACCTGTTACAAACATAAAATCTGCTGAAAAGTTTTTCAGTTGCACTTTTGTATGGTAGTTAGATTGACACTGAATATGATTATGGGTATTATTTTCAGTGTCAAGTTACTTTAGACATAGTACCTCAGATTTAGCGTATTTCCTTTTGAATAGACGAGATGGTTGTAAAACTGATGTAGGGCATGACGAGTTACGTCCCTTTAAATAAATTTCGCTGGTGGTGGCGGTTACGAAATCAAACAGTTATTTAAAAAAAATAAACAACCAGGCCTATTTATTTATATAGATCAGTGAATTGAAAGTAAAGGCTCAAGAAAGAGTGGCAGCAGAGGTGAAAAAGTAGTTAACGAGTTAATCCATTTGTGGACAGTCGCACAAACTTGGAAACTTGAAATCACTGCCTGTAAACATTACCTTGCCATTAGGCATTACTGCTACTAGGCTAGCTGATCTACCCTCAAAATTCAAATTGTAGCTAAGACCTATCGAGATGAGAGTCATGGATTGGGCTAGATTAGTCTTAATCAATTTGTCCTTTGTCCCAGCAGATGGCAATTTATTCATCTTATCTTTTTCATAGGCTAGGTTAGAACAGTAACAACAGTCTTTAAAAAGTAATTAATAATTCAACGTAAGATAAGCTTATTTCCAAAGATTTTACTCAAATGAAATCACTATGCACTATGAAATTTCCAGTAGTTTATAAAAAATGATCATGTTAACAATTTTTCATTTTGGGACACAGGTAGAAATAGGAATGAACTAATCTAGCTATAAAATCACAGCTTGGAAACTGACATTTCTGATTGGCTGTTGATAGCTTTAAGTGTCAATGTGTCAAGAGCTTTGTCAAAAGATGGTCTTGTATAAATACAAAACCAGTATAAGCTTATAACATTACAGTGTTGAGGACAAGCCTTTAATCATATTAATTAAACTTACATGCCTTTCATTACAGGATATAAGAAACAGACCATACCGGTAATGAATGTTGTGTAACTTGAAATCATAGATCTCAAAATGTTAACCAGATTCACCACATTTCCAAGAATGGCATATCAGCATTTTAATAGTTTGACATATCTTCAATCGGCAGCAAAATGTTCAAAAATGGCAATGAATACCAAAATTACAAAACCATGCATTACATTTGCATTTGCTGAAAAGAGATTTCTTCAGTTTTCTTCATCTATGCATTTGAATTGTACCAGGAATTTTCACAGACCTGAAGATGAATATGATAATCAGCCTGCACCAGCAAAAACCATCCAAAAAATTAAACCTCATTCAGCAATGGTACACTATATAATTATTTATAATCTGTTCCTCATTCATGTGCTATTTGAATGTAATATAATATCTACATATTTCTCTAATTTTCCAACTTAATTGTCTGCTATTTCTATTTTTGACTTTTATTTATTTATTCAGACCATTTGCAGCATTTTTAATCTTTAATCTTTTTATTTCAGGGAGTACGTTTAGCCAATGAGAATGGTGAGATTTTTATGATTTTGAATTAAAACTTCAGTCTGAATGGCATAAACATTTTATATACGCCCACTCTGCACTGTAAAAGCTCAGATAATTATTGATTTGTCAACATAAGCAATTATCGTAATCTTTACAATGAAATTATCACAAAAAGCAAATATTAAGACAATAATATCTCCTTGCCATTACAGGTTATCTGTCATGGTGTAGAAATGCATATTTAAGTTGTAGTGTAGCAGTGATGATGACACATCTTGGTAATGGTAATTTACTTCTACATTATGCTGCATCAGGTATTATAGCATCATTTTGAAGCTAAAGATGTATTTAATCTATCAATTTCACCATTTTATATCAGTTGGATACTTGTACAAGTTAAACCATATATTCTGTTTTTCTAACTTGGACATGTTCGAATTTAAGGTCGATTTGACAAATATTTTGACAGTTTATATACTGTACTGAATGCATCTTGTATGGCAACTGCTTGATCTAAATACATGTTAATGTATCAAAAGTTGATTTAAAGAAGGGTGTTGTAAGATTATAGATGAGTGATGTAACCCTTCGAAAATAAAATAAACAAAATGTTTTCTGTATTTTAACAAGAGGATGAATTGTGATCTCACCAGAAATAAGTTTTACATTACATTTTTTGCAGGTGCCTTGGTAGTTAGTTTGTTAAATCTTGTAACAGGAACTACTGGTTATATAGTACAGTTATTGGCTCTAAAACACTCAGTTGGAATGTCCATGTTTTCAACATTACTAAATATATCATTTGCTGTTATTCACCTTTGTGCCTGGTTGATTGTGATCTTTTTGTTTCTTGCTTATCCAGAAAATGAATTAGTGGTCATTGAACTAGAGAAAAAAGACAATGTCAGTGATGATTGATTATAATAGAAACTAAGCCTTCTAGTATTTCAGCATTTTCTGTGATATAAATAATTACCACTTTCATTTAAGAAAATCAAAATTGTGATTTCAAACTATTTAAAAAATAAATTTGACATAGAAATATACATGACAAAAATCTGAATTTTTTTCGGAATTGTTTCCTATGATGTGATTTGTTAAAACTTCAAAACTAAATTGTTTCTGTTCACCTACCTCTAAGGAGTTTAATATATTAATACTAATATGATGTTACTTATTCATTAATTTTTATCACCAAGTAATAAATCATTCATCAATCCTCTGTCTTGTTTTTTTATCGATAAAGAGATTTTGAGTTATTGCCCTTGTCATAGCTGAAAAAAATGAAGGTTTAATTGCAAACAGGATAAAACCATAGTTTTGATTGTGTTGTTTGCTTATTGATGTGATCTCCAATTAGTTTGGTGTTTTGGTTATTGCCCTTGATTTGAAATTTCCCTGGTCCCTGGTGTGAGCATATAATATAGTTCTTTGACCGACTGATGATCACAGGAATATTTTTCTGAAGAGAGAGTTGCTCCGTGTAGAACCAAGACAAAATGTCCAAAACGTGACACAAACATTAAAAGGGACAGGTGCGCCATATTGGGGGGTTGATTTTAATCTAATATATCACGTAATTTGTCTACTAGAAATGGATGAAAATCGCATAATTCCTTTTAAAATACTTCAAACTTGGGATTTTACAGACTTTTCCTACGTCTTTCCTATATCACAGTGTATCTTAAATTAACGAGTCGTCATTTTTACATTCAATCGCGAATAATTCTGGATAGCATGGATTTAAGAGTTTAAATTGCGACCGTGAGCTTTGAACATTGTAACTGATTGGCTTAGATAAAATATTCCTGTCTCTGAGACTAAAGAATGATTGGTCAACAACAATGAAGTACTGTCCCTTAAACTATTCCAGAGTATTTGAAAAAAAAAGAAGGAAAATCATAAAAAAAAATATCAATACTAAAATGTTTGGCAATTCCTGAAATATTTGCGTTTGCAGCATTTTAAATTTGTTCATTTCTGTTCAGTTGACGATGAATCGCATTAAAATGCCACTTGGCATATCTTTTCGAGGTTCCACATTATTGGTATATATGATCAGTATTATAACGTACGCGTAGTTTCTGACTATACATATATTCTTGGAATAACACCTTGTTCGATACCTCTCGTGACTTCGGTGTTCACGGGGTCGATGTAGTGAATTTCCGTTCGATATTGAAATTTTCCCGTATTTACTACTTTGGAAAGTAGTGAAAGTGGAGAAAAAATCTTTTGGTTTCGGACTACCAACCACCGTGTAAATGGTTACATTCGGTGGTTACGTTCTTATCTGTTTCGATCATCCAGTCTTGAAATGTATGACCGAGTAACACTAGTTGTGATATACGAGGCTTAAGAATGACCGACAAGGTTTTAAGAAGTGTTGCGCTCTGGAGAAAGGGATGGACTGAAATCCCTGTTGTAATGGTTTCTGGTGTGCTCACATTTGCATCAGTTGTAATAGCAGGTGTAACTGTGTATAAAGAAAGATCTAGGACACCAGAAGAGAAGAAACAGGTTCTGTTCAAGACCTACAAAATCACTCGAAAGGAACCCACCAATAACAACCCTCTAGTAGTAGCCTAACTTTGACCGTAAAATAATCATTTTCAGGTTAGCATATCACTCAGTTTAAGCCATTTAGAGTAGATTAGACATCTCTCTGATTCAAGGCTTTTTGATATTTACTAATAAAGTAATGATGTAAGAATAAGGAACTACATTCATAGAGAGGGTAAATGAAGTATTCCACTGATACTGATACTAAATCTAAATAAAATTTAACTTTGGCTGGGTAAGCCATTGGAATCCTTCCATTGACAATTTTTGGCTTAATGAGCATTGTTATATTTATAAACTGAAAATAGGGGAAATGACTACATGCCCCTGGCATACAAGCAATCAACTCTTTGGATAGCTTAGATCCATTCAAGTCCATCATGGCATCAAAATGTAACTTATCAATCAAATATCAGAAAACTGTCGTAAGTTTCTGAAAGGATGTGTGTGTTTCTATTAATCATATATACCTTTATATTTCAAAGTAAAGTGAGAGGACAGTAGTAGATAATGATCTTCAAGATGTCAAGCTATTACGTACTTCATATTATACCTATATATAGCCACCTTTCTTGTATCACTGAGTGCAGCGTTTTGATTGGATTGTACTCTCAAGCTGTTTTTAGCTTTACTGTCAACTGCTCTGATTGGCTGTAATCACTTTTGTACAATCCAATCAAATTGCTGCATTCAGTGATGTAACAAAGGTGGCTATTGCAGTCAAGGTATATTATATTGTATTAGCTTGACATTGTGATAGGTTGTTACTTTAGCTTTTTGTTAAGTTAGTTAAATCTTATTCATCTGACTATTTTGTTTGGAGGAATATAGATATAGACAAAAACTACATGTTAATTTGGAATTAACAACATATTAAGCTTATAAATGATATACTCAGGATCTTAATTGTTTCTGCAAATAAAACTATTTATTTTTACATTGCAGATTGATCTATTTATCAAGACGAAATTGGTAATTTTGTTATTTGTGAGAAGTTTTTGTTTAAGAGTTTATTAGATTGTTTATAAATTAACACAATGTGGCCCATTATTATGGCCTTTGCCAGGTCATATGCTGTGTATATAGCCTGGCCAGTTGCTGCAGTTGTAGGTTTTGTTGGCTATAATTTTGAAAGTGTTATACGTAAAGATAAGAATACACCATGGAAAGTAAAAAGTATACAAGAAGAAAGAGATGAAAGAATATTAAAAGATGTCTCAAATAAAGACTGTACTGAAGTTGACAGTTTGAAAGAAAAAAGATTTGTTCCAAAGACAATTTTAGGTAGAAATGACAGCTAACTTGCAAAAATTTTAAAATGTGGCCATTAATAAATTTTAAACACTGATTTTGGTTTTTGTATTCATTTCTATTGTATCTTTTGGTTTATGATAGATATTTGTCACAAACAGTAACGGTATATATTTTGTCTATGTACAAATATAGAATGCAAGATTTTTTGAGAAATGCGGCCTCCAATTGTTGTACAGTTAATTTGAAGATTAATCCATGATTAGTTAATCCTTTTAGTTTTTTGCTTAACTCTTTGATGTTGCTAATTTGAGTCAAATCCAGTAATAATCTCTTAACACAAGGTTCAGTGGGTTACTATTGGTCTTGCATTTTAGTGACATGATTTAACTATTGAAGAAAACCTGTTATATGATCACATTATAACTTTCTACATGTGAAATGCAGGTTCTGATGCTACCTGATAAGTAGATATATTTTTTTGTACTCCTCTCTATGGTCATTCTCCGACGCTTGAAAGCCCAATATGAGAGACAAAATAATTCTCCTTTGATTACAATTATGTCTAATTGCTTTCATTATAAAAAAGATTTCATTTCTGTATCTTATTCCACCAAATTGATTTTCTACCTTTTGGTCTACTCATGGAAAGTTGACTCACTGACATTTATGCCCTGATTTATAGTCATCCTAAGACCAAAACTTTGACAGAGATATCAAGCTGAAATTTGGACTAAGTTCCACATCCATCTAAAGTTGTGTTTCAAATATCAGGTTCTCACCGTGATAACTCTGCCAGTTACAGCACTTTTAGTCTCGGACTTTTTCCCCAAAGCAAAATATGAGCAGTTTTCCTCTCGAAAACCAGGCCGTCTTCATTAGCCCACATGGTGCAGAAAAGTAGGACGTAAAACTCCATTCATTTCATTTCATTTTCGAAAACCAGGGTCGAACTTCAAAGTCGATTTTCTAGAAAGTTTTTCCGAAATACGAATTTCTGTTTTCGACTGAAATAGATAGGGCACATGTTAAACTGTCGTTTGCAACAAAAATTATACCTCTCGGGTCAAAATTGGCGAAGTTATGGCCATTTTACTGCGGGGGTGGGGTCCGACAGTCGGCCTATACAGTCCTGTTGCACTGGTTGGGGATAAGACCAAAACTTTGACAGGCTGCCCCTCGAAGACTATCAGAGATATCAAGCTGAAATTTGGACTGAAGGTCCACACCCATCTGAAGTTGTTGTGTTCCAAATTCCAGGTTTTCACCGTGATAACTCTGCCAGTTCTGTTTATTAATAGCTTTTATTTTTGATGTAGCCAGTTAAGTTAGGGTCTACAGACATTGAAATATTTGTTATTTTTTGTTTTCAAAATCCTGACCTGTTTCATCTGTCGATCACACGAAAATACGTTATTTGAACTACAAACATATAATTAGATATTCGGTAGTCGGTGGTATAGTGTTAAAGTTAAACAAGTCAAAAGTTGCGTAGATAATATAAGATATGTACAGTGGTGTAACCTATTTTCGTGGATATAAGAATTCAACACCGAACTGCGGCAGAATGCGTCACCTATTTTCGTGTACAATGTTTGATCTATAAATAAGTCTAGAAAAATACGTTGTATGGATACCGGGTGGTATAATTAACTTCTCTTAGTATTTATCTTTAATATCAATTCATTATTACCAGTGACAATTCCTTCAAAGTACCACGATTTAAAAAAAAATAGTGACTGACAAAATATGATACGTAGCGTGATTTATTGCTAAAAGTCACTGAAACAACATAAGAATATGGTCCACTTTGTGTTCCATAGAAATTTTCTGCTGACACGGAATCCGCTAGTTGATCGCGTGACTTCATTCGTTGGATTATATTCTAGCAGACGACACTTGGAATTCCGATTACCGCTCGGGATTATAAGGAAATTCGGCCGATAAAAAATGGTGACGTTTGGTAATAAGTGAAATCCGCCATTTTGTATTTGTCAAAGTATACATTAATACAGTTTACCTTGCTTGAAATTACTGGATTCATTCTACTAGCTGACATTGTACAGAAAACCAATGTTTATTAAAACAAACTAATGCGGAGGTCGCGCAAGGTCGCTCACGCAAATTATTAATCGTTCCGAAAATCCACAAATAATAGGTTTCCACGAAATTAGGTTACTTGACTGTATTTGTTATGAAAAAAGGCTAAAATAATCTCTTTAAAACAACTATTAGATTTGTGCTCATCATGTTGATATAGCAACGCAACATTGTTGAACAAAATATGCCAATAATATATCGGTGAATATAAACAATATCATTGTTTATCCATTTTACGGGGCGCTTAACA
>NW_008710756.1:1211434-1212043 GCF_000327385.1 Lottia gigantea
TAGATTGGGCTTTAAAAAAAAAAAAAAAAAAAAAAAAAAAAAAAAAAANCCAGATATTTGATTTATTAATTATTCCCAAACTAAGGCAGATATTTGAGTTCCGTTTTTTCTGACACGTGGAGAGGGCCAATGCGGATATTCCCTGTGAATTTCAGCTTGATAGCTTGCATACTTTGAAAGTTATAGCGTTTTTTCGATTTTGGCCAAATTTGCCTTGGTCCCCCAGGCTGAGCTTTTTGGGGTTTTTTTCGAAGTGTTTCCGATTTTGGTTTTATGTGGTTTTTTGAAGTCCCTTGGGTCCAAATGATAGGAAATGAGTAGAATTGGGCAATTCTGCGGAATTTCGATGCCGGCCGTTTTAGCCATTTTGGCTAATTTCAGAAAAATGCTAATTATTCCCAAACTAAGGCAGATATTTGAGTTCCGTTTTTTCTGACACGTGGAGAGGGCCAATGCGGATATTCCCTGTGAATTTCAGCTTGATAGCTTGCATACTTTGAAAGTTATAGCGTTTTTTCGATTTTGGCCAAATTTGCCTTGGTCCCCCAGGCTGAGCTTTTTGGGGTTTTTTTCGAAGTGTTTCCGATTTTGGTTTTATGTGGTTTTTGA
>NW_008710757.1:0-2101 GCF_000327385.1 Lottia gigantea
TACAGTGAATATGCGTTGTGTTTTTTCACTGATCTTATCTGATCAGTATGTTTATAACCACGCACATCCGTCACCCCCAAGCATCTGTCTCTTTCTATCCACTTGCTGATCCATTTCTTCCTTAAATAAATTACATCTATATAATTCAAAACTATCTTATTTAAATCACAATTATAATAACAAATCAAAAACTTCACAAAAAGATAAAATCACAGCATGCTGATACACAACAATTAAAAAAAACATTAAACACATGTAAAAGTATTCTGAGCAGGACAGGATCTAAGATATGCATATCTACAAGATTGAATAAGAACACAAACATAATTTACAACCATTTATCATTAATTTAACACAAAAAGTTAATAATTGATAATTAATTGAAAATTAATAATTGATTATGGACACCTTACAAGCAGATTTTTCCTCTGTACCACGCAATAAAGTGAACTATTTGTGTTAATGGTAAATAATATAAAACTCTTTATTTTATATCGATCAATAATAGGTCAAGACTAAAGAGATTGTAAAGAGGCTTTCTAAATAATTTTGTGTATAGGGGCCAAGATAATTCCAATTTACACCATTTCAATCAGCTATTTAGTTCTAGTGGAAATGGAGAAACCGCAGCCCTCTGACTGAAAATTGGAATGGTTCAAATTGATGCTATCAGTACCCACAATTCACATACATAAAATTTCTAGAAAACCTATTTACAATCCCATTCAATGGACAGGTTCGCCATTTGCGGGGGTTGATTTGAAGTACCAGAAATGTACGAATATCGCATAATTTATTTTTAATATATACAGTTGGAGAGTTAAGGACGTGTCCCCCGAGAATAAGTGAGTAGTTTACAGATCTACAGCATTACTCCGTTTCGTAGTTCGTAGAAATAAAATATCGATTGTGTTTGAACACTTTTTAGTTGTCCATTGCTGTAGGTTGGAATCTACCTCCCTGCTTTTTGGAAATATAGATGCTTGTATTAACCTAATTTACTCCACATCACTCATTTGTTCATTTTGCTATTCCTATAATTTTCAATATACTCTCTCAGAGCCTGATTAGTCATCATAATCATCAAGATAATCCTACTCCTAATAATCCCTAATTAATTGTTGCCATTGTTATTTTTTGTGTATATATATACCTTCTTGTACCATATTTCCCCACTTCACCTGAAGATGACTATGTTGATTTTTGAAATGTAGTGTGTAATAAAACTAAGGAGTAGTATACCATAAAATTGTGTCCGTTATTTTAAGTTATCTTCGTTTCTCCTACATACTGTTTCGAGGCATTTATATTACATTCGTATGTTCACATGTTAGATGTTCCTGGATCGGGTACCTTTTATTCGTAGAGTGGCTTACAAAATAATGAGTTTCTGATATAAAGGGACCTGTTTTGCATCTACTGCACAAACATGGAGCACTTCTTAAACCTGAAGGTATTTCGACGAAATCTTAGCTGCACATATTTTTTTTCGAAACCACCCCCACGTGGTGCTAGAACAATGTTTATTCCTAAATCCACGTGGACACCCCCTCAGGCCACCATCACTCCTAAAATATTAAAAGCATTTGCGAGTATGAATAGCCAAACAGCGAACTTTTCCATAACACACGAAAAGCCTAATCTCACACGAGTGGAACGTGAAGCATTAAACTTACTTAAGAAAGACGATAGCATTGTTATAAAAAAGAGTGACAAAGGTTCATGTTGCGTCATTCTGGATAAGGAGGATTACGTTTCAGAAGCAAAGAATCAACTGAATAATCCTAAACATTATGCAATTTTACCAAAACCAATTTTCAAAGAAACTACTAATATGATTAATAATATTCTTGCCGATTTAGTCAAAACCAGTTATCTCAAACAGAAACAATATGACTATCTGTCTGCCAAACCTGATTGTCGCGAGAGACATTTGTATACTTTGCCTAAAATCCATAAGAATCCAACCAAGGAGTGGTTTATCTCGAATAAAATCCCTAAAGGCCGCCCGATTATATCTGACTGTGGTTGTGAGTCGTATGGAGTGTCAGAATACATTGATCATTTCTTACTACCTCTAGCATGTCAACATCGCGCCTAT
>NW_008710757.1:2151-8463 GCF_000327385.1 Lottia gigantea
ACAATGATAAACCTAGATTTTAAAATTGCCCATAATGTGGTATGGAATATGGTAAAGCTGAAGAGAATAGGGAAAGTCGACGGAGAGATGTGCCCAGTATGCAACGAGGAACCCGAAACCACGGAACATCTTTTCGTCGACTGCCTAGATCTTAGTCTGTTTATGTATTTACTCCACCAAATGTTGTCTGATATTTTACCTTTTCATTTTAATAATCATGATTTCAAATGTTTTATTTTATTTGGTTTACAATCAAATAAATCAATTCCCAATGAGCTTTTAAATATAATTTTATCATGTGCCAGACAGACCATTTATATCCACAGAAATATATGTATAGACAATCCCGACTGTAATATAGATCTTGTTTGTTTTTATAAAAATATTTTAGCCAGTGCATTAATATATTTAAAACAATTTTATCCTAGGCATACTTTTATTCAAAAGTTTATTCTACCGTCATGTTTTATCAACATTACCCTTGATAATACAATCGATATTGAATTTTCTTAGCATTTTATTGTTAAATATACATAAATAATATACTTATTATATTTATTTTACCATGTATATAGATTTGAACATTTTATAATAACCCACTTACCATCTTAATTTATCAGTATGGACCAGTCTCTATAGCCCTATAGATTTAATCATCATTACACATTCCTTTATATCTTGTGTCAACACTAGCAGACGACGCTCTAGGTTTTACTAGAGCAATATTTTAACCCCGTTTTTCATTTTTTTAAGAAATATCCTTATGGATCTTTACAACTTTCGGTTTCATATGTAAAGATCCATCAATAGGGATACTTCTGCATTTAAGAAACATCATTTTCATTTTATCATATACAACTTTCAAATTTTCATGATTTTTTAATCAAGTTTTTAATTTTTAATTATTATAGTACGTGTTAACCCATTTTAGAGAAACATTGTCATAGCTAGTGTCCACAATTTGAAGCCTTACAGTAATATTTTTTAAGCTCCATACCATAATGGAAATAGTGTAAATAGTATAATACAGTATTAATATTTTACCGTATTTTAACTCCATTAAGGAGTATTCTCCTTTGATATTAATGTATATTTTGATTTTAATTATATAATAACTGTGCGATACATGTTTTAGTTTTGCATATACTGTAATATTTTGTATAACTGTATATCTTATGTTGAATAAATATCTACAAGATAAAAAAAAAAAAAATATTCAAATGATGATGCTGGGGTTACTTGGGTAAGTTATTTTGCCAGCATGTGTTGTGTGTTGCATAAGAACACATTTTCCTCAACGAGGTAGAGAGTTCACTTCAAGAGAATTCAGGATGCAGAAAATAAATATGCCTAACTTAAAGTGGAAATATGTCTTAATTAGAACCTGTCTTTTTAATTTGCTTCATTTAGAAAATACCAAGAGTTCCTAATTAGCCAAGGGATTGTAAAGAGGTTTCAAATCTTGTTATATGTGTCGTGGGACCCCTTTACTATTTGTGTTAATGGTAAATAATATAAAACTTTTACATCGATCTGTATTAGGTCAAATTAATGGGGTTGTAAAGAGGCTTTCTAAATAATTTTGTGTATAGGGACAAAGATAACGTCAATTTGCACCATTTCAATCAGCTATTTAGTTTTAGTGGAAATGGAGAAACCGCAGCCCTGACTGAAAATTGGAATGGTTCAAATTGATGCTATCAGTACCCACAATTCACATACATAAAATTCTAGAAAACCTATTTGCAATCCCATTCAACCGACAGGTTCGCCATTTGCGGGGGTTGATTTGAAGTACCAGAAATGTACGAATATCGCATAATTTATTTTTAATATATACAGTTGGTGTGTTAAAATCCCCCGAGAATAAGTGAGTAGTTTACAGATCTACAGCATTACTCCGCTTCGTTTCGTAGTTCGCTCTTTACTACTCCGTTCTGTAAACAGTAATACTACTACCAGGTGAACACAAAGTTAATTAATTCATTTAGATTTACGATCTATACAGAGGTCATAATGACTTACAGTCTAGAAATAAAATATCGATTGTGTTTGAACACTTTTTAGTTGTCCATTGCTGTAGGTTGGAATCGACCTCCCTGCTTTTTGGAAAGATAGATGCTTGTATTTACCTAATTTACTCCACATCACTCATTTGTTCATTTTGCTATTCCTATAATTTTCAATATACTCTCTCAGAGCCTGATTAGTCATCATAATCACCAAGATAATCCCACTCCTAAAAATCCCTAATTAATTGTTGCCATTGTTATATCCCATAAGGATCGGGTACCTTTTACACATTAATTAAAGCTCTTAACTGATTTCATTAAGTTTGAAATTTTTGTTAAGAAATAATTCATCCCATTATCAGAACAATTATTAAATCTTTAATATAAGTCAGGCAAATGAACAACAACCATTTAAGTGAATCAGAAACTGGGCTGGCCATTAGGATAATAGAAGAAGTGCAACTCAGATCAACTAAAAGATTCATGAATATCAGTATCTTGAGATGGGAGTACATCTCATGGAATCATGCATTAACATTTTCTTCTATTCAAACACCTATAATTGGTAGACATAAGACAATGCACAAGACAAGAAGAGGACTATGTGAGTTGTACAAAACCCTATAATATTTTAAGCTTACCTATCATCCTCATAATGTGAGTCATAATGACCTTGATTTTTAAACCAAGCCAACTGATCCTTAAAAAAACCTTTAAGTCTCTCATGAAGTTCTTTCCACCACCTTTCAATCTAAAAAGTACAATAAGTAGTTTGGAAATAACCCAAAATCTAAAAATATGTCAAAACATCTTTCCAATTTCCGACTTGTCCATGGCAGTTCTGAAAATTGCCTGCTCTTTCAGTTTCTGAAACTATCTAAAAACAAAAATGAAATTGTTTTATAGCATAAAAAAAACGAGATGAAAGGGAATTTAACGTACTACTTTCTACATCTGTTTAAGCTATTGAGGACTGGCAAGCGCCACTTGTATGCAATGAAAACAGTTTTGCAAGGACAGCGGCATGTGTACTCTGATTGACCCTTGAGTCATGACAAGCCGAAATTACACGAAAGAACAAAACATACCTATAAGGGAAATAATAAAATTTGGTTTTAGCTGAATGTAACGATTTATTTCACCAGTAACACACTGACAACATTTATCAACAGGCTTAGACAGATTTGTTTGTGGTCTGAGTCCATCGGTTCCACAAAAGGGGGATAATTCAAATTTGGCAGCTCCAGGCCAGTCAACGTTTTATTTTCATTTTAAATTACTTTGATTTTTTTTATATCATTTTTGCAGGGCGTTCGTTTTACGAACGCCCTGCATTGTTTTCTGACTGTTTATTTTTTTTTTTTTTTCTTCATCCCGGGAGCTTAGTTCTCGGAAACGGCAACGGGTACGGCAAAACGGATTTCACCATGTTTTCTAACCTGTGGAGAATTGTGGAATGAATGTAAAACGAAAATTTTCTGAGCAACATGAAGCGACGTTAGCAACAAACAGAAAATCGCCTCTACAGGGCATGTTTATCAACCGATTTTGATCGGGTTTCTTTCATTGTATTTCTTGTAACAAAGGGCAAATGATAGCAGTTAAAAATTTTCGATTTTCGAAAATTCGTTGCATACTTTTTTTTGCCGAAATTAATCGAAAAATACTATTTCGGTTGTTATTTGGCGGATTGACTTGAAACTTACATAGTGTAGACCGCCAGCAAAGTGGAATAAAAGCACACATTCAAAATTTTTTCATTACTTCCGGTTTCGATGTTAGTACTTCCGGTGGCGTCACTTCCGGTGGAATTGATTTATGTCAAAAGTAACATATGCATTATATTACCAGCCTTAATACAAACCTTTTAAACTAAAAAAAATCGTACCGGAAGTAACATGTTTGTCGCCATATTGGTTTGCCTCATTTTTGCCCAAATCGATTTCCAGAATTCATTTTTAATCCGATTTGCGTAACGTTTGTGTCAAACGATCTGTTCAATGTTTGTCTACAAATGATAGGAAGCATAATTTTGATTTTCTGTTTTGCCTTTTTTGTACGACCGGATTGTTTTTTTCAAAGTTTGAAGGCATATATCTCACGACCTTGACCTTTGATCACCTTCATATTTACTGTGATGATAATTTGTGACCTTGTCTATCTGATGACCTTTTGACCTTTGGGGTCAGATACCTATTTCCGATTTTACAGTGGTCTAAATATGGACCATTTTGAGCCTTTAAAGTGCTTTATCTCAGTCCCTAATAGAGATATGGCAATAATTCTTTCGATTTTGTAATGTAGAGATTCTCAGCTTTCCATAGATATATAACATGCATACCTTACATGCAAATTCAAAACTCCATTCACTTAACATGGGGTTATTATTAGATAAATCGGCTAATTAGATTAACCTGGCTGTCAACCCCAACAGAAATCAAATTTTAAGTTGTTTTAAAGATACCCTGCCTTTTATATTTCTTAAAAATTATCTTTGTCCAGTTATGGTATAAAATTAAGCTCTCAGGTGGATTGAATCATGTCATATTTTAGTTTAAGCTCACGGCAGCGTATTGAAGGTATACCTCCACTTAATTTACCAACTTTCTTATTTCTTATCCGATTTTCATCAAACTTGGTATGTATGTGTATAATTAAATTCTAAATTTGATGGAATTATCGAATTTGCGTAGTGCGCATGCGCATTGCCAACTTTCTTATTTACTATCCGATTTTCATCAAACTTGGTATGTATGTGTATAATCAAATTCTAAATTTGATAGAAATATCGAATTTGCGTAGTGCGCATGCGCAGTGCCACCTTTCTTATTTACTATCCGATTTTCATCAAACTTGGTATGTATGTGTATAATCAAATTCTAAATTTGATGGAATTATCGATTTGAGTAGTGCGCATGCGCATTGCCAACTTTCTTATTTCTTATCCGATTTTCACCAAACTTGGTGTGTATGTGTACAAACAAATTCTAAATTTGATGGAATTATCGAATTTGCGAAGTACGCATGCGCATTGCCAACTGTCTTATTTATTATCCGATTTTCATCAAACTTGGTATTTATGTGTATAAACAAATTCTAAATTTGATGGAATTATCAAATTTGCGTAGTGCGCATGCGCGTTGCAAACTTTCTTATTTATTATCCGATTTTCTTCAAACTTGGTATGTATGTGTATAATCAAATTCTAAATTTGATGGAATTATCGAATTTTTGTTGTTACCAACTTTCTTATTTCTTATCCGGATTTCATCAAACTTATTCTTTATTCATTGACAAATATTCTTTTATTCCTAGTAAATATACTTTAAACTCCAGGCACCTTTGGATATTTGCATTTAGAAATGCAGAAAGGTATTTACATAAAGTAATTGCAATAGACCATCTTCGTATGTACCTGAATGTCGTAACCCGCCCTGCATCAGTACTGTTATTAGAACAGTTCTAGTTGCAGGGAGTTCGTAAGCGAACGCCCTGCTTTGTTTTCGTAATGATTATTTTTTTTTTTCGTCAGCTAGGGAGCTTATTTCTCGGAACCAGAAATAGGTACGACAAAACGGACTTCATGACGTTTTCTAACTCGTGGCTATTCACGTATTAAATGTAAAACGAAAATGTTCTGCGCAACCGGAAGTGAGATAGCAAAAAACCGGAAATGGACGGTATAGGGCGTATATTTATCGTTCGATTTTGCTCGGGTTTCCTTTATTGTAATTCTTAGTACAAAGGACATATCATAGCATTGAAAATATTCGATTTTCCTAAATTCGTTTGATACTTTTTTTTGTCGAAATTAATCGAAAAATGCTATTTCGGTTGCTTTTTGACGGATCGATTTGAAATTTTTATGACGTAGACCGTCGGTATGGGCAAATAATTCTGCATAGTCAAAAAATGTTCATTACTTCCGGGTTCGATATTAGTACTTCCGGTGGCATCACTTCCGGTGAAATTGAGTTATGTCAGAAATGACACATGCATAAGCTTAGTGTCACTAATACAAAGTGTTACAACTAAAAAAATTCGTACCGGAAGTAACATATAGGTCGCCATATTGGTTTGCCTCAATATGCAAAACTTGCTATTTTGGAGCTATTTATTATCCGATTTGAACAATTTTGATGTTAAATGATAGAATTAACTTTTATCTAAAACTTGTTGAGGACAGAATTTTGATTTTCGGTTTTGCCTTTTTTGTACGACCGGATATTTTTTTTCAAAGTTTGAAGGCGTATATCTCATGACCTTGAACTTTAGTGACCTTCATATTTACTATGATGAT
>NW_008710757.1:9413-12692 GCF_000327385.1 Lottia gigantea
TGGTATGTATGTGTATAATCAAATTCTAAATTTGATGGAATTATCGAATTTGAGTAGTGCGCATGCGCATTACCAACTTTCTTATTTCTTATCCGATTTTCACTAAACTTGGTATGTATGTGTATAAACAAATTCTAAATTTGATGGAATAATCGAATTTGCGAAGTGCGCATGCGCATTGCCAACTGTCTTATTTATTATCCGATTTTCATCAAACTTGGTATTTATGTGTATAAACAAATTCTAAATTTGATGGAATTATCGAATTTGCGTAGTGCGCATGTGCATTGCAAACTTTCTTATTTAATATCCGATTTTCATCAAACTTGGTATGTATGTGTATAATCAAACTCTAAATTTGATGGAATTATCGAATTTTTGTTGAGCGCATGCACATTACCAACTTTCTTATTTCTTATCCGGATTTCATCAAACTTATTCTTTATTAATTGACAAATATTCTTTTATTCCTAGTAAATATACTTTAAACTCCAGGCACTTTTGGATATTTGCATTTAGAGATGCAGAAAGGTATTTACATACAGTAATTGCAATAGACCATCTTCGTATGTACCTGAATGTCGTAACCCGCCCTGCATCAGTACTGTTATTAGAACAGTTCTAGTTTTTTTTGTGGGACAGTCCCAGTTTGTTATCGAAATGTCAATTCTTTTTTTTTTTTTTTTTTTTTTTTCATTTCGTCCACACCTTCCTGAGCTTAGCTTACAATAGTTGCAGCAACCATTCAACATTCACGAACCTTAGATATAGGCGACGATGTGCATAAATATATTTTGGATCTTTTTTGCAAAACCGGAAGTGCTACAGTTCAACATGTGCAGAACTCGAAAATTGGCTCTTTTGATTTTCCTGAAACTCTTCGATTTTTATTCAGCCAATTTGGCTGAACCGAATTTCAAAGTTTTGGTGTCAAATGAAAGAACATAAAAATTAAGAAAGATCGCAGGAAGCCGATTTTTGAATTTCGATTTTGCTTTTTTGCAATTTGCGATTGAATTTTTTCAATATTTGATGGCGTATATCACGTGACCTTGACCTTTGATGACCTTGACCTTTATAGGGTCAAAGGTCATTGACCTTGGCTATCATTTGATACTTTGACCTTTGACCTCCGACATGTACTTCCGGTTTTATAGCTATCCGTAAAAAGCCAAATTCGCAACTTTGGACTGCTCTAGCACGTGACCTAATTAACCTAGAGGGTTAATTTTTTCGGTTTTCTAATGTGCTTCTCATGCACTTTACATAGATATAGAACAATTGCTTTTTTTAAAGCAAAATTGAAATTCGTGATTTTTCAAATTTGAGTTTAGTTTTACCATATTTGTGTCTTTTTATCTTCGTGTATGTATATCTTATGACCTATTCTATGTAGAACCTTGATATTTGGAATACAACTAAACACTTTGAATATGAATTCACCTATGACAAAAAATTGGGGTGGGCGTGGCACATCCGGGTTGAATTACTAATTGTTTACATTTTGCCGCTGGGGCATAACTCGCATAGGATGCGTTTGTTCAAAAAGGGACTTTGCACACAATTACCTCATCCTTTTGGCCAGTTTGTGTTAACAGCTCAGTTGTTTCAGCTTTATAGTTCCAAAAAAGGAACGGGTTTTAACATTTGGATATTTTCATTTTTCGATTTTGACCTTTATTGACATTTGTTGACCTATATCTTTTGACCTGAATAATGTAGAAGCTTGAAATTTAAAACACAACGTAACATTTGGAATATCAATTACCCTATGCAAAAAAATTAGGTGGGCGGGGCACATCCGGGTAATATTACTCATTATTGATATTTTTGGCCAGGAGCATAACTCGCAAAGTATACGTTTGTTCAAAATGGAACTTTGCATACAATTATCTCATGAATTGAGCCACTTTGTCTTAGAAGTTCGGTTGTTTCCGCTTCTTAGTTCAAAAAAAGGAACAGGTTTTGGAAATTCAAAATTTTTAATTT
This sequence comes from Lottia gigantea, assembly GCF_000327385.1. Classification (NCBI taxonomy): domain Eukaryota; kingdom Metazoa; phylum Mollusca; class Gastropoda; family Lottiidae; genus Lottia; species Lottia gigantea. The sequence goes on from NW_008710757.1 coordinate 11,403, forward strand.
TTGACCTTGACCTTTGATGACCTTGACCTTTATTGGGTCAAAGGTCATTGACGTTGTCTAATAGTTTATGCTTTCATATTTGACCTTTGACGTCTACTTTCGCTTTTATAGCTGTCCAAAAACATCCAAATTCGCAACTTTGGACTGCTCTAGCACGTGACCTAATTAACCTAGAGAGTAAATTTTTTCGGTTTCCTAATGTGCTTCTCGTGTACTTTACATAGATATATAACAATCGTTCTTTTAAAGCAAAATTGAAATTCGTGATTTTTTCAAATTTGAGTTTTTTTTTTTTTTTTTTTTTTACAATATTTGCGACTTTTTGAGCTTGGTATATGTATATCTTATGATCTATTTGATGTAGAACCTTGATATTTGGAATATAACTAGATACTTTGAATATGAATTCACCTATGACTAAAAAACTTATGTGGGCGTGGCACATCCGGGTTAAATTACTAATTGTTTACATTTTTGGGAAGGGGCATAACTTGCATAGAATACACTTGTTCAAAAAGGAACTTTGCACACAATTACCTCATCCTTTTGGCCAGTTTGTGTTAACAGCTCAGTTGTTTCAGCTTTATACTTTCAAAAAAGGAACGGGTTTTAACATTTGGATATTTTCATTTTTCGATTTTGACCTTTTTTGACTTTTGTTGACCTATATCTTTTGACCTCTATTATGTAGGAACTTGACATTTGGAACATAACGTAACATTTTGAATATTGATTAACTTATTCAAAAAAAATTGAGTTGGGCGTGGCATTTCCGGGTTAAATTACTCATTATTGACATTTTTGGCCAGGGGCATAACTCGCAAAGTATACATTTGTTCAAAATGGAGCTTTGCATACAATTATCTCATATATTGAGCCACTTTGTCTTAGAATTTTGGTTGTTTCCGCTTCATAGTTCAAAAAAAGGAACAGGTTTTGGAAATTCAATATTTTCAATTTTTGACCTTGACCTTTGTTGACCTTGACCTTTGTAGGATCAAACGTCATTGGCATTGGCTATCTATTTATACTTTTATATTTGCTGTCCTATGTCAACTTCCGGTTTTATAGTCGTGTGCAATTAGAAATTTTGATGACATATATCTCTTGATTTTGACCTTTTTAGACCTTCTCCTTTACAAGATCAAAGGTCATTGACCTTGGCTATCTGCTGATACTTTCATTTGTGAGGTCTGACGTCTACTTCCGGTATTAGAATCTTCTAAAAAATGAAAATTTCTCAACTTTAGACTGTACTTGCACATGATCTAATTATCGTGGAAGGTTGAT
>NW_008710757.1:43579-45164 GCF_000327385.1 Lottia gigantea
ATATTATAAAATATATACATCTTTTTACTACTGAAGTTAGGGTAATGGTAGGTTTAGGATATTATAAAATATATACATCTTTTTACTACTGAAGTTAGGGTAATGGTAGGTTTAGGATATTATAAAATATATACATCTTTTTACTACTGAAGTTAGGGTAATGGGAGGTTTAGGATATTATAAAATATATACATCTTTTTACTACTGAAGTTAGGGTAATGGTAGGTTTAGAATATTATAAAATATATACATCTTTTTACTACTGAAGTTAGGGTAATGGTAGGTTTAGGATATTATAAAATATATACATCTTTTTACTACTGAAGTTAGGGTAATGGTAGGTTTAGGATATTATGAAATATATACATCTTTTTACTACTGAAGTTAGGGTAATGGTAGGTTTAGGATATTATAAAATATATACAACTTTTTACTACTGAAGTTAGGGTAATGGTAGGGTTAGGATATTATAAAATATATACATCTATTTACTACTGAAGTTAGGGTAATGGTAGGATTAGGATATTATAAAATAAATACAAATTTTACCACTGAAGTTAGGGTAATGGTAGGTTTATGATATTATAAAATATATACATCTTTTTACTACTAGTAATGTTAGGTTTAGGATATTATAAAATATAAACAACTTTTTACTACTGAAGTTAGGGTAATGGTAGGTTTAGGATATTATAAAATATATACAACTTTTTACTACTGAAGTTAGTGTAATGGTAGGTTTAGGATATTATAAAATATATACATCTTTTTACTACTGAAGTTAGGGTAATGATAGGTTTAGGATATTATAAAATATATACAACTTTTTACTACTGAAGTTAGGGTAATGGTAGGTTTAGGATATTATAAAATATATTCATTTTTTACTACTGAAGTTAGGGTAATGGTAGGTTTAGGATATTTTAAAATATAAACATCTTTTTACTACTAAAGTTAGGGTAATGTTAGGTTTAGGATATAATAAAATATATACATCTTTTTACTACTGAAGTTAGGGTAATGGTAGGTTTAGGATATTATAAAATATAAACATCTTTTTACTACTGAAGTTAGGGTAATGGTAGGTTTAGTATATTATAAAATATATACATCTTTTTACTACTGAAGTTAAGGTAATGGTAGGTTTAGGATATTATAAAATATATACATCTTTTTACTACTGAAGTTAGGGTAATGGTAGGTTTAGGATATTATAAAATATAAACATCTTTACTACTGAAGTTAGGGTAATGGTAGGTTTAGAATATTATAAAATATATACATCTTTTTACTACTGAAGTTAGGGTAATGGTAGGTTTAGGATATTATAAAATATATACATCTTTTTACTACTGAAGTTAGGGTAATGGTAGGTTTAGGATATTATAAAATATATACATCTTTTTACTACTGAAGTTAGGGTAATGGTAGGTTTAGGATATTATAAAATATAAACATCTTTACTACTGAAGTTAGGGTAATGGTAGGTTTAGTATATTATAAAATATATACATCTTTTTACTACTGAAGTTAGGGTAATGGTAGGTTTAGGATATTATAAAATATATACAACTTTTACTACGAA
>NW_008710758.1:0-5757 GCF_000327385.1 Lottia gigantea
TATGCCCAAACATTTCAACCAAAGAAAGTATCCGAGGAATTAGATTGGGTATTTTACTTCATAAAGATCAAAAAGGGTAGTGGTGTTACCCTACTCAAAAAGATGAATGAACATATCGGTATAAATTGTTATATACCAAGTGATGGATACTGCTTTGTAAAGTGCGTAAATCGTGTTTTAAACGAAGACTACACAAAAGAATTTCAATGTTTCATCAACAGTTTTTCAAAATCAAACAGAAAAGGAGTTATGACAACTGCTAGAATCTGTGAATTCAATAAGAAATTTAATACTTATTTTCAAATTTATATGCCCAAACATTTTCAACCAAAGAAAGTATCCGAGGAATTAGATTGGGTATTTTACTTACATAAATCACATTTCTGTCTCAATAGAAGAGTTAACAAAACCTTAGGCATTACAGAAATAGAAGATAATTACGATGAAAATGTATGGAGAACTTGTAAAGATGATAATGTGGTAACACAAGTTTCACCTTTAAAACTAAACGTTTTTCCAACAATTCACGATGATTGTTTATACGCATGGGATTGCGAAACCTATAGCGAAAAAGAAACGAATTAAGCCATTCCTTATTCTTGCACGTTAATTAATTTAGAAAAACTAAGAAAAATGTTAGACAGAATAAAACATAACTTTCCACATTTAAATCCCACTGATAGTGTACCAGAAGAATTTTATAATAAATTAATGAATATAGTAGAAATATTTGTGGGTAAAGATTGCATCGATCAAATGTTGCAATATTTAGGAAAAATAGATAAAAAAAAATTAACATTAATTTCTCATAACGGAAGCGGTTTTGATAACTGGATCGTGCTTAAAAATGCGAAAAAACTAACGCAATTTCCACTAGTAACAGCTAGAGGCATTCTGTCTCTACCTTTAACTTATTTATTCACCGATGAATATTTACAGAAAAAATGGAAAAGACAAAAACAAATAATGGGCAACTCTAATTATTTGCAAAATACTAATTTCATATGTTCCTATCAACATGAAAAATCTAGTTTGGCGGCATGGAGAAATTCATCTAATCTACCGATGAATTTGAGAAAGATCACCGATATTAATATTGCAAAATACACCAAAGATAATTGGGAATCATTAAGACATGAATGGGAACCTTATGCTAAAAGAGATACGTTATGTCTCGGAGCTTCTTTGATAAAATATAACACAGTTATGAAAGAAGTTGTATTCCAGAATATTTCCAATAATCTAACGGCTCCTTCTTTATCTTTAAAGGGTTGGTATTATTTATATCATTACAATAAAGAAATGGTTGAATAAGAATGGTATGAAACTACTATAATGGTTCCGAAACACACCGAAAAAGAAAACGTAGAAAAGATATTTTATCAGACAATCCATTAAAGGAGGAAGAGTTTCGGCAAATCGAAAATCATTTGAAACGAACAAAATGGATGAAATTTGTAATATATTAAAGGAGTTTAGTGAAACACCAAGTGATAATATAATTGATTTATTTAAAGAGTATAGTAAAAGTAAAAAGGATAAAACGGAAGTTAATTCAAAACCTAAAAAATAAAATGTACTAAACTAATGGCCTTTGATGCTAACAGTTTGTACGCTTCCATGTCGGATTTAGATAGCGAATATCTGAGAGAGGAAAGTGGTAGACCATTTCTACAAGAAGAAAATAAAGAATTTGTTAAGCTCTTTAATGAGCAGAAATTCAGACCAAACCAAATTCTGGTTTGAATATCCTACCAAGATGTTCTTCCAACCCATACCAACTAAAGATAAAATTACTTTTACGAACAAAGAAGGTAATAAGGAAACTGGCACTAAAATCAGGTTCAGAAATGGTTTCTGTTCAGAAGTTTTAACATCGGTCGATATTCAACAAATAGTTAAAGCCGGTGGACGAATTATTAAAATAGTAGATGGTATAGTATACGAAGAAAATTTTAAAACTCCACCATATAGAGATTATATTTTAATTTTGAGAGATCTAAACGAGAAGGTAATATCGTAGGTAGTAATTGTATGAAATTATTAGGTAATTCATTGTATGGTAAATCTATTCAGAAGGATATAACTACATCGAGACATCTATGGAGTGAAGCAACTTTAAAAACCAACTTTGATTCACACGTCAAAAGCTTTCCTAAAGTAAATGAGACTCAATATATCGTTGAGATAAATGAAGAAGAAAAAGAATTTGACTGTACATCTCCTAAATCTACATGACTAACACCTAGTCGTTTGGGGTCATCAAAAAATAATGAATAATTTTATTCACGTAATAGATGGATTTTATAAGCCGGAAATATACTATACAGATACTGATAGTTTATACATTTCGTCTAGCAATTGGGATAAATTAAATGAAGCTGGGTTGGTGTCTGAAAATGATTATTGTAAAGGAAAGAATGATTACGGTGATGGTGGAATCATATTTGGCGCCAAAAGTTTAATATAATATTATTTTAACTTCCGACGGTATTCTAAAAGAAAAGAAAACGTTGTTACTCTAAGGATAAGATATCTGTAGAAGATTATATTCGATTAGCTAGTGGACATGATGTGACGAATGAATTTAAGAAAGTAGTTATTCCAAAGGATGATGATAGACAAAAGAAAGTTTTCAGAAGTTATCTGAATCTCGTTAAAAGAAAAGCACCGGATGATGAAGGAATCAGGTATCCTTATGGTGATAAAGATGACTTGAGTTTGGATGAAAACTACGAATTTGATGATTGCGATTACCTTACTATTCAAGAAGAGAATGAAGATTGTTAATTTTTTTTGTTTTAAATGAAGTTGAATAACAATTTCCTCGTTACCAAAATCTATAAACCTATTTTTACCATCTTTGATTTCCAGATTTATATCTTTAATCATAAAGGAATTAAGTGGCAAATATGTTGTTTGAAATGGTTTCTCTATAATTCTATATCCTATCGTTACAGTGAATGTTGGAAGACTGTAAATAATCTGACGTTTGTATTTATTGAAAAATCCACCGTTTATCAAATTGCAATGTATATTTATCACATCGATATCATTCTCGATATTAGCTTCGTGTGGTGCTAAAGTGGATTGCGTGTATATTTGTTTATCAAATCCTAGTAACGCATTCAATGAATTTTCTATGTTAAAATCAACTTGACTATTATTTCTTAATATCAATTTTATTTTGTTCAGATTCAATTTTAATATTGTATTTACCATTTACACTTCCTCCATATTCAGATAGGTATTCGTTAATGGCTATGTATTCGTAGCTTCCTGGTAGTAAACGTATGGTTTTGAATGTAACTCCATTATCTGTTGATATTTTAATTGGTTATTTTTTTCATTGATATTTCTAATGGAATTGTAAACAGAGAAATACTTTAATCCCAATTCATATTCTTGATAGCGATCGAGTTCGTACTCATAATCTAGAGACAATTCAATGTCTGATTTATTTGAGGTGATAATGAATAGTTGTTTTTTATTTGACATTTTTAATCACGCTTTTATAATCATTTTTATCTATAATACCTTTTTCTAGGAGTTTTTAATATACAATTTACTTCATTATTTTTGTCTGTGCGATCGATGTCCTTCCTTCATTGCCGTTAATATTACTCGTAATCTATTAAGTAGTTCCTCGTTGTTGTCGGATAAAAACCGTTATACCTTGTCCAGATGCCACCATATCATTGTCTATTTCTTGTATGATTGGATAATCTTATGCATAATCATCTGCTTCATCATCTTCATATTCATCAGGAATAACTTTATATATGTTTCAACTGCTTTCGATCTTCTTGTTTCGGGTCCCGACTTTCTTATTGCACGTAAAAATTTTGAGTATGCTAGTAAATCCTTGTAATAATGCCAATCCCGCCATTCATTAAATCTATTAATCCTTTTGTTAATGTAAATATTAAGTCTTTTGTATCGATTTTGAATAAAGGGGAATTTGCCCTAAATTTATTCTAAATCCATTAAACAATATCCTCTTGAGATTTTAATATTGGTTGAAATAGATTTTGTAGATTTTCTGTTAATCCAAGTTGTTGTAATTTGTTATTTTCAACTTGGGTCTTTATTTTATTCTTAGCTTTGATATATTCTGTATTTCTTTTTAAAATATTATTCCAATCGCTACTCATTTTAAAAAAAAATAAAATTAACATGTCGATCATAACTCTTTCACCCGCAGGTTTTCTAGTATTATTTATCATTTATATCCATGATCATCTAGGTTTTTCCATTGCGCTTAATGCATCTCTGTCCATTCCGTGATTAATCGATTGAATGATTTGAGATAAATCTTTATCGTTTAATTCAAATAATAAAAAACGATGTGCATTTTTCTAATGACCATAGAATCCATCCCGTAAAAAGATTATGATGTCTTCCTTTCGTGAAGAATTTTTGTTGAACAGCTTGATTTCTTTGCGCTACGCAGTCGTCTAATAATATTAAGTTCTTTCGATTGCTATCAATATTAGACAAGTCTAGGTCATTAACATTTTTCGTAAGAAAAACTTTTATATCCGTTGGATTCTTTGCTTCAATGTAGTTATCTATGACATCTTTTATTTCCGCTTCTTCTTCTTTTTCTTCATAATATTGAAATATGTCTTGAACATCTTTCTTTGGTAAATATTCTAAAGCTTTGAGGAATTGGTAATACGATTGCTCTGGTGTTGGTGTGTAGATATATAGTGAATTGAAATCTAAAAGTTTAGGTGTTGTCAAGATGTTAAAAGTGAGATGAGTTTTCCCAGAACCAGAACTACCCCATATACACTTGGGTTATTAGGAAATATTTCTGAATGATTAAATTTTTTGCCCATTTGTTATTATTTTATTTTATTCCAAAAATCACTCCTTCTCCTTTATACTTTGAAAGAAATAATCCTTCTCCAGTGTGTATATTTTTAAAAAATATTCCATTACCCTTATGTTTGACTTTGACTTCTCCTGTGTCAATACTATCTACTAATTTATTTAATCCTTGTTTAACAGTTTTCTTGGTTTCTTCCCCAAATCCTTTTCCAAATTCTTTTATTGTGCCTATCATATCTCCCACTCCTGAACCTTTGGCTTCCTTTTCCATTATCAAATTATGTCTAGGTTCTTCAGCGGCTTTAGCATCAGCTGCTTTCTTTGCGTTGGCAGCTTTGAATTCGGCAGATATTCCACCAGTTGCTGCACCCACCGCTGCAATACCACCAAATATTAAAGGTAGTAGGACAGGTAAAAATGTGTTCGCGTCAATTCTTTCTAAGTCATATCGTCTCTCACTTTACAATATTTGTACTTATCAATACGTTTTTTTAGTTATGCTGATTTTTTTACCGTTGAAAGTTATTACAGTTGGGGAATCTGTTTCAATAGCTTGAATTTTTTTCATAAGTTTCTGGTTTCATTTTTAAGGGGGTATTTTTTACTCAATTCTTATCATACTTCTATCAGCTATTTTAATTAAATGTTTTGCTTCTTCGAGTAGTAAACAATAACCTGTTACATCTCCTTGTGTTTTTTCAATATGAATATTCATATTCACCCCTGTTTTGAAAAGATCTTCTTGATGAGCTGATAGATCAAAACAGAAGATTGGATGATTAAGTGCAAAATCTACATATTCAAACTGAGGTGGATTTCCAAATAATTCACACATATTTTTATAGTTTATATACAATTCATTATAATCCTTTGTGGTTGGATTAATTCTTAAATGTTGATTAGGATATTTATCGTTGTTAA
>NW_008710758.1:9840-13640 GCF_000327385.1 Lottia gigantea
AAAGGTGCCAAGATTCTGCTAAGATGTTGGGCGATGTTATAGAAGACAGAATCCCAAGAGCATATGAGTAGCCGAGCCTTGATGGAGTTGAGTGCTCCTGTGGAAGTTCTTATATAGGGGAAACAAAGAGACCCCTTGATGTTTGACTCAAAGACCATCAAGACAAGCCCGGCAATGAAGGAACATCTGCTGTGGCTGAACATCTTGCTATGGGAAGGAAAACAGGACATAAAGTCAACTTTGACAACACTAACATACTTCATTGACTTTATTTCAATTATTTTACTTAATCAGTCTGTATGTTATTTTAAGAATTATGTACCTCTTATTGTACCTGTTAAAATTCTTAATAATAAGCATTAATGTTTATATAGTTTGCCCATCACTTCTTCTCATTATGTGCCTGAGGACGACGGGGGAAACACGTTGAAACGTTGCATGAAACTTTAGCCAGTGATTGTTGTTCCATAAAGCTGTGTCTATGTTGTGTACGGGTCGACACTCGTATCGGGTAGCTTGTGCCTGGTGTGATTGGACTACTTGGATAGATCACGTGGTATGCAAGTCCGTGCGATTTATGATTGTGTGAGACAGACATTGACAGACGAACATCATGGCTGGTTTGGAAAGGTTCGGTTCTCAATTGTGAAATCCCAAGAGCATGTCTCCCCCTCGTTACTGAAGGTATGTGTATGATATGTTGTCCTTGTAATAAATGGTAATTAACGCTGTTGTTGTTATCTTTCATCTATATATCGTACTCACAATTGCTAAATGCCATTCAAAGACTTTAGGTATTTTGAGCTTATATTTTCACTTTTAATGATGATATTTCTACATCAAATTCATCTAAAATTTCATTTAATTCTTCCAATTCTTTAACGGTAATGTTCTTATCTTCTATTGATCTTTCAAAAAAAGTTTATGAAGACAAGTTTTTAAGATTTGTGTTTTCTTTTTATAATATTTCTTTTTTGAAGTAAAACCCATCCACAAGATGATGTTTAAACAGCAGTATATGAGGCTATTATAGTTGGGACAATTACTGGAAGCATTAATGCACCAGTTACGACTATTGCCACTGTTACTCCAACTGAATTGTGCTTAATGTTTTGAAAACGAAATCAATTCTACTCCATGTTTTCCTACATTTATTGTATTGTTCTAGTGTTATCTTTAACTCATTTTGTTTTTCTATCATGTATCGTTGTCATTCTAGTTTTACTTTCTCTTTTTTTTCAATTATGTATTGTTTGCTTTCGACTTTATCCACCCCTTCAGTATCAGGGATTTAGGTGGTAAAATAATGACGTTTACATTTTGAATCATTAATATTGTTAAGATGAACTGAAAATGTTGGTTTTTCAATATTAACGGTTATCTTACAATTACAAATATATACCTTTGATGTAGCTTCATCCTCGATTATCGATGAATGTATTATAGACTCTTTATTTTGTTGACTTTTATGAACATCAACTGAGGAGCAGTAACGTTGATGATACAGACAATGTAGTTTTACATATTCAAAGTCTAATGATAAAAACTCCTTGTTTCATCTTCTTTTCGTGGTTCTGGTTTTTTAAATTCATAAATATAGTTGATTCACTCTTAACTCTTTCATCTTCATCACTCAAATTTCCAAATGGAAGATTAAAATAATATGATTAATTTTTTTCCTTCAATTCGTTTTTATGTGCGATTATATTTTTTTACCTGTTTTAAAACTTTGTTATTAATAGTAGTTGTTGAATTTTGGTATCATCAATATTTGTGGGACTTTGCTTTGCTTGAAATATGTTATCATATTGTCAATTCTTTTTTTTTTTTTTTTTTTCTATTTGTACACACCTTCCTGAGCTTGGACTACAATAGTTGCAGCAACAATTCAACATTCACAAACCTTAAATATAGGCGACGATGTGCATAAATATATTTTGGATCTTTTTTGCAAAACCGGAAGTGCCACAGTTCAATATGTGCAAGAATAGATAATCGGCTGCAGAAGTCGTATTTTTCGGTCGATTGTCTTTGAGTTTTCATTTTTGGAATCTACTGGCAAAATCTGAAAGAATAGCAGTTTCAAAATTTCAAAATTCGAAATTTTTTGCCAAATTTTGCATTTTTTTCATTTTTTTTGCTTTTTGTCTGATTAATCTGAAAAAAATTGAGCAAAGACAGTTTAAGAAAGTAAACAAAATGGTACAGTCAAATTTTCAATTTCACTTCCGGTTTAAACAGGAAATCGATGTTCACTTCCGGTTGAATATCTTCCGGTGTAATTTGTATAGGACAAAAAATTTTATGCTGATAGGTAGACAAAGTTATGACAAAAAAACGAAGAAAACAAAATCCGCAGACGTGAAACTTTGGCCGCCATTTTGATTTTTCTGAAATGATTCGATTTTTATTCAGACATAATGGCTCATCCGATTTAAATGATTTTGGTGTCAAATGAAAGAAGATAAAAAAAAAAACATGACATTAGGAAGCCGTTTTTCGATTCTCAATTTTGCTTTTTTGCAACATCCGGTTGAATTTTTTCAAAGTTTGAAGGGTCTCGTGATCTCGTGATCTTGAACTTTGATGACCTTGACCTTCATAAGGTCAAGGGTCATTGACCTTTGCTATCAGTTAATACTTTGACATTTGACCTCCGACATGTACTTCCGGTTTTATAGCTGTCCGAAAACAGCCAAATTCGCAACTTTGGACTGCTCTAGCACGTGAACTAATTAACCTAGAGGGTTAATTTTTTCGGATTCTTACTGTGCTTTTCATGCTCTTTCAAGTGATTTATAACAATTGTTTTTTAAAGCAAAATTGAAATTCGTGAATTTTTCAAATTTGAGTTTTTTTTTTACAATATTTCTGTTTCTTTGAGCTTGGTGTGTATATATCTTATGACCTATTTCATGTAGAACATTGAAACTTGGAACACAACAAGACAATTTGAATATGAATTAACCTATGACAAAAAAGTTGAGGTGGGCGTGGCACATCCGGGTTGAATTACTAATTGTTTACATTTTGGGAAAGGGGCATAACTCGCATAGGATACATTTGTTCAAAAAGGAACTTTGCACACAATTATTTCATTATTTTGGCCAGTTTGTGTTAATAGGCCAATTGTTTCAGCTTTATATTTCCAAAAAAGGAACGGGTTTTGAAATTTCCATATTTTCAATTTTCTATTTTGACCTTTATTGACTCTTGTTGACCTATATCTTTTGACCTATATGATGTAGAAGCTGTAAATTTGGAATACAACATAACATTCAGAATATCAATTAATCTATGCAAAAGAAATTGAGGTGGGCGTAGCACATCCGGGTTAAATTACTCATTATTGACAATTTTGGCAAGGGACATAACCCGCAACGTAAACATTTGTTCAAAATGGAACTTTGCATACAATTACTTCATCCGTTGAGCCACGTTGTCTTAGAAGTTCGATTGTTTCAGCTTTATAGTTCAAAAAAAGGAACAGGTTTTGAAAATTCTAAATTTCCAATTTTTGACCTAGATCTTTTTTGACCCTGATTTTTGTAGAATCAAAGGTCATTCACATTGGCTATCTATTTATACTTTTATATTTGCTGTCCTATCTCAACTTCCGGTTTTATAGCCGTATATATTTAAAAATTTTGATGACTTGTATCTCGTAACCTTGACCTTTGTTGACCGTCTCCCTTTCAATGTCAAATGTCATTGACCTTGGCTATCTTCTGATACTTTCATTTGTGAGGTCTGTCTTCTTCCGTTATAACAATCTTCCAAAGAATTCTTCTCAACTTTAG
>NW_008710759.1:0-1567 GCF_000327385.1 Lottia gigantea
TAAGTACACAAAGAAAGCTTCTACAATAATTAATCGAATGATTTAGTTTTCTAAAAGAAGGGCGAGAACTATATATCAATATTCTAGAAATGCTCGACTTGAAACTGACACCTAGTTTATTGCAATAATTGGATGGAACGAAGCTTAGAATCATCATGATAAAGAAATATTGGATTGTTTCCTTGGTGGAATGAGTAGGCCGTCTAGTTATCTACATTGTGGTGTTTCTCCCTCGACTTTGCACAACTCGACCACTACCCCTATTTTATAACTCTATCAATGTACATTGCACAGAATTGACAAGTGTTATAAGGTAGGGAATACAAGCTTGTCATTTGATCTGTCAAGACATAGATCGATTTTGGTCTAGTCGCTGCGATCATCTGGATGGTCCTTAATCAAATCAACAAGATCAAGCATTCATGAGGACGTAGAAAGTCAGCAAATGGGGCATTTTTCCAGTCGTCGATACTCTCATAGTGTAGAGTTGTACTTTACATTATTCCCAATATAATTGATACTCGATTCAAATTACTTCATGTGACTCATATTTCAGTTTTATGGCAATAAAAAGTTGTCATTAATGGGTTAATCCTGATTACTGATTAGAGTAGTATTAAGTAATTGTAATCGAACCCTTGTAATAAATCACAAGTTGTTGTCAGATTTACTACCAAAAAATAAGTTAGTATTTATCTAAAACTTGAGACCTGCATGTTGATTAATAATAAGGAAGGATACAGGTTGTGTAAATTAATTGAGAACTATAATAATCTCTAATCTTTCTATGAATAAAATAACTAACAATGATACGTCTGGAATAGAAATGATTATATTATTCAAATACTTTGAGCTAGTCTAAATTCCTAAATCTTTTCATAATCATGTCATAATCTTAATATCTCTAATTGCTACTCTATTGGGGAATTTTGTTCGACGTTTAGGTCTCTTATGTCTCTCAAAGACATGCATATTAAGCGGATATTCCAGTTATTAGTCAATCAAAACAGATATTTACTATCTACATCTAAAATAGTTATGTCCGTTTTACTCTGACCGAAAAGCTCAAATCTATATGTATTCAATGTTTTTGTAGATTTTTTAAGACGTCTCCAATGCCGTCGCAGAATATTCCGTATATAAACAATTTTGACCATTGATCTACTTCCGGTTCCTGGTTTTGAGTATTACATTTAAATCAATAAGTGAAATTTTTCTCTGGTCACTTATATTTGAAAAGATCTTTTAGTCAGCCTCTTAAAAACACTTTACATAAAACCATTAAGGTATGTCTAATATCAGCACAAAAACGCTTTTATGAATGAAGGGTTATCTAAATGTCTTTTTGATTAGCGTCATATATTCTCTAGTGTTATTATACTTTCCGTTGAATTCAAATGATATATGTTAGTGCTGTAGACTCAATAACAAGGCTGATTACAATATGAATAGCCTTGTTGTTCGAGTTGCTGACCAATTATTAAACCGGAATTTCCGATTTTGATCTCATTAACTTGTGTTTATTTGTTTACATATTTGGTACTTGCAACAGACTAATGTTATTTTT
>NW_008710760.1:0-1566 GCF_000327385.1 Lottia gigantea
TGGCGCTTCATTTCCAGAAATTCAAAATCCTGCAAATAGATGATGTCTGTTTTTGTTGTCTTGTTTTTCAGCAATTTTTTCCAGTGAATTATTTACGTAATGTGGCCTTAAATCAAGTAAGAACACCCTATGTGTATTTATCTGATATAGATTTTCTACCTATGTTTGGTTTATATGAATACTTAAAGAAAGCAGCTCCAATGATGGATCTTAAGGAACAAAAGAAGGTAAGAAAATTGTTAAAGTGTTTCATAAATTCAGCTCTAATTCAATCCTTAATTATTCAGCTTAAAAGTCAAAATATATGATTCTCTATTGCTACATCTAAACTCTTTTGGACCATTATAGTTTAAGCTATTGAAACCCAGAGATATAGGTTAACATATCCTAAATCTGAACTATTATCTTTTGTAGGCATTGATAGTTCCAGCTTTCGAAACCCAAAGATATAGATTAACATATCCTAAATCTGAACTATTATCTCTTGTAGGCATTGATGGTTCCAGCTTTCGAAACCCAAAGATATAGATTAACATATCCTAAATCTGAACTATTATCTCTTGTAGGCATTGATAGCTCCAGCTTTTGAAACCCAAAGATATAGATTAACATATCCTAAATCTAAATCTGAACTATTATCTCTTGTAGGAATTGATAGTTCCAGCTTTTCGAAACCCAAAGATATAGATTTACATATCCTAAATCTAAATCTGAACTATTATCTCTTGTAGGCATTGATAGTTCCAGCTTTCGAAACCCAAAGATATAGATTTACATGTCCTAAATCTAAATCTGAACTATTATCTCTTATAGTCATTGATAGTTCCAGCTTTCGAAACCCAAAGATATAGATTTACATATCCTAAATCTAAATCTGAACTATTATCTCTTGTAGGCATTGATAGTTCCAGCTTTCGAAACCCAAAGATATAGATTAACATATCCTAAATCTGAACTATTATCTCTTGTTGGCATTGATAGTTCCAGCTTTTGAAACACAAAGATATAGATTAACATATCCTAAATCTGAACTATTATCTCTTGTAGGCATTGATAGTTCCAGCTTTTGAAACGCAAAGATATAGATTAACATATCCTAAATCTGAACTATTATCTTTTGTAGGCATTGATAGTTCCAGCTTTCGAAACCCAAAGATATAGATCAACATATCCTAAATCTGAACTATTATCTCTTGTAGGCATTGATAGTTCCAGCTTTTGAAACACAAAGATATAGATTAACATATCCTAAATCTAAATCTGAACTATTATCTATGTTACATATGGGTAGTTTGTTTACATTCAGGTGAGAATATTATTTACTACATAACTGATTTAGAGGAGCTAAGTCAATAACAATACAGCCTTAAAGATGCTATCTGTGATGGGTGTTTCACCAACAAGTGTAAAATTGTGTTAATTTATCATTATCAATTAATGTTTCTCTGCTTTTTTTTTTTCAGATTTCATGTTTGGCCTCAAGGACATTCTCCAACTAATTTTGATAAATGGAGAACTGCAACAACACCATATACTGTAAGTGTTAATTACATATCTTTATATATA
>NW_008710761.1:0-2558 GCF_000327385.1 Lottia gigantea
ATAAGATGAAATCTGGTAATGATTATTTTTACTATAAATTTATAAAACGATTGACCGATAGGTGTTTGTATATTATGTAATAATCATTGCACATGCATCAAATGCTGTATTTTGGTAAGTAGGCCTACGTGACTCGATATGCGCGTGCTAATTTATAGAACTTATTTAATGAAATATTATGCGTGTACAGCATAATTATATGAATTTATTTAAATTATGTGTTTTAACGCATGTGCTGAGGGTGAAGCTGATTGAGCTAATATGACACCTGTTTATATATCGGGAGGGGGATTTGTATCAAACAAAAGGCTTTTTCCACGATTTACAGGAACGAGGGGTTCTTTTTTTGGGACTAGTACTTTTAGCAACCTCTCGTCATAGTTTGGAATTATCTTGCATATAAACATACCTGAAGACATGGTTTTAGCGCATGACTTCTGCATGTCGGCCTTCTGACATCATTTGATACCATCCATAACTTTAATCGTAATTTAACGTTACGAATTTTTAAGAAACACGTTTTAGACGGTAAATAACGTTATTTTACGTATTTCACAAAACGTCATTTAACGAAAGAATTTTCTAGAAATACATTTTTACGTTAAATAACGTTTTTCTTTATTTAACGTGCAAGATTAGTCGTACGAATTTTTGAGAAACGGGGTTCAGACGCTGATTACGGGTAAATACTTTAATAGGCCTGTCATCCACTTCCAAGATTTGGACAACAATGATAGGTTCGGTTGCCATGTTGCAAATGACTGGCCAAAGACAAGTGACTGCGCTTTTTAGAGGCGGGAAATTGAAAAAAGGGCTTTGGATTGGATAAAAAAGATCACGTGGTATTTATTTTTTAAACTTTTTTAATTCAACTTAAATCCATTAACTCTAACATATTGTCATTCATAAATCCTAAACATGTTTCGCCATCTTCAAAAGACAAATAAGGAAAATGGTGATGGGCCCAAGCATGGACTAAACGACCGTTTTCGGTCAGATAAGATTGGAACACCGATAAAGCATGGGATGACGGTACGTGGAATAATTCCCGCAGACAGCACTTTGATTTCCTTGAATCCTCCGGGTATTGTGACGTAAGGGTCCTTGACGCCGCGCAAAGTCGGCAAAATCTTGGCCATACACTTCTAGGGAACATCCAAACGAGGTTTTTCGAATCTCAATTCCAAAGACAAACTTCCTGACGACTTTGGATGAAAATTGACTTGATCAGCTCCGTGGTCATTGGTCAAATCAAATTCAAAGAGTGTGTAGCCTTTAATATAGTCGTTGTAAGACAAATGCAAAACTTCCTTAGTATTTAATATTCATAATCTTTTCAAATCAAATCTAAATAGGGAGTCGTGGCTTGTTGATGTGTAAAATGGGTGAAATATTCACCCACCACATCACCATTTTGGTTGCTGTCTTTCCAATTGGATGCGAACGTCGACCCCGACTACTAAAAAACACAAATCCATGTGTAGCCGGGATTGCATTTCAAACACTGAACTTTCACCCATCCTTTTTCTTCTGGCTCCCAACGCTTGGTTTACGACGGGTACGACAGCATCATCGGCACTGGTTTCAACGGCTTGTTGGTCGGTCGTGTCTTTATCCCACATCATTTGCTGATTTATGGAGTGCTGGAAACAAGCTGTAAAAGATAACCTCCCCCAAGTTGAAAAGGAAGTGCTGAAAGTCGACCGTGGCAAAGAAACCGTCAAGGGTGGATTAAAAAACATTCTACAAAACGCCGTCAAACCTGCTTTGAAATCTAGTAGTAAGCGAGTGATTATAGGTACCAGACGCTGATTGGCTGAGACGTATCACGTGACTAAATGTGACGTAGTAGTATAGGCGACCTTCTTAGAATAGCCTTCGACGAACTCGGTGACGCCTTTGACGGATTCTGGCTAACAGCTCTGGATCGATTCACCTTCGTCGCGGTGTCTCGTTCATCGCCGACTCTTCTAAAAGGTAGGTGTCCTCTGGTGTAATGATGACAGTTTTGCCATTGCGGGTAAATACTTTAATAGGCCTGTCATCCACTTCCAAGATTTGGACAACAATGATAGGTTCGGTTGCCATGTTGCAAATGACTGGCCAAAGACAAGTGACTGCGCTTTTTATAGGCGGAAAACTGGAAAAAGGGCTTTGGATTGGATAAAAAAGATCACGTGGTATTTATTTTTTAAACTTTAATTAATTCAACTTAAATCCATTAACTCTAACATATTGTCATTCATAAATCCTAAACATGTTTCGCCATCTTCAAAAGACAGACAAGGAAAATGGTGATGGGCCCAAGCATGGACTAAACGATCGTTTTCGGTCAGATCAGATTGGAACACCGATAAAGCATGGGGTGACGGTACGTGGAATTTATGCCACAAATAAAAGAAACAATAATGCCCGCAGACAGCACTATGATTTCCTTGAATCCTCCGGGTATTGTGACGTAAGGGTCCTTGACGCCGCGCAAAGTCGGCAAAATCTTGGCCATACACTTCTGGGGAACATCCAAACGAGTCGAAGAAATCACAATGGTCTTTTTCGCA
>NW_008710761.1:2984-4368 GCF_000327385.1 Lottia gigantea
TTGTTGGGCTATTTCAAAAATTTTGAATAACGTTAATTAAAAAGACAAGTTTTACATTTAGAAATTAGGATTAAGGGTCTTGATATTGGGTTTTCTTCTATTCTTATTCTGATCTGAAATTATAAAAAATAACTCGCGAAACATTACAATATGCACCCTTTGTAACTGAGATTTCCAGGCCACAGGCAGTCCTATTTATCTCAAACCTTCAATATATCCACGTTAAGTCTTGATGTAGGCTACAGATTTATCGACTCTTTTTTTAATCAACAGGCCGAGGTCAGGACTTTAATATTAAACTCAGTAAAAAAAAAAATAGCACCCGTCCACCCTGTCCACACTCGACACTAGCCTAGCGTTGATCTTAGATAATAAATGACTCACTATTTATCCTCGAAATAATAAACTGACCATTATTACTAAGCATTAGGGTAGGATTTGCTTCTTATTCTTACCATTCTCCTAAACGATCGGACTGAGAAGCCGTCAGGGCCAACCTTCACCACCACTGTCACTCATGCCAGCTTCTTCTTCTTCGACAGAAGCAAGAGGTTCATACATAATATGTATATGGTTTAATTTCATAGCAAGGTTCTTCAGTGTGATCCGAATCCAATTCGCCCTTGTGATAATACCCGTGCTTCACCAAAATCGGTTGACTGTGAAGAGGTATCCGCTACCATTTTGACGTACGTTCTGGGTATGAGGTCATTGACGCGACGAGATAACAAAGCGCGCTTTTTTATAGGCAATTCTCGGAAAGTCCGTATTTTTTCCATTTTTGAGAAAAGTAACTTTTCGAGAATTTTATTTAAATATTTTTTTTGTAAAAGATTAACAATCCAGGAGATATTCCACACATTTAATAAAAATCTAAAACAATCTAGACCCCTTTAAAGGCTACACACTCTTTGGATTTGATTTGACCATTGACCACGGAACTGATCAAGCCAATTTTCATCCCAATTCGTCAGGAAGTTTGTCTTTGGAATTGAGATTCGAAAATCCTCCATAAAATCCACTCGATTTGCTATTGTTTGCCGAATACGATAATGTCTTGGAAATCGACGTCAACCGCCAAGTTCTGGTGGATTGGTAAACCTCTGTATACTTCACAGTTGGAGGAAGGATTGGCCTGCCACATCCCTGAACAATTTGCAGGCGTGTTAGCCAGAAATCAACTACAAACCTTACAGCCAACACGCTATCCCTCAGCGTACGTTGTGAATACCGACGACGCAGGCCAGCCTGGAAAACATTGGACAGTTTTTGTATGCGAAAAAGACCATTGTGATTTCTTCGACTCGTTTGGATGTTCCCCAGAAGTGTATGGCCAAGATTTTGCCGACTTTGCGAGGCGTCAAGGACCCTTACGTCACAATAC
>NW_008710761.1:8170-9448 GCF_000327385.1 Lottia gigantea
TCAACTTGGGGGAGGTTATCTTTTATAGCTTGTTTCCAGCACTCCATAAATCAGCAAGTGATGTGGGAGAAAGACACGAACGACCAACAAGCCGTTGAAACTTGTGCCGATGATGCTGTCGTACCCGTCGTAAACCAAGCGTTGGGAGCCAGAAGAAAAAGAATGGGTGAAAGTTCAGTGTTTGAAATTCAATGCCGGCTGCACATGAATTTGTATTTACAAGATCGTTTTTTAGTGAACGGGGTCGACGTTCGCATCCAATTGGAAAGACAGCAACCTAAATGGTGATGTGGTGGGTGAATATTTCACCCATTTTACACATCAACAAGCCACGACGCCCTATTTAGATTTGATTTGAAAAGATTGGGAATATTAAATACTAAGGAAGTTTTGCATTTGTCTTACAACGACTATATTAAAGGCTACACACTCTTTGGATTTGATTTGACCAGTGACCACGGAGCTGATCAAGCCAATTTTCATCCCAAGTCGTCTGGAAGTTTGTCTTTGGAATTGAGATTCGACATAAATATCCTAGTTTACACATTTTTTAGAATACATCTCTTTAATAAAAGAAATTAAATCATATATGAATACGATTAATATAGAAGGTCCTACTACAACTATATGTCGCCCTTTTGTCCCGTTTCATTTAGAACTACTGTTTGAGAAAAATAAAGGCAGTAGCCATATTTATGATATATTAAGAGAAAATATTTCTATAAAATCACAAATTGAATATTATACGTTAGGCTATAGAGTGTGTGATTGGAGTAAAAACTATATGCTTCATTTTAATATTTCAAAGAATTCCAAGATAAACTGGTTTCAATATCGTATTTTACACCGTATACTACCCGTAAATTATTTTCTTCATAAAATAAAGAGTCTTGTACCTTTTGCCACCAACAACCTGAAACTTTAGAACATCTCTTCTTTGATTGTTCATATATTAAAATACTCTGGGATAAACTTATGAATATTATCAATGAAACTACTATTCTCCATATGGATGTATTAACTTTAGAAATTATTATGTTTGGCTCAAATTCTTTAATTGTACCTCTAAATTGGCTTCTTCTGCATTCGAAATTTTTTATTTATAGGTCAAGATTTTTAAAAATAATACCAACTTTCCCAGCTCTAATTAACTATCTCATCGATAATATTGTAGTTGAAAGATATCTCCAAATGAAAATAAATAACGAAACTTTAAATGGCAATTGGGATATTCTATTTGAAACTTTACAAGAACTCAAAATATCTTAATTAAAATTC
>NW_008710761.1:9498-10236 GCF_000327385.1 Lottia gigantea
CGTCAGGAAGTTTGTCTTTGGAATCGAAAATACTCCACAAAATCCACTCGATTTGCTATTATTTGCCGAATACGATAATGTCTTGGAAATCGATGTCAACCGCCAAGTTCTGGTGGATTGGTAAACCTCTGTATACTTCACAGTTGGAGGAAGGATTGGCTTGCCACATCCCTGAACAATTTGCAGGCGTGTTAGCCAGAAATCAATTACAAACCTTACAGCCAACACACTATCCCTCAGCGTACGTTGTGAATACCGACGACGCAGGCCAGCCTGGAAAACATTGGACAGTTTTTGTATGCGAAAAAGACCATTGTGATTTCTTCGACTCGTTTGGATGTTCCCCAGAAGTGTATGGCCAAGATTTTGCCGACTTTGCGCGGCGTCAAGGACCCTTACGTCACAATACCCGGAGGATTCAAGGAAATCAAAGTTCTGTCTGCGGGCATTATTGTTTCTTTTACTTGTGTCATAAATTCCACGAACCGTCACCCCATGCTTTATCGGTGTTCCAATCTAATCTGACCGAAAACGATCGTTTAGTCCATGCTTGGGCCCATCAACATTTTCCTTATTTGTCTTTTGAAGATGGCGAAACATGTTAAGGATTTATGAATGACAATATGTTGGAGTTAATGGATTTAAGTTAAATTAATTAAAGTTTAAAAATAAATACCACGTGATCTTTTTTTATCCAATCCAAAGCCCTTTTTCCAGTTTCCCGCCTATAAAAAGCGA
>NW_008710761.1:10286-11307 GCF_000327385.1 Lottia gigantea
ACCCTCTTTGGATTTGATTTGACCAATGACCACGGAGCTGATCAAGTCAATTTTCATCCCAAGTCGTCAGGAAGTTTGTCTTTGGAATTGAGATTCGAAAAACATCCACAAAATCCACTTAATTTGCTATTGTTTGCCGAATACGATAATGTCTTGGAAATCGACGTCAACCGGCAAGTTCTGGTGGATTGGTAAACCTCTGTATACTTCACAGTTGGAGGAAGGATTGGCCTGCCACATCCCTGAACAATTTGCTGGCGTGTTAGCCAGAAATCAATTACAAACCTTACAGCCAACACGCTATCCCTCAGCGTACGTTGTGAATACCGACGACGCAGGCCAGCCTGGAAAACATTGGACAGTTTTTGTATGCGAAAAAGACCATTGTGATTTCTTCGACTCGTTTGGATGTTCCCCAGAAGTGTATGGCCAAGATTTTGCCGACTTTGCGCGGCGTCAAGGACCCTTACGTCACAATACCCGGAGGATTCAAGGAAATCAAAGTGCTGTCTGCGGGCATTATTGTTTCTTTTACTTGTGGCATAAATTCCACGTACCGTCACCCCATGCTTTATCGGTGTTCCAATCTAATCTGACCGAAAGGTCTAAGAAGGTCGCCTATACTAATACGTCACATTTAGTCACGTGATACGTCTCAGCCAATCAGCGTCTGGTACCTATAATCACTTGCTTACTACTAGATTTCAAAGCAGGTTTGACGGCCTTTTGTAGAATGTTTTTTAATCCACCCTTGACGGTTTCTTTGCCACGGTCGACATTCAGCACTTCCTTTTCAACTTGGGGGAGGTTATCTTTTATAGCTTGTTTCCAGCACTACATAAATCAGCAAGTGATGTGGGAGAAAGACACGAACGACCAACAAGCCGTTGAAACTTGTGCCGATGATGCTGTCGTACCCGTCGTAAACCAAGCGTTGGGAGCCAGAAGAAAAAGAATGGGTGAAAGTTCAGTGTTTGAAATTCAATGCCGGCTGCACATGAATTTGTATTTACAAGATCGT
>NW_008710761.1:11357-13411 GCF_000327385.1 Lottia gigantea
GTTTAAAAAAATAAATACCACGTGATCTTTTTTATCCAATCCAAAGCCCTTTTTCCAGTTTCCCGCCTATAAAAAGCGCAGTCACTTGTCTTTAGCCAGTCATTTGCAACATGGCAGGTTTGACGGCCTTTTGTAGAATGTTTTTTAATCCACCCTTGACGGTTTCTTTGCCACGGTCGACTTTCAGCACTTCCTTTTCAACTTGGGGAGGTTATCTTTTACAGCTTGTTTCCAGCACTCCATAAATCAGCAAGTGATGTGGGAGAAAGACACGAACGACCAACAAGCCGTTGAAACCGGTGCCGATGATGCTGTCGTACCCGTCGTAAACCAAGCGTTGGGAGCCAGAAGAAAAAGGATGGGTAAAAGTTCAGTGTTTGAAATGCAATCCCGGCTACACATGGATTTGTGTTTTTTAGTAGTCGGGATCGACGTTCGCATCCAATTGGAAAGACAGCAACCAAAATGGTGATGTGGTGGGTGAATATTTCACCCATTTTACACATCAACAAGCCACGACTCCCTATTTAGATTTGATTTGAAAAGATTGGGAATATTAAATACTAAGGAAGTTTTGCATTTGTCTTACAACGACTATATTAAAGGCTACACACTCTTTGGATTTGATTTGACCAATGACCACGGAGCTGATCAAGCCAATTTTCATCCCAAGTCGTCAGGAAGTTTGTCTTTCATGGCGTCATCAACCATGTCTTCAGGGGGTAACCTGAGTCTCCTAAGAGCATTCCACCTTCAGGAAGATTCATCACAGCTTCTGGAACACTTGAACTTTGATTAGGTCTGCACAGTGGTAGTCAAAAAGTGCTCAAACACAAATAAATTTTTTGCTTGAAAAGTTACAAAGCTACAAGGCTGAAACTTGCTGGGAATATCCAAATGGACTATCTCTACATGTGGGAAAAAACAGAACTCAAATATCTGCCATAGATCAAGAAATAATTTTGGTCAGTTTTCATGCATATAGGCCATAGGGACCAAATATGGCCAATGACCAACTTTGCCAAATATGACAATTTCTCTCATGTTTTGGTCTTTTCCTACTAATTGGACCCCAGGGAGTTCAAAAAACTCAAAAAAACTAAATAAAATCTGTAAGTTTGAAAAGTAGCAATTTCTGGTCTGCACAGTGGTAGTCAAAAAGTGCTCAAACACAAATAAATTTTTTGCTTAAAAAGTTACAGAGCTACAAGGCTGAAACTTGCTGGGAATATCCAAATGGACTATCTCTACATGTGGGAAAAAACAGAACTCAAATATCTGCCATAGATCAAGAAATAATTTTGGTCAGTTTTCATGCATATAGGCCATAGGGACCAAATTTGGCCAATGACCAACTTTGCCAAATAAGCCAATTTCTCTCATATTTTGGTCTTTTCCTTCTAATTGGACCCAAGGGAGTTCAAAAAACTCAAAAAAACTAATTAAAATCTGTAAGTTTGAAAAGTAGCAATTTCTGGTCTGCACAATGGTAGTCAAAAAGTGCTCAAACACAAATAAATTTTTTGTTCGAAAAGTTACAGAGCTACAAGGCTGAATCTTGCTGGGAATATCCAAATGGACTATCTCTACATGTGGGAAAAAACAGAACTCAAATATCTGCCATAGATCAAGAAATAATTTTGGTCAGTTTTCATGCATATAGGCCATAGGGACCAAATATGGCCAATGACCAACTTTGCCAAATATGCCAATTTCTCTCATGTTTTGGTCTTTTCCTACTAATTGGACCCCAGGGAGTTCAAAAAACTCAAAAAAACTAATTAAAATCTGTAAGTTTGAAAAGTAGCAATTTCTGGTCTGCACAGTGGTAGTCAAAAAGTGCTCAAACACAAATAAATTTTTTGCTTGAAAAGTTACAGAGCTACAAGGCTGAAACTTGCTGGGAATATCCAAATGGACTGTCTCTACATGTGGGAAAACCAGAACTCAAATATCTGCCATAGATCAAGAAATAAGTTTGGTCAGTTTTCATGAATATATGCCATAGGGACCAAATATGCCAATTTCTCTCATGTTTTGCTCTTTTCCTACTA
>NW_008710761.1:35919-36785 GCF_000327385.1 Lottia gigantea
AAAAACACTTTTNTGGGATAAAAAAACAGATGTATATTGTGATTTATAGAAATATCATGACTAAATTATGGCAGTGNAAAGGTGAATTTGATGACAATATTGTTGTCTATGATATCAAGGCATGAAATGGGTATACTAAAGCTAAAAATAGATTATGACATCACAAATTAGCATAAAACAACATTTAAAACTGCATTTAAGATATTTGATGCTGATATTAAAGATGGGTTTCCTTATTATTTTGTGACAAACTGAGAAAAATTATTTGATTAATTGATGTTTTTAATGAATTATCATGTATTCTTAATCATATCATTATGTTCTTGTTTTAATCAATCATAAATGTCCATGTATGTACAGTCTGGATAAACAAAACAGACTTTTTGACCTTTCAATGACAAAATCTAAACCTGGACACCCCAACTTCTTTTTTTTAGATCATTAAATGATTTAAGAGAAGACTATATTCCTCCATATTATCACACAGACAAATTTTATCAATTGATTAAGTCCTGTAAAAGTAATTGTATTATGCTGAACATGTCCAGTTTCTTGGATAAAGTGTGGAAAAATGCACCCAATACTCATTAGGTCCCTTCAGTAAGCATACAGAATATTAATACAATACTAAACTACCTTAGTTAACACGAAACCGTCCTGTAGACTAGAACGTTTTCTCGATTATCAAGTACTATCAAATATCAAGCTAAACCTAGTAAACAATTATTCGTCTGCTCATAGAACTACAGTTCTATCTTCTGCTTGAGTCATTTTGATTCGATCAAGTGAAGTGAAATTTGTTTGTTTGTTTGTTTGTTTGTTTGTTTGTTTATTTGTTTATATACTGTCATCTTCCTTCTCAAATT
>NW_008710762.1:0-1566 GCF_000327385.1 Lottia gigantea
CAAACCCATAATACAACTAATTACAAACATGACACAAATTATAAATATTTTCATGTGGGAGCATGATTTATAAATATCCGCTAGAAATAAACACAATTAACAATGAATAAAGATGTCGAGCTGTAGTTGATGATAAACCACTTACTTCCTGTTCTCAGACCGTCTTATCTTACTTGTTGAAATCTTACTTGTTGAAATCTAACAATCACCTTTTTATTTTTAATCTGAAATCTTTAAAACGTGTTAGTGATAATTTTACAATCGACCTTTCATTACAACTAGTTTACTTTATACTTTCACTTGACTTCATTACAACTAGTTTACTTTATACTTTCACTTGACTTCATTACAACTAGTTTACTTTATACTTTCACTTGACTTTATTACAACTAGTTTACTTTATACTTTCACTTGACTTCATTACAACTAGTTTACTTTATACTTTCACTTGACTTTATTACAACTAGTTTACTTTATACTTTCACTTGACTTCATTACAACTAGTTTACTTTATACTTTCACTTGACTTCATTACAACTAGTTTACTTTATACTTTCACTTGACTTCATTACAACTAGTTTACTTTATACTTTCACTTGACTTCATTACAACTAGTTTACTTTATACTTTCACTTGACTTCATTACAACTAGTTTACTTTATACTTTCACTTGACTTCATTACAACTAGTTTACTTTATACTTTCACTTGACTTTATTACAACTAGTTTACTTTATACTTTCACTTGACTTCATTACAACTAGTTTACTTTATACTTTCACTTGACTTCATTACAACTAGTTTACTTTATACTTTCACTTGACTTCATTACAACTAGTTTACTTTATACTTTCACTTGACTTCATTACAACTAGTTTACTTTATACTTTCACTTGACTTCATTACAACTAGTTTACTTTATACTTTCACTTGACTTCATTACAACTAGTTTACTTTATACTTTCACTTGACTTCATTACAACTAGTTTACTTTATACTTTCACTTGACTTCATTACAACTAGTTTACTTTATACTTTCACTTGACTTCATTACAACTAGTTTACTTTATACTTTCACTTGACTTCATTACAACTAGTTTACTTTATACTTTCACTTGACTTCATTACAACTAGTTTACTTTATACTTTCACTTGACTTCATTACAACTAGTTTACTTTATACTTTCACTTGACTTCATTACAACTAGTTTACTTTATACTTTCACTTGACTTCATTACAACTAGTTTACTTTATACTTTCACTTGACTTCATTACAACTAGTTTACTTTATACTTTCACTTGACTTCATTACAACTAGTTTACTTTATACCTTCACTTGACTTCATTACAACTAGTTTACTTTATACTTTCACTTGACTTCATTACAACTAGTTTACTTTATACTTTCACTTGAC
This sequence comes from Lottia gigantea, assembly GCF_000327385.1. Classification (NCBI taxonomy): domain Eukaryota; kingdom Metazoa; phylum Mollusca; class Gastropoda; family Lottiidae; genus Lottia; species Lottia gigantea. Next base: position 1,416 of record NW_008710762.1, read on the forward strand.
TTCATTACAACTAGTTTACTTTATACTTTCACTTGACTTCATTACAACTAGTTTACTTTATACTTTCACTTGACTTCATTACAACTAGTTTACTTTATACTTTCACTTGACTTCATTACAACTAGTTTACTTTATACTTTCACTTGACTTC
>NW_008710763.1:0-1867 GCF_000327385.1 Lottia gigantea
CAATTTGAACAGTTTTTCGACTCTAGTTTTTCGCCAAAATGAAGGAAAGAACTTTGAATCGAATTTCCGATCTACCCGGATCCCCCCCGGATCGATTTTTGTCAAAAAAAAGAAAATTTTTTTTTGGTCCAACTTAGAAATTTTTCCTGATCAAAATGACTAAAAAATGGCCGATTTTGGCCGTTTTTTTGCGTTTCAATACGACTTTTTGTAGCTGCCCCTGAAGGCCAACCGTAACTGCTACAGGGTTGCACTTTGATGGGTGAGTAGCCATTGTCTGGTTCTATACGGCACAAAAAACCAGGATGCTTTATCTTAATTAGTTCTGAAGTTACAGCCGCTCAAATTTTGCCTTTTTTTTCCCCACATTTAACCCAATTTGCACAGTTTTTCGACTCTAGTTTTTCGCCAAAATGCAGGAAACAACTTTGAATCGAATTTCCGATCTCCCCGGGTCCCCCCGGATCGATTTTAGTCAAAAAAAAGAAAATTTTTTTTTGGTCCAACTTAGAAATTTTTCCTGATCAAAATGACTAAAAAATGACCGATTTTGGCCGGTTTTTTGCGTTTCAATACGACTTTTTGTAGCTGCCCCTGAAGGCGAACTGTAACTGCTACAGGGTTGCACTTTGGTGGGTGGGTAGCCAATGTCTGGTTCTATACGGCACAAAAAACCAGGATGCTTTATCTGAATTAGATCCGAAGTTACAGCCGCTCAAAGTTTGCCTTTTTTTCCCCACATTTAACCCAATTTGCACAGTTTTTCGACTCTAGTTTTTCGCCAAAATGCAGGAAACAACTTTGAATCGAATTTCCGATCTCCTCTGGTCCCCCCGGGTCGATTTTAGTCAAAAAAAAGACATTTTTTTTTTGGTCCAACTTAAATATTTTTCCTGATCAAAATGACTAAAAAATGGCCGATTTTGGCCGGTTTTTTGCGTTTCAATACGACTTTTTGTAGCTGCCCCTGAAGGCGAACTGTAACTGCTACAGGGTTGCACTTTGGTGGGTGGGTAGCCAATGTCTGGTTCTATACGGCACAAAAAACCAGGATGCTTTATCTGAATTAGATCCGAAGTTACAGCCGCTCAAAGTTTGCCTTTTTTTCCCCCACATTTAACCCAATTTGCACAGTTTTTCGACTCTAGTTTTTCGCCAAAATGCAGGAAACAACTTTGAATCGAATTTCCGATCTCCCCGGGTCCCCCCGGATCGATTTTAGTCAAAAAAAAGAAAATTTTTTTTTGGCCCAATTTAAAAAATTTTCCTGATCAAAATGAATAAAAAATGGCCGATTTTAGCCGTTTTTTTGCGTTTCAACACGACTTTTTGTAGCTGTCCCTGAAGGCGAACCGTAACTGCTACAGGGTTTCGCTTTGGTAGGTGGGTAGCCAATGTCTGGTTCTATACGGCACAAAAAACCAGGATGCTTTATCTGAATTAGTTCCGAAGTTACAGCCGCTCAAAGTTTGCCATTTTTTCCCCCACATTTAACCCAATTTACACAGTTTTTCGACTCTAGTTTTTCGCCAAAATGCAGGAAACAACTTTGAATCGAATTTCCGATCTCCCCGGGTCCCCCCGGATCGATTTTAGTCAAAAAAAAGAAAAATTTTTTTTGGCCCAATTTAGAAATTTTTCCTGATCAAAATGACAAAAAAATGGCCGATTTTGGCCGTTTTTTGCGTTTCAATACGACTTTTTGTAGCTGCCCCTGAAGGCGAACCGTAACTGCTACAGGGTTGCGCTTTGGTGGGTGGGTAGCCAATGTCTGGTTCTATACGCCTCAAAAAACCAGGATGCTTTATCTGAATTAGCTCCGAAGTTACAGCCGCTCAAAATTTGTCTTTTTTCCCCCACATAACCA
>NW_008710763.1:8680-10952 GCF_000327385.1 Lottia gigantea
TCAGTCAAAAAAAAGAAAATTTTTTTTTGGTCCAACTTAAAAATTTTCCTCATCAAAATGACTAAAAAATGGCCGATTTTGGCCGTTTTTTTGCGTTTCAACACGACTTTTTGTAGCTGCCCCTAAAGGCGAACCGTAACTGCTACAGGGTTGCGCTTTGGTGGGTGGATAGCCAATGTCTGGTTCTATACGGCACAAAAAACCAGGATGCTTTATCTGAATTAGTTCCGAAGTTACAGCCGCTCAAAGTTTGCCTTTTTTTCCCCCACATTTAACCCAATTTGCACAGTTTTTCGACTCTAGTTTTTCGCCAAAATGCAGGAAACAACTTTGAATCGAATTTCCGATCTCCCCTGGTCCCCCCGGATCGATTTTAGTCAAAAAATAGAAAATATTTTTTTGGTCCAACTTAGAAATTTTTCCTGATCAAAATGACTAAAAAATGGCCGATTTTGGCCGTTTTTTTGCGTTTCAATGCGACTTTTTGTAGCTGAACCTGAAGGCGAACCGTAACTGCTACAGGGTTGCGTTTTGGTCGGTGGGTAGCCAATGTCTGGTTCTATACGGCACAAAAAACCAGGATGCTTTATCTGAATTAGTTCCGAAGTTACAGCCGCTCAAAGTTTGCCTTTTTTTTCCCCACATTTAACCCAATTTGCACAGTTTTTCGACTCTAGTTTTTCGCCAAAATGCAGGAAACAACTTTGAATCGAATTTCCGATCTCCCCGGGTCCCCCCCGGATCGATTTTAGTCAAAAAAAAGAAAATTTTTTTTTGGCCCAATTTAAAAAATTTTCCTCATCAAAATGACTAAAAAATGACCGATTTTAGCCGTTTTTTTGCGTTTCAATGCGACTTTTTGTAGCTGAACCTGAAGGCGAACCGTAACTGCTACAGGGTTGCGTTTTGGTCGGTGGGTAGCCAATGTCTGGTTCTATACGGCACAAAAAACCAGGATGCTTTATCTGAATTAGTTCCGAAGTTACAGCCGCTCAAAGTTTGCCTTTTTTTCCCCCACATTTAACCCAATTTACACAGTTTTTCGACTCTAGTTTTTCGACAAAATGCAGGAAACAACTTTGAATCGAATTTCCGATCTCCTCTGGTCCCCCCGGATCGATTTTAGTCAAAAAAAAGAAAATCTTTATTTGGTCCAACTTAGAAATTTGTCCTGGTCAAAATGACTAAAAAATGGCCGATCTTGGCCGGTTTTTTGCTTTTCAACACGACTTTTTGTAGCTGTCCCTGAAAGCGAACCGTAACAGCTACAGGGTTGCGCTTTGGTGGGTGGGTAGCCAATGTCTAGTTCTATACGGCACAAAAAACCAGGATGCTTTATCTGAATTAGTTCCGAAGTTACAGCCGCTCAAAGTTTGCCATTTTTTCCCCCACATTTAACCCAATTTGCAGAGTTTTTCGACTCTAAATTTTCGCCAAAATGCAGGAAACAACTTTGAATCGAATTTCCAATCTCCCCGGGTCCCCCCGGATCGATTTTAGTCAAAAAAAAGAAAATTTTTTTTTGGCCTAATTTAAAAAATTTTCCTGATCAAAATGACTAAAAAATGGCCGATTTTAGCCGTTTTTTTGCGTTTCAACACGACTTTTTGTAGCTGTCCCTGAAGGCGAACCGTAACTGCTACAGGGTTGCACTCTGGTGGGTGGGTAGCCAATGTCTGGTTCTATACGGCACAAAAAACCAGGATGCTTTATCATAATTAGTTCCGAAGTTACAGCCGCTAAAAGTTTGCCTTTTTTCCCCCACATTTAACCCAATTTGCACAGTTTTTCGACTCTAGTTTTTCGCCAAAATGCAAGAAACAACTTTGAATCGAATTTCCGATCTCCACGGGTCCCCCCGGATCGATTTTAGTCAAAAAAAAGAAAATTTTTTTTTGGCCCAATTTGAAAAATTTTCCTGATCAAAATGAATAAAAAATGGCCGATTTTAGCCGTTTTTTTGCGTTTCAACACGACTTTTTGTAGCTGTCCCTGAAGGCGAACCGTAACTGCTACAGGGTTTCGCTTTGGTAGGTGGGTAGCCAATGTCTGGTTCTATACGGCACAAAAAACCAGGATGCTTTATCAGAATTAGTTCCGAAGTTACAGCCGCTCAAAGTTTGCCATTTTTTCCCCACATTTAACCCAATTTGCACAGTTTTTCGACACTAGTTTTTCGCCAAAATGCAGGAAACAACTTTGAATCGAATTTCCGATCTCCCCGGGTCCCCCCGGATCGATTTTAGTCAAAAAAAAGAACATTTTTTTTTGG
>NW_008710763.1:14035-15289 GCF_000327385.1 Lottia gigantea
TCCCCCCGGATCGATTTTAGTCAAAAAATAGAAAATTTTTTTTTGGTCCAACTTAGAAATTTTTCCTGATCAAAATGACTAAAAAATGGCCGATTTTGGCCGGTTTTTTGCGTTTCAATACGACTTTTTGTAGCTGACCCTGAAGGTGAACCGTAACAGCTACAGGGTTGCGCTTTGGTGAGTATGTAGCCAATGTCTGGTTCTATACGGCACAAAAAACCAGGATGCTTTATCTGAATTAGTTCCGAAGTTACAGCCGCTCAAAGTTTGCCTTTTTTTCCCCCACATTTAACCCAATTTGCACAGTTTTTCGACTCTAGTTTTTCGCCAAAATGCAGGAAACAACTTTGAATCGAATTTCCGATCTCCCCGGGTCCCCCCGGATCGATTTTAGTCAAAAAAAAGAAAATTTTTTTTTGGTCCAACTTAGAAATTTTTCCTGATCAAAATGACTAAAAAATGACCGATTTTGGCCGGTTTTTTTGCGTTTCAATACGACTTTTTGTAGCTGCCCCTGAAGGCGAACCGGAAGTGCTACAGGGTTGCATTTTGGTGGGTGGGTAGCCAATGTCTGGTTCTATACGGCACAAAAAACCAGGATGCTTTATCTGAATTAGTTCCGAAGTTACAGCCGCTCAAAGTTTGCCTTTTTTTCCCCCACATTTAACCCAATTTGCACAGTTTTTCGACTCTAGTTTTTCGCCAAAATGCAGGAAACAACTTTGAATCGAATTTTCGATCTCCCCGGGTCCCCCCGGATCGATTTTAGTCAAAAAAAAGAAAATTTTTTTTTGGTCCAACTTAGAAATTTTTCCTGATCAAAATGACTAAAAAATGGCCGATTTTGGCCGTTTTTTTGCGTTTCAACACGACTTTTTGTAGCTGCCCCTGAAGGCGAACCGTAACTGCTACAGGGTTGCGCTTTGGTGGGTGGGTAGCCAATGTCTGGTTCTATACGGCACAAAAAACCAGGATGCTTTATCTGAATTAGTTCCGAAGTTACAGCCGCTCAAAGTTTGCCTTTTTTTTCCCCACATTTAACCCCATTTGCACAGTTTTTCGACTCTAGTTTTTCGCCAAAATGCAGGAAACAACTTTGAATCGAATTTCCGATCTACCCGGGTCCCCTCCGGATCGATTTTAGTCAAAAAATAGAAAATTTTTTTTTGGTCCAACTTAGAAATCTTTCCTGATCAAAATGACTAAATAATGGCCGATTTTGGCCAATGGCCGATTTTGGCCGGTTTTTTGCTT
>NW_008710763.1:19086-20319 GCF_000327385.1 Lottia gigantea
GGGCCCCTAAAGGCGAACCGTAACTGCTACAGGGTTGCGCTTTGGTGGGTGGATAGCCAATGTCTGGTTCTATACGGCACAAAAAACCAGGATGCTTTATCTGAATTAGTTCCGAAGTTACAGCCGGTCAAAGTTTGCCTTTTTTTCCCCCACATTTAACCCAATTTGCACAGTTTTTCGACACTAGTTTTTCGCCAAAATGCAGGAAACAACTTTGAATCGAATTTCCGATCTCCCCGGGTCCCCCCGGATCGATTTTAGTCAAAAAAAAGAAAATTTTTTTTTGGCCCAATTTAGAAATTTTTCCTCATCAAAATGACTAAAAAATGGCCGATTTTAGCCGTTTTTATGCGTTTCAATACGACTTTTTGTAGCTGCCCCTGAAGGCGCACCGTAACTGCTACAGGGTTGCGCTTTGGTGGATGGGTAGCCAATGTCTGGTTCTATCCGGCACAAAAAACCAGGATGCTTTATCTGAATTAGTTCCGAAGTTACAGCCGCTCAAAGTTTGCCTTTTTTCCCCCACATTTAACCCAATTTGCACAGTTTTTCGACTCTAGTTTTTCGCCAAAATGCAGGAAACAACTTTGAATCGAATTTCCGATCTCGCCGGGTCCCCCCGGATCGATTTTAGTCAAAAAAAGAAAATTTTTTTTTGGCCCAACTTAGAAATTTTTCCTGATCAAAATGACTAAAAAATGGCCGATTTTGGCAGGTTTTTTGCGTTTCAATACGACTTTTTGTAGCTAACCCTGAAGGCGAACCGTAACTGCTACAGGGTTGCGCTATGGTGGGTGGGTAGACAATGTCTGGTTCTATACGGCACAAAAAACCAGGATGCTTTATCTGAATTAGTTCCGAAGTTACAGCCGCTCAAAGTTTGCCTTTTTTTCCCCCACATTTAACCAAATTTGCACAGTTTTTCGACCCTAGTTTTTCGCCAAAATGCAGGAAACAACTTTGAATCGAATTTCCGATCTCCTCTGGTCCCCCCGGATCGATTTTAGTCAAAAAAAAGAAAATTTTTTTTTGGTCCAACTTAAATATTTTTCCTGATCAAAATGCAGGAAACAACTTTGAATCGAATTTCCGATCTCCCCGGGTCCCCCCGGATCGATTTTAGTCAAAAAAAAGAAAATTTTTTTTTGGCCCAATTTAGAAATTTTTCCTGATCAAAATGACTAAAAAATGGCCGATTTTGGCCGTTTTTTGCGTTTCAATACGACTTTTGTA
>NW_008710764.1:0-1563 GCF_000327385.1 Lottia gigantea
CAAACTGGTACCCATTATCATTATTGATAGGCTTTCTGAACACAGTCTTCAAAACTGATACCCATTATCATTATTGATAGGCTTTCTGAACATAGTCTTCAAAACTGGTACCCATTATCATTATTGATAGGCTTTCTGAACACAGTCTTCAAAACTGGTACCCATTATCATTATTGATAGGCTTTCTGAACACAGTCTTCAAAACTGATACCCATTATCATTATTGATAGGCTTTCTGAACACAGTCTTCAAAACTGGTACCCATTATCATTATTGATAGGCTTTCTGAACACAGTCTTCAAAACTGGTACCCATTATCATTATTGATAGGCTTTCTGAACACAGTCTTCAAAACTGATACCCATTATCATTATTGATAGGCTTTCTGAACATAGTCTTCAAAACTGGTACCCATTATCATTATTGATAGGCTTTCTGAACACAGTCTTCAAAACTGGTACCCATTATCATTATTGATAGGCTTTCTGAACACAGTCTTCAAAACTGGTACTGATACTACATTACTAATAGGCGTTCTGAACACAGTCTTCAAAACAGATACTGCAACTTCATTACTAATAGGCGTTCTGATCACAGTCTTCAAAACTGATACCCATTATCATTATTGATAGGCTTTCTGAACACAGTCTTCAAAACTGGTACCCATTATCATTATTGATAGGCTTTCTGAACACAGTCTTCAAAACTGATACCCATTATCATTACTGATAGGCGTTCTGATCACAGTCTTCAAAACTGATACCCATTATCATTATTGATAGGCTTTCTGAACACAGTCTTCAAAACTGGTACCCATTATCATTATTGATAGGCTTTCTGAACACAGTCTTCAAAACTGATACCCATTATCATTATTGATAGGCTTTCTGAACATAGTCTTCAAAACTGGTACCCATTATCATTATTGATAGGCTTTCTGAACACAGTCTTCAAAACTGGTACCCATTATCATTATTGATAGGCTTTCTGAACACAGTCTTCAAAACTGATACCCATTATCATTATTGATAGGCTTTCTGAACACAGTCTTCAAAAATGGTACCCATTATCATTATTGATAGGCTTTCTGAACACAGTCTTCAAAACTGGTACCCATTATCATTATTGATAGGCTTTCTGAACACAGTCTTCAAAACTGATACCCATTATCATTATTGATAGGCTTTCTGAACATAGTCTTCAAAACTGGTACCCATTATCATTATTGATAGGCTTTCTGAACACAGTCTTCAAAACTGGTACCCATTATCATTATTGATAGGCTTTCTGAACACAGTCTTCAAAACTGGTACTGATACTACATTACTAATAGGCGTTCTGAACACAGTCTTCAAAACAGATACTGCAACTTCATTACTAATAGGCGTTCTGATCACAGTCTTCAAAACTGATACCCATTATCATTATTGATAGGCTTTCTGAACACAGTCTTCAAAACTGATACAGAAACTTTATTACTGATAGGCGTTCTGAACACAGTCTTCAAAACTGATACAGAAACTTCATTACTGATAGGCGTTCTGAACACAGTCTTCAAAACTG
>NW_008710765.1:0-10285 GCF_000327385.1 Lottia gigantea
TAAGTCCAAATTAGGTCGAAACATGTATAATTTCCTATAGGCTTTGCATTGAAATAGGTCACGCGGCCCCATCAGCTGATAAAATTTTACATTGACTTGTTAAGCGCCCCGTAAAATGGATAATCAATGCTGGTTAATATGGACCATGAAATATCACATTATACGCAAACATTGTCGAGTTTCTCCGTGGTTATTCTCGTGAAAGGGCAATATGATGTAATTAAGTAGTTTTGTTCAACTACAGTAAATTATTATTTTATTCTTAACAAAAGTGCGATGTTTAAAGGGATACAGATTAGATAGATGATTGATTTAAATCAAAATGCTAAAATTTTTCTGAATTTTGAATCTTGCTTAAACTTTTTATTATACAAGTGTTTTGTGAACAAAATGTCATTGTCCTACAGTGACATCAAAATTGACATTATATACCTTAAAGGTGATGAACATGGCCGCATTGTTAGTCTATAAGGTTTTCAACTTCACGGTAATTACCCAAGGTAAATTTTGACATTTTTGGGGGAGGGGAGGGCTCTTTGTTGTCTAGTATGAACTTTATGGACAATCATAATTTATCGTTTTATTCTGTCCAGATATATTTTCCAACATAAAAAGGTTTACAGGTAAAGCCTAAGAGAAATCACAAAATAGTAAGGATTTATAAGGGGAAGGGTAGGTAATGCATTCGATCAAGGATTCTGAAAGGTGCAATAGACAGAAAAAAGTCGTTGCATTCCAAGAGCAAATATCTGAACGCCAAGTCATTTTATTGTTAGTAATTAAACAAAAGTGTCTCTTTAAATTCAGTCAAATTCCTGTACAGAGAGGGTTATTACAAAGTAGAACACTGTTGGTTACAAGTAACAATTTAAATATAAACTAGACTTTACCACCTCTCCAATCTGTCCGAAACTAATACATATTTATTTATTCATAAAGAGGCGTGGTTTAAACGCCAATGAAGATATTTAAGAATTATGCCAATGTACAGACATATCGTTAGGACCAATCATCATCATTGAAGGGATATGGGAGGGGTTATTGGAGGCGCAAATTTCAAATCAAAATCATACTTCAGTTGATTAGCTCATTAAGTAATGAGTTAGTCCGCGTGCGTAATGCGATAAAGTTACGTGGGTTCAAATCCTTCTCAAGGTAAGAAATACTTCCTTTCATTAGTCACAGATAGTGCTTGGCATGGTCTCGAGTTTAACCCTTATCGCATATCTTACGCGGTCTGCAAAAAACACTTCAGATCGAAAGTATGTCACGACGTAGTAAAATAAGAAAGTTAGCCAGTGTCATTAGATGATTTGTACCAATTTTCTGACAATATTATTTAAGAAATCACCTATTGAAATTGGAAAACAAATGTGCACTTAGAGCGAAACTGTAATATTAAGTTTCTTATGACGTAACTTTTTTAGTCCAAATGAAATTAATGGAGTTTTACGCCTTACTTTTCTGCACCATGTGGATTAATGATGACGTATTTTATTTAGTCCAAGAAAGTACCATTTTCTTTTGTAAAAGAAACAAAGGCCACCACAATGTGCCCACAAATGAGAATCTTGAAACGTTTTTTGAATGATTTGACCTATAAACTTAGTTATCAATACAGACAGAAACTATGTTTACCACACTGAAGCATTTATGACAGGGGTACTTTTTACCGCAGCATGGTAAATAGTCTCTGCCCTTATATTTTAATTGGCTTACCTTAAATTTGTAAAACTGTCTTTCGATTATAAGATATCTTTCAAAATTAAAATTTTATCAAAACTACATTTACCAGGTCACCGTTACATGAAATGAAATGAAAAATGGAATATGGATTTTAATGTCACAGTGCAAAGTGCAAAGAGGAGCAATTTGTATGAACAGCTATGTCTCGGATATTATGCATTCAGTGAACACTGACGCACGGGGACATTTGTTCTATAGACCATCTTTCCATGTCAGTCCTAAAATCTTAAATAGCTAATACGGGGACACTGGTTTGCAACAATCAGAAAATACTTACTATTTTGACCCTAAGCCTCTAATATAATCACTCAGCAACAGGATTTGTAAGACACAAAGTAATATTTAAAAAAATTGATAAACATATGGATGTAATACTTCTGAGTTTATTTACTATTACGTTTCGTAACACACATCGGTAAGGTTTTCAAATTTTACTTTATAACATTACCTGTATGTGTTTCGACACATAAGTAGTGCATCCCTACATCTAAATGTATAAATATAACCCCCCAATTTCTATGTGTCTAAGGAACTATGTGAAACTAAAACATTGATCTTTATAATGAATAAAAAAGATAATATGCTAATAAATCAAAATAAGGCTAACCTTTCGAAAATAAAACTGTTTTTAATAACGTTCAATGGCCATCAAAATATCTAAACTAAACTTCAGTCAAAACTTTACTTGATTTAAAACTTAGCCATCCATATTACCGAAAATAAAATAATGCAGTTTAACATTTTACATTTGTCCGACTATTTTAGCTATTTACAACTGTTAAAGACACTTTAAATTGTTCTCACTGAGTTTGTCAGAAACTATTTCAATATCAGTCCCTTTGAACTGCATTAATTATTGATAGGGACATCCAAAATTGAAGCAGGGTTAACTTGGCAAACAGTCAATGAAAGAATGAATGAATGAATGAATGAATGAATGAATGAATGAATGAAATGAATTGAATTCTGAGAGTGAGATATATCATACCTCCTAAAAACGACACTGATCTATATCAATAACACAAAAAAATACAACGGAATTAAAACATTGATCGTAATGACTAAGTCTGTTAAATCAAAGTCAGGCTTACCTTTCCAAAATAAAACTGTTTTTAATAACGTTCAATGGACATCAAAATATCATATAAACTAAACTTCAGTCAAAACTTTACTTGATTTAAAACTTAACTTGGTCATCCATATTACCGAAAATAAAATAACATAATGCAGTTTAACATTTTACTATTCTCCAACGTCATTATCACTGAAAATAAAATAATGCAGTTTAACATTTTACTTTTCTCCAACTGATTAGTCCTTGGTCGCCAAAGTATTGCAGTATTTTTGAGCAATTTCCTGTTAAGCAATTTTTAATTCTTCATACCTGAAACTCAACCATTTGACTGGAGTATCCATTGCATGAATGAATGAAATGAATTCTGAGGTGGAAGATATGTCATAACTCGTAAAAACACTTATCATTACCAATAACACCACAAAAATACAGCAACAAGTTTTTAAAATCAAAGTCAGGCTTACCTTTCGAAACTAAAAGTATTTTCTTATAACATTCAATGGATAATCAGGATATCATCTAAACTAAACTTCAGTCAAAACTTAACTTAACTTGATCTTTAACGTCATTATCACTGAAAATAAAATAATGCAGTTTAACATTTTACTTTTCTCCAACTGATTAGTCCTTGATCGACAAAGTTTTGCAGTATTTCTTAGCTATTTCCACACTATTTTTACTAAGCTGTTCGGAGACAAATTTCAGTATCAGTCCCTATGAAATGCATTATTCATTGACAGGGACATCCAAAATTGAAATAAGGATAACTTGGCAAAGAATGAATGACTGACTGACTGACTGACTGACTGACTGACTGGATGAATGAATGGAATGAAATAAATTCTGAGGAGGGAGATATGTCATACCTCGTAAAAACGCCACTGATCTATACCAATGACACCAAAACAATACAATGGAATTAAAACACTGATCATATTGAACAAGTTTTTAAAATCAAAGTCAAGCTGCTTACCTTTAGTGTTACCTTAGTGTTTTTCATAACGTTTAATGGTCAGCATCATCTAATCTTAATTTCGGTCAGAACGTAATTCAATTTAAAACTTAACTTGGCCTTCAACATCAATATCACTGAAAATACTATAATGCAGTTTAACATTTTACTTTTCTCCGACCGATTAGTCCCTGATCGACAAATTATTGCAGTACTCCTTTTAGCTACTTCCCGTTAAAGCAACTTAAAATTGTTCATACTGATCTGAAGTATTCCTTATCGATCTCCAAAGGTGGATTTGTTTGGAAATTCTGGGGAGGGAGGTATGACATGTCCCATAGAAACGTCATAGATCCTTTTACAACACCAGAACAATCGGAGATGAAACGGAACTCAACATTTAATGAATGAAAATAAGATTTCGGTGAAATATTATCCGATCATTGCGAAAATCGATAGGGATCATCTTCATAATGACATTGACATACAAAATAAAAATCAAAAGAATCTGTAAACAATTGTAGCCTGTAGAGTGAGCACTAGTTGCACAATATAGCTAATAGAGTAAAACGTCAAGTCAGACACGATATTTCGGTGAAAAATTATCCGATCATCACGAAAATCAATAGGGATCATCTTCATAATGACATTGACACACAAAATAAAAATCAAAAGAATCTGTAAAAAATTGTAGCCTGTAGAGTGAGCACGAGTTGCACAATATAACTAATAGAGAAAAACGTCAAGTCAGACACGATATTTCGGTGAAAAATTATCCGATCATCACGAAAATCAATAGGGATCATCTTCATGATGACATTGACACACAAAATAAAAATCAAAAGAATCTGTAAAAATTTTAGCCTGTAGAGTGAGCACGAGTTGCACAATATAGCAAATAGAGAAAAACGTCAAGTCAGACACGATATTTCGGTGAAAAATTATCCGATCATCACGAAAATCAATAGGGATCATCTTCATAACAACATTGACATACAAAATAAAAATCAAAAGAATCCATAAAGAACTGTAGCCTGTAGAGTGAGCACGAGCCAAATGTGAACGGACGGACGGACCGACAGGGTGATTACAATATACGCCCATCTTACGTGTGGGCGTATAAAAATAGGTCTCTTTATGTTTCAGGTGTGATTTAAAGGGCTTACCTTTCGTAAATGTTATCATAATGTTTAATACACTCAAATTATATCAAACCTAAAACTGAACATCCCTATCACCACCAATTTTCATGAACTGTAATCAAATTAAACGATATAATTTTCGAAGAAAAATCTTCAATTAGACCTTCTGGCTTTAAAACATGTAAACTATCCGATATAAGGGAAGGAAGGAATGAATAAATGAATCAATGAAAGAAAGAACGAGCTTACCAGATGGTTTTGGAATCAATGAAATAAGGAATGAACGAATCAACTAAATAAATAAATGAAAAAAGTTGAATGAATGTATGAATCCGGTCAAATGACTTGCCTTTTGAAAACACTTTAAAACTGACATTCAATACATAGGCTTTCTTTGAAAAACTTAAGGTTCACCTTGGACATAAAAAAGTAATGAATTTGCTTACATTTCGTAACCTTTGTGTTCAATACACACTTTTTTTTTCAAAACCAGAATTCACATGCCCTACAATAAGAAAGTACAGTGATAATTAACAAAGTTTACTCGTGGTCAAAGCGGGATAAATTCAATTGAGTATGATAGAAATCGACAAGCTTTGTATTAAAGGGACATTCGCACCATCCATAATTTCCATCAGACGTTTCTTGATTAAGGTTCCTTATTATCAGAATGTTTTTCGAAGACCAGTCAAGCCGAAATGACAACCAGTTAATGTGCCATCATATATATTGGTTACCATATCCATTCGACAGGAATGGATCTTATTGTGGCCATGCCCGCTTTGGATATAAAATCTTCATCAGGACATCTGAATTGGACATGGGGTAAATTTGCGTACCTTTCACATAACTGTTTTTGAAACTCAATACAAAGGAATTCTCACAAAACTAAAATTCACACACACTAAAAAAAAGAATGTTTAGTAGTCATTAACAGAGTTAACGAGTGGTCAAAGGGAGGCAATTTCAATTCAGTGTGGTCTGTAAAGTTAACTATGTGACTTAAAAAGGTGTTGAAGTCATCCAATTTCTGACGTACTATCGCAAACACCCTTCACACCAAATGCAAATTCAATATATTCGAAAGCGTACTGGTATGAATTGAGCTGATCTCATTTTTTTAATTCGTGTTTCGGATTTAAAATCCTCATCAGGACAGCTGATACTTTAAACTTTCCAAATTATTGTACGACTGTAATATCCGAATTATTATCTTCGCAAATTCGTATTTTATAGATTATATTTGGGTGTGAATTAGAATATCAACTTCAAAATTGTATTGATACAATCAATTTACGTTAACAAATATATATAATTATGAGCTGAGAAATTTGTTTACAGAGGACAATTGTCAGGCATAATTTAGTATATTTCTAGTTGAAATTTCTGGTATGAAAGTACCTTGTTTTGTAATCAGAATAAACACAAATTCATTCCAAGACTATCAGTACTCTTTTGAAATTCAAATTCCATCGATTCAATGGAATTCACTTATGAACGTTATTTCAATTTATATGAAAATACTTGACAAAATTCGATTCGGACACCACAGTGGTCTATGAGCAAACTATTCGAGACGAAAGGTCAAACCGTGATAAGTTCACAGTATGAAGACTCGTCTCGTCTCGAATTGATATTAACTCATTTGATGCTGCCGACACGTTAATCAGATACAAACAGTCAAACATCAGAATAAATAACAGAGTGAATGAATGAGTCAATGAAACAGATGAAATAACTGTTTTAATACATAAATGAATGAATGAATGGAGCAGATGTATTTATATTTTCAAAATGTATGAAATGGAAGATGAAGTAATCCTTTTAATGAATGAATGCATGAATTTAGAACAAGTGGTTGTCAAATTACGTTGATCGAAAAATTGTCAAACTCAATCTTGACTAAGATCTCATCATTACAAATGATCATACTAAATTTCATTTAAATCGGATGAAAACTGTACTCTCTATCGTGTTCACAATCAAATTTTGACGCGTATTTCATAAATCAGTGGCAATAACTAAAAAACAGTTCATCGAAAGATAGCCAAATTCGAACTTGTCCAAGATCTCATCATTATAAATATTCACACCAAATTTCATATAAATTGGATGAAAGCTGTAGTCTCTATTGTGTTCATAATCAAATTTCGACGCGTTTTTCATAAGTGAAGGGCAATAACTTAAAAACCGTTCATCGAAAGATCACACCAAATTTCATTAAAATCAGATAAAAACTGTCTCTATTGCGTTCACAAGCCAATTGTGGACGGATGGACGGACGGTAGGGGCAACGAAAGATTACAGAACAGTTCGGACTACGCTTTTATGAAATTGAAAAATATTACTGAATGATATGTCATGATATCCATGCTTGCAGACCAAAGTCTCAAAATTGGTTTAACAATGTTTTTAACTGACCTTTCGTAAAAATGTTTATATGACGTTCACTACACAGAATTCTGCTATAAATTTCACATAACCTTTAGCATCCATTTTTTATTGTCTAGCACGTGCTGTGTTACTCAATAGAATTTGCATGCGGTCAAATGGGGGTGAATTTGATATTATTGTGGTCCGAAGAAAAAAGATTATTAATCCGTGTCGCGTTTATTTAAGAATACCCTTATGTTGAAAAATATTTTACAGCGTTGGTTGACCAACTTCCAAACACTAGAAAGCTATTAAGAAAATTTTTTATCCTTTAATCAATTTTTGATCAGATTTGTTTAGTTTTTCAGAACGTTATAGTTTTAAGTGACAAACGTAGATTTTAAGTTTGGCTTCTCGGATTATCAATATAACGACGTTACTCACCACAACATTGTAGTACTGTTTATATGAATCTAATAATAAAGGCGGTTGGCCTACATTTCATCAGCATGAATATAAACTTGTTTTATTTTAGATCGATGGTGAATTACTGAATGAATGAATGATAATTACTGAATGAATGATAATTACTGAATGAATACATTAATTACTGAATAAATTACTCAATTAATAAATTACTAAATGAATATCTGAATGAATGAGTGACTCAATAAATGAATGAAAACAGTGTAACTTATAATTTCACTAAAACTAGGTGTTCTATGACACCACCATCGCGAAGAACCATAAGCAATGAAAAGAAAACTTACTTTCAAAATAGTAGTGTTACAGAAAGAAGGTATCTGACAGTTCCTATGGAATGAATGATCGTTTTAGGGGCAAAATGGGCACACATTAATATGATGTGTCAACAAATCCAATAGAAAGTAGGAAACCCAACACTAGTGGTAGTACACAGAGAAAAGACAATGTTGATAATTTTTCAAGGAAATAAGAAGAAATTTTTAAACACTGTAATACTATACAAGACCTTTCATTATGATAAAAACTTAAAGTTTTTCAATTTGATTGCAGAATGTTTTAACTAGCTTCTGTGAAATTTCCATTAAAATATCGGGACTTAAATATCGTATTCTTTTCTGATTCAGTAATTTTTTATGTTAACTATAGCGTAAAAACTTATATTTCGAGTACCCATGATTTTAGACTAATGTGCCCATATTCCCAGTAGTTCATGCCTTTTTGTCGAAATATTGGACGCTTAGAGTTATTAAAACACTAAGACAGACAAGATTAGAAAGGGCACTTCACAATGCACGTTTTGAAAGTTCTCAAAGCCTTGCAATAACTACACTAGACAGAGTGATATAGATGGAATTGTAATTAAAGGTACGGAAGTCTATTTAAGTACGTCAAAATGATTTATTTAATTGTGTTCTGGAGGATTCATGTAATCGGGATTTTCTGGTATTTTCCGTGAACAGTTATAATGAGATCGTCCCTTAATTCATGACAGAGGTATAAGCAGCAATACAAAACTTCCCAAAAAATCCTGAGGTTGTAATCGGGATTACAGATATTTTCCTAATTAGACCCCAAGGACTTAAAAAAACACAAAGCTACAATGCTGAAATTTTGCAGTCTGCATATTGGTGCTCAAACACAAATAAATTTTTTGCGTGAAAACTTACAAAGCTACCAGGCTGAAATTTTGCACTAATCTTTACATGGACTATCTGCACATGTCACAAAAAAACAGAGCTCAAATATTTGCCATAGAACAGAAAATAATTTTTGACATTTTTAATGCATATTGGCCATAGAGGCAAATATGGCCTATAGACAACTTTTTCAAATACAAACTTTTGGCTCAAGTTTTGATCTTTTCCTACTAATTAGACCCCAAGGACTTAAAAAAACACAAGAAATCAAATCCAAATCTGTAAGTTTACAAACTAGCTATTTGCAGTCTGCATATTGGTGCACAAGAAGTGCTCAAACACAAATACTTTTTTTGCGTGAAAACTTACAAAGCTACCAGGCTGAAATTTTGCACCAATCTTCACATGGACTATCTGCACATGTCAGAAAAAACAGAACTCAAATATTTGCCATAGAACAGAAAATAATTTTTGACATTTTTAATGCATATTGGCCATAGAGGCAAATATGGCCTATAGACAACTTTTTCAAATACAAACTTTTGGCTCAAGTTTTGATCTTTTCCTACTAATTAGACCCCAAGGACTTCAAAAAACACAAGAAATCAAATCCAAATCTGTAAGTTTACAAACTAGCTATTTGCAGTCTGCATATTGGTGCACAAGAAGTGCTCAAACACAAATAAATTTTTTGCGTGAAAACTTACAAAGCTACAAGGCTGAAATTTTGCACCAATCTTCACATGCACTATCTGCACATGTCAGAAAAAACAGAACTCAAATATTTGCCATAGAACAGAAAATAATTTTTGACATTTTTAATGCATATTGGCCATAGAGGCAAATATGGCCTATGGACAACTTTTTCAAATACAAACTTTTGGCTCAACTTTTGATCTTTTCCTACTAATTAGACCCCAAGGACTTCAAAAAACACAAGAAATCAAATCCAAATCTGTAGGTTTACAAACTAGCTATTTCCAGTCTGCATATTGGTGCACTAGAAGTGCTCAAACACAAATACATTTTTTGCGTGAAAACTTACAAAGCTACAATGCTGAAATTTTGCATCAAACTTCACATGCACTATCTGCACTTGTCAGAAAAAACAGAACTCAAATATTTGCCATAGAACAGAAAATAATTTTTGACATTTTTAATGCATATTGGCCATAGAGGCAAATATGGCCTATTGACAACTTTTTCAAATACAAACTTTTGGCTCAACTTTTGATCTTTTCCTACTAATTAGACCCCAAGGACTTCAAAAAACACAAGAAATCAAATCCAAATCTGTAAGTTTATAAACTAGCTATTTCCAGTCTGCATATTGGTGCACTAGAAGTGCTCAAACACAAATAATTTTTTGCGTGAA
>NW_008710765.1:12507-14075 GCF_000327385.1 Lottia gigantea
CAGAAAAAACAGAACTCAAATATTTGCCTTAGAACAGAAAATAATTTTTGACATTTTTAATGCATATTGGCCATAGAGGCAAATATGGCCTATGGACAACTTTTTCAAATACAAACTTTTGGCTCAACTTTTGATCTTTTCCTACTAATTAGACCCCAAGGACTTCAAAAAACACAAGAAATCAAATCCAAATCTGTAAGTTTACAAACTAGCTATTTCCAGTCTGCATATTGGTGCACAAGAAGTGCTCAAACACAAATAAATTTTTTGCGTGAAAACTTACAAAGCTACCAGGCTGAAATTTTGCACCAATCTTCACATGGACTATCTGCACATGTCAGAAAAAACAGAACTCAAATATTTGCCATAGAACAGAAAATAATTTTTGACATTTTTAATGCATATTGGCCATAGAGACAAATATGGCCTATAGACAACTTTTTCAAATACAAACTTTTGGCTCAAGTTTTTATCTTTTCCTACTAATTAGACCCCAAGGACTTCAAAAAACACAAGAAATCAAATCCAAATCTGTAAGTTTACAAACTAGCTATTTCCAGTCTGCATATTGGTGCACTAGAAGTGCTCAAACACAAATAAATTTTTTGCGTGAAAACTTACAAAGCTACAATGCTGAAATTTTGCACCAAACTTCACATGCACTATCTGCACTTGTCAGAAAAAACAGAACCCAAATATTTGCCATAGAACAGAAAATAATTTTTGACATTTTTAATGCATATTGGCCATAGAGGCAAATATGGCCTATGGACAACTTTTTCAAATACAAACTTTTGGCTCAACTTTTGATCTTTTCCTACTAATTAGACCCCAAGGACTTCAAAAAACACAAGAAATCAAATCCAAATCTGTAAGTTTACAAACTAGCTATTTCCAGTCTGCATATTGGTGCACTAGAAGTGCTCAAACACAAATAAATTTTTTGCGTGAAAACTTACAAAGCTACAATGCTGAAATTTTGCACCAAACTTCACATGCACTATCTGCACTTGTCAGAAAAAACAGAACTCAAATATTTGCCTTAGAACAGAAAATAATTTTTGACATTTTTAATGCATATTGGCCATAGAGGCAAATATGGCCTATGGACAACTTTTTCAAATACAAACTTTTGGCTCAACTTTTGATCTTTTCCTACTAATTAGACCCCAAGGACTTCAAAAAACACAAGAAATCAAATCCAAATCTGTAAGTTTACAAACTAGCTATTTCCAGTCTGCATATTGGTGCACAAGAAGTGCTCAAACACAAATAAATTTTTTGCGTGAAAACTTACAAAGCTACCAGGCTGAAATTTTGCACCAATCTTCACATGGACTATCTGCACATGTCAGAAAAAACAGAACTCAAATATTTGCCATAGAACAGAAAATAATTTTTGACATTTTTAATGCATATTGGCCATAGAGACAAATATGGCCTATAGACAACTTTTTCAAATACAAACTTTTGGCTCAAGTTTTTATCTTTTCCTACTAATTAGACCCCAAGGACTTCAAAAAACACAAGAAATCAAATCCAAATCTGTAAGTTTACAAACTAGCTAT
>NW_008710766.1:0-1562 GCF_000327385.1 Lottia gigantea
TTGATCTCTTTGTAGTCACTAACTACCAGTTGTTTTCACGTCTTGACTAATATTCGTGAAAATATGTCAATTGACTTGAGAACTATAATTAAAATGATTGTTTATTTTGTGATGAGATTTTTTATTTGAAAGAAGCTAGACAAGATAATATGGGACATGAAATGAACTGCAGTTTGTTAAGTATAAGGCAATGAAATGGAGGTTTACATCCTACAGTTCTGTACTTTTAATAAGCCAATGAAATGGAGGTTTACATCTGTATCCTCTGTAACTTTTAATGAGCCAATGAAATTGAGTTTTTTATCCTAATCTTTGTTACTTTTAATGAGCCAATAAATGGAATTTTAATTTTACAGTTCTGTACTTTTAATAAGCCAATGAAATGGAGGTTTACATCTGTATCCTCTGTAACTTTTAATGAGCCAATGAAATTGAGTTTTTTATCCTAATCTTTGTTACTTTTAATGAGCCAATAAATGGAATTTTAATTTTACAGTTCTGTACTTATAAATTAGCTAATGGATTGCCAGTTTAATCACCATATTTCCCTCATTGCCTACTGCTGTGCTGGCTGGTCTTCATTAGCCCAATATAACACTCCTTTTCATTTGGTCTAGATAATTTGAGATAGTTGAATGTAGGCTTTTAACTCTGTATATTATTTGATTGACAGTTTTATGAAAATAATAACTTAAATTTTACATGTTAAAATTTTATAAATATGTCAGATTTATTCAAAGCGTGACAAAATTTTTTGCTTGTGATGAAATGAAATAGTTTCTTAAATCACAAGTGACTGATAGCGAATAAAAATATGTTAAATTTAGAAGCATTTACTTATGATGTAGACGTTAGGAAACTCTTCACAAATAGAAATAGAAAAGTTATTAAGGTTTTGAGAAAAATGTGTAGTTGTTTAAGGTCTATGGACTGTTAAAAACCAAAAAAGAAAAAATGTCAATGCTGCTGAAATGGTAAAATTTGCTTCATTGCACACTGCATTGTGTTACGTTGTGAAAATAACCATCACTTCGATTTGTATTTAGCAAAACAATTGGCGTGCACGGAGTAGGATGTAATTTCATCTCGAGGATGGGCACCTTTAATATCATTAAAACATACAAGATATTGTTCGGAGGTTTATCTTTCACTCCCAATTTACTTTTTGATGTGAACAGTTTAACCTTTATTTTAAAGGTCAAAGGTGAAAGGTCAAGATTTTGAGTGACATGGAAGACCTTTTTAAAATATTTTAGCTTAATTGAATTAAAAACATGAGTTTGGGGGAACCATTATTTATTTAAAACTGATTTTAATTTAAAACATCTGTTCATCCGATAAAGAATACTGCCAAAGGGTTTGGCCAAGGACCTGGCCACGTATTCTCGAAACGATCTTATCGCTGGGATGTCCTTGGTTCTTATCTTCTAACGTTGATTCTAGGACATCCTAGCGGTAAAATCGTTGCGAGAATTTTTGAATGAATATTTCTTTTTTCAGATCATAAAAAGTCGAGTAAACCTTCATTTTAAAAGATCCAATATAATATGGAATGTAGAACC
>NW_008710767.1:0-1369 GCF_000327385.1 Lottia gigantea
AGGTTGGTTTCAGACTAATTAAAAATCATCCCATATATTGATATATTTTGTTTCCATGTTATTGTATTATTTGTAAGATTTGTGTATTATTTTGTAGGATGAGAGTGAAGATTATGTGGCTCACATGTGGCGTCGTGTTGCTTTAAGTTCTAAAGTTACAGCTGAACAGCTCTCATCTTATCAGAATGCAATAGAAGCACTAACGGTAAGTTTTACTCTTAAATATGTCATGTAGACCCATAGCTTGAGGAGGACTTATTGTAATAAACAATAACTGTCTACCCAGGTTTGTCTAACAATTATTGCTAGCTGTTATTACCTACTTTATAATATATATTTCAGTGTGTAGAATCTAACTGGTTAAAGATAGATTACCTACTAGAGTTCTCTCAGTGGTTGTATGTTAATATGATGTTTGTAGTACAATGTATAATATATATTTCAGAGTGTAGAATCTATCTGGTTAAAGATAGATTACCTTCTAGAGTTCTCTCAGTGGTTGTATGTTAATATGATGTTTGTAGTACAATGTATAATATATATTTCAGTGTGTAGAATCTAACTGGTTAAAGATAGATTACCTACTAGAGTTCTCTCAGTGGTTGTATGTTAATATGATGTTTGTAGTACAATGTATAATATATATTTCAGAGTGTAGAATCTAACTGGTTAAAGATAGATTACCTACTAGAGTTCTCTCAGTGGTTGTATGTTAATATGATGTTTGTAGTACAATGTATAATATATATTTCAGAGTGTAGAATCTATCTGGTTAAAGATAGATTACCTTCTAGAGTTCTCTCAGTGGTTGTATGTTAATATGATGTTTGTAGTACAATGTATAATATATATTTCAGTGTGTAGAATCTAACTGGTTAAAGATAGATTACCTACTAGAGTTCTCTCAGTGGTTGTATGTTAATATGATGTTTGTAGTACAATGTATAATATATATTTCAGAGTGTAGAATCTAACTGGTTAAAGATAGATTACCTACTAGAGTTCTCTCAGTGGTTGTATGTTAATATGATGTTTGTAGTACAATGTATAATATATATTTCAGAGTGTAGAATCTAACTGGTTAAAGATAGATTACCTACTAGAGTTCTCTCAGTGGTTGTATGTTAATATGATGTTTGTAGTACAATGTATAATATATATTTCAGAGTGTAGAATCTATCTGGTTAAAGATAGATTACCTTCTAGAGTTCTCTCAGTGGTTGTATGTTAATATGATGTTTGTAGTACAATGTATAATATATATTTCAGAGTGTAGAATCTAACTGGTTAAAGATAGATTACCTACTAGAGTTCTCTCAGTGGTTGTATGTTAATATGATGTTTGTAGTACAATGTATAATATATATTT
>NW_008710767.1:1419-2683 GCF_000327385.1 Lottia gigantea
TGAATAAAACTATAAGAGTCTAGTATATCTGTCAAAGGTTGGTTTCAGACTAATTAAAAATCATCCCATATATTGATATATTTTGTTTCCATGTTATTGTATTATTTGTAAGATTTGTGTATTATTTTGTAGGATGAGAGTGAAGATTATGTGGCTCACATGTGGCGTCGTGTTGCTTTAAGTTCTAAAGTTACAGCTGAACAGCTCTCATCTTATCAGAATGCAATAGAAGCACTAACGGTAAGTTTTACTCTTAAATATGTCATGTAGACCCATAGCTTGAGGAGGACTTATTGTAATAAACAATAACTGTCTACCCAGGTTTGTCTAACAATTATTGCTAGCTGTTATTACCTACTTTATAATATATATTTCAGTGTGTAGAATCTAACTGGTTAAAGATAGATTACCTACTAGAGTTCTCTCAGTGGTTGTATGTTAATATGATGTTTGTAGTACAATGTATAATATATATTTCAGAGTGTAGAATCTATCTGGTTAAAGATAGATTACCTTCTAGAGTTCTCTCAGTGGTTGTATGTTAATATGATGTTTGTAGTACAATGTATAATATATATTTCAGTGTGTAGAATCTAACTGGTTAAAGATAGATTACCTACTAGAGTTCTCTCAGTGGTTGTATGTTAATATGATGTTTGTAGTACAATGTATAATATATATTTCAGAGTGTAGAATCTAACTGGTTAAAGATAGATTACCTACTAGAGTTCTCTCAGTGGTTGTATGTTAATATGATGTTTGTAGTACAATGTATAATATATATTTCAGAGTGTAGAATCTAACTGGTTAAAGATAGATTACCTACTAGAGTTCTCTCAGTGGTTGTATGTTAATATGATGTTTGTAGTACAATGTATAATATATATTTCAGAGTGTAGAATCTAACTGGTTAAAGATAGATTACCTACTAGAGTTCTCTCAGTGGTTGTATATTAATCAGTTTCCTATAGAAGATAGTATAGATCAAGTAGAATGGGCCGTTGATATTTTATTAAATATGAAGTTTGAATCACCACTCAAGAAAGATGGTCAGTTTTTATTTTGATGTTTTTTTTATTTCTATTATGTATTTAATATCAGATATGACCAATAATAGACCTTATTCATGCGTCGGCCATATTGAATCCAGACTGAGGCTCATATCGCAAACATTAAAAAGGTAACGTTGTGTCACTGCAGTAAAATCTTCACCTTGACGTCTTTAACTCCTCCATTCTCATTGGTTCAAATCATATTTACATCA
>NW_008710767.1:6705-8731 GCF_000327385.1 Lottia gigantea
TTATCTTCTTTTTCAATAACAATTTATTCCAGTCTTGCTCTGAATGTACTCAGAGTATAGATTTTCTGCTCTGAAAAGTTGTCTCAAATAGTTTTTGTAGAATTTAATAATATTAATGATTATTAATTTGATTATTTATTGTTATTTTTCTGTTTAGTTGTTAACATCACATTATTTAGAAGAACTGACTGAAGAGTTACGTGCCCTTGGTTATAATCATCTCTCTCTACCAGTCTTAGCGTTTCAAGATCTAATGGCTCGTGGTATTTTTAACAATAAAGCCATGTCAAACCTCTATCATATTAAGTAAGTCAGGGTTCAATTTATTTATAAACATTTAAATCTAGCCATCTTGATTAGCTGGAGCCATCTTGATTAGCTGTAGCCATCTTGATTAGCTCTATCTAGCCATCTTGATTAGCTCTATCTAGCCATCTTGATTAGCTCTATCTAGCCATCTTGATTAGCTCTATCTAGCCATCTTGATTAGCTCTATCTGGCCATCTTGATTAGCTCTATCTAGCCATCTTGATTAGCTCTATCTAGCCATCTTGATTAGCTCTATCTAGCCATCTTGATTAGCTCTATCTATCCATCTTGATTAGCTCTATCTATCCATCTTGATTAGCTCTAGCCATCTTGATTAGCTCTATCTAGCCATCTTGATTAGCTCTATCTAGCCATTTTGATTAGCTCTATCTAGCCATCTTGATTAGCTCTATCTAGCCATCTTGATTAGCTCTATCTAGCCATTTTGATTAGCTCTATCTAGCCATCTTGATTAGCTCTAGCCATCTTTATTGTCATCTATCAAAGGTTTCTTTACCAAACAAAGCACATAGGGCCTTGGTTAATTGTCCCAACTGAACAGCAAGACACTTTTTCTATGCCAGCCACTCTGACCCACATCAATCACAGGGAGATCAATTAAATCCAAAAGGATGATCACAACTTCTGTCAGGATCAAACCTAGATCCTTAGTTTAGCAAGTAAACTTAAAACTCAATGATTCACCTCAGCAACCTTTAAAAGAGGTTAAAGACTATTATATTTTGTTACTGCCTGATAATTTCAGGTCTCTGGAGGTGTGTTATGAACTAGATATTAAAACAGGGTGTCTATTCCATGAGAAGGCAGTAGGTAATATGGAGATCAGTGAAGAGGAACAGGCGAGGTAACTTGTCTCTATGTTAACACAAACTTTGTCTTTATTTAAAATTTTCATTAGGTTAGTCTGGTTTATCAACTTTCAGCTCAAAAGTTGTCATTAACTCTTCATCTACCAACCAACTTTTCATTATGTTTCTCAACACAGAGAGCAAGAAAGACTTCTGGAGTAATCTCATGAGTTTAACAAAGACTTAGATATCATTGTGACATGCTTTATAAAAGATGGAAGGTAAGGCCTAAAAATACTAGATTAAGAATGAATAAAACAGACCTGTAACTATCAAATTACAATCTATAGGTCTGGAAACTGACATTTTTGCTTTGTTTTTCTTACTTTTTTATTTTATAACTTTCAGGTCACGAGATGAGATAGCTATATGGAAAGAAAAACAAGTCCAAGTGGCAAGAGAAGAATTACGTGTCAAAGAATCACTAGTTCGTCTAGCTACGGAGGGAAAGATAGAGAAACGATCTTTAACATCTAAAACCATGAACTCTCCTAATAAGGTTTGTATCACAGACTGTTACTTTGGGCTTGTTGTCTGAGCAAAAATATGTATCAAATCCAAAACTTTAAAGGGTTGATTTTGCAAGGTTAACTTAGAAATGATTTAGAAAAATAGATGTAACCCTTGGAAAGCATAAATTAGGTGAGATCCTATGTCTAAAGTGTTTATAGATTCTTAGCTCTGGTGAAATTTCCCTCATTGACCACTGTATACCTTCATTAACTTAAAAGGTTGAAGAACAGTAGGACATTAGGTTTATTAGTTATGATACTATTGTCTATTTTCCCCCTACAGGAAGAGAAACTGGAAACAGTTCAACATCTTGGTAAAGTTCTAGGAGCCGTATC
>NW_008710767.1:8781-11087 GCF_000327385.1 Lottia gigantea
TTAAGATGTTCTCATGACAAGATTTTATAATTAATTATTCCCGATGTTTTGTATAATCTTGTCTTAGTAATGTAATCAATTTGAATTTGTTTAACAGAAGATAACAAGAAAGAGAAAAAGAAAGGAAGAATGTCGGCTAAAAAACCGAAAACACCGGAACTGGAGAAGCCAGTGATAGAAACAGTGGATATAAAATCAGAGAAGGCTGAATCTGAGAAAGAAATTAAAGCTGAAGATTACGTACCCGTGGTAAAACAAGCTGATATAGGTTAGATATATGTTTTATATGACTTGGATTGTAATCAGGTTTCCTACTTTTTGCATCATTCCAATTTTCTGTCAGATGTCTGTAGTTACTGTAATTATTGAAATGATCTTATTGTCTTTAAAACTGCTAATACGGTGTAAGAGCCTTTGCTATATCTGTCTTATAAAAGGCTTGCAAGAGCCACAGACGTCTGATTGGAAATACTATCATTGTCTCCGATACACATAAAATGTTTAGTGTAAGCATTTTTAGGTCACTCTCTTTGTTTTTTGTTTTAGGTATTTGTGTTTGACCTGTGTTTTTATGTATTTTAGGCCACACTTTGTTTTTTGTTTTAGATATTTGTGTTGGACCTGTGTTTTTATGTATTTTAGGTGTATTACCGAGAGATATGAATCTAACTATAGAAGATTTAACAGATATACAACAACTAGATTATTTATTCCGAGCTCACGTTATTCTAGCTCAGATTCACGGTCGTGGTTCACCATGTTATAAAGATACCTTACTCACAGCTTATAGTTATTTACAACGTATCTGGCAGGTTGGTAGAATTTTACCTTTTTTTCAATAATTTCAGTTATCAGTCTTCGTTATCCAGTCTTCGTTATTCAGTCTTCGTTATTCAGTCTTTGTTATTTCAGCCATTGTCGTCCCAGTTTTAAATGGGAAAGGACTAATGTGTAAAAAGTATCCTTGAGAACCTCAGTTGTTTTCCTTGTAAATTCAATGCCAAGAGGAAAGTTATTTTGTCAACGTCTTCTGCCTGATTTGTTTTTAAATTCATGTATTTTTTCTAGGTATCGATCACTGCTAGTGGACCTACTTTATGATTTGTTTTTAAATCTATTTATATTTTTCTAGGTATCGATCACTGCTAGTGGACCTACTTTATGATTTGTTTTTAAATCTATTTATATTTTTCTAGGTATCGATCACTGCTAGTGGACCTACTTTATGATTTGTTTTTAAATCTATTTATATTTTTCTAGGTATCGATCATTGCTAGTGGACCTACTTTATGATTTGTTTTTAAATTTATGTATTTTTTCTAGGTATCGATCACTGCTAGTGGACCTACTTTATGATTTGTTTTTAAATTTATGTATTTTTTCTAGGTATCGATCACTGCTAGTGGACCTACTTTATGATTTGTTTTTAAATCTATTTATATTTTTCTAGGTATCGATCACTGCTAGTGGACCTACTTTATGATTTGTTTTTAAATCTATTTATATTTTTCTAGGTATCGATCACTGCTAGTGGACCTACTTTATGATTTGTTTTTAAATCTATTTATATTTTTCTAGGTATCGATCATTGCTAGTGGACCTACTTTATGATTTGTTTTTAAATTTATGTATTTTTTCTAGGTATCGATCACTGCTAGTGGACCTACTTTATGATTTGTTTTTAAATTTATGTATTTTTTCTAGGTATCGATCACTGCTAGTGGACCTACTTTATGATTTGTTTTTAAATCTATTTATATTTTTCTAGGTATCGATCACTGCTAGTGGACCTACTTTATGATTTGTTTTTAAATCTATTTATATTTTTCTAGGTATCGATCACTGCTAGTGGACCTACTTTATGATTTGTTTTTAAATCTATTTATATTTTTCTAGGTATCGATCATTGCTAGTGGACCTACTTTATGATTTGTTTTTAAATTTATGTATTTTTTCTAGGTATCGATCACTGCTAGTGGACCTACTTTATGATTTGTTTTTAAATTTATGTATTTTTTCTAGGTATCGATCACTGCTAGTGGACCTACTTTATGATTTGTTTTTAAATCTATTTATATTTTTCTAGGTATCGATCACTGCTAGTGGACCTACTTTATGATTTGTTTTTAAATTTATGTATTTTTTCTAGGTATTGATCACTGCTAGTGGACCTACTTTATGATTTGTTTTTAAATTTATGTATTTTTTCTAGGTATTGATCACTGCTAGTGGACCTACTTTATGATTTGTTTTTAAATCTATTTATATTTTTCTAGGTATCGATCACTGCTAGTGGACCTACTTTA
>NW_008710767.1:16999-18185 GCF_000327385.1 Lottia gigantea
TTTTTTTTTCAGAATAGAAACAACTATATCTATATCAATGATATCGCTGATTAATTAAAAATTTAAAGCATGTTTATTGAGTTATTGCCCTTGACAAATGTTTCTTACAAATGAGCTGTGATTGGGACAGGGACCACAGTTAATTATTTATTAATTACATTTTGTATGTAATTACATAATGTATTTTTACCATCATAGTTAGTAGAAGATTATATACGAGAAACTCCAAAATATACTCACATGGAAAAAGATTGGGTAGAAATTAAACAGTAAGTAACGGTATTTTTATATTTTATACTATTATTTCTAACCACAATAATTGTTGATATAGATATGAGGTAATATTCTGGACATTACATGAAACAAGGAAGTTTTCAGAATGAATATGCACACAGACATTATCTTAAGTTTAGTTATATTATTATCTCTTATTTATTTTATTATTTGAACCCACCTAAGGTCACGCCAAAAAACTCTTTCCCCTTTATTTTATAGATCAGTTGGTGAAGAAGCAATGTTATTATTAATAAACAGTCATAGTTTAGCAGGAAATATTATTCCTCTTCGAACACAGGTTCGTCTTTTATAAATATTATTATTCTGGTACTTTACTATCTTACTTTCACTAGTAATTGTTGTTCCATAAAGCTGTGTCTATATATCGTACCTGCATTTGCTAGATACCATCAGTTGATTTGGTTGTATCCAGTCTGCAAAAATTTTCCAACTATTCAACTGTTTTCTAGCAGAGTCTTGTCATGTTCATAGGTGATAGAAGGCTGGACAAGACTGTTTTATAAAACTTAAATGGATAACTGAACATAGAGTTGATTGAAAGTCAAAATTTTCTGGGTTTTTTTTAACAAGACTTTTGGAAATATGGAGAGCAGTTTGTAAACTTTGGCTTTTATATTATGATTGAGATAGGTATATGTTAGTCAAATGTTCTTCGTGATGATTTTTTTAAGCAATATTATTTATTTTATATTGTTATTTTTCAGAGTTTGTTATCAATTGGTAAATGTTTACATCTGTTAGGACAGTCACTTCACCCTAATCCTCCATCACAGTGGCTTAATAAACATATGGTACGTTAATATCTTTCATATTTACTGCCAGTGCCTCTCTTATCATTAGAATATAATATGATACTTATACTTGTTATTGTTACAATAATGATCTTGTT
>NW_008710769.1:0-1563 GCF_000327385.1 Lottia gigantea
ACCAAATCCTGACAAGTTAATTCCTGACAAATTATTTCCTGACAAATTATTTCCTGACAGCATGGCAAACCGAATCCCGATAAATTATTTCCTGACAAACAGAATCCTGATAAATAAGTAATTTTCTCACGAACTATTACCTGTTATTTTAACAAGCCGCATCCTGACAAACTATTTATTTCAATTACAAACATTTTTTTAGTGTTCTATTGTTGGCTATCGAAGATGCAAATTATAAGTTTATATGTAGATGTATAGGTGCACCAGGTCGGGCAGGGTATTCCTGGGTTTTCATTGAATCAACTATAAAAAAGCCTTGGATGACAGCTCCATCAACCTCCCACCCCTTCATCTATCGATTGATATCAACACTCCAAAATAGAGTACAATTTCGTTGGAAACGATGCCTTCAAAGGACAATGATAAAAACCATATCCTTATCGAAATCTCGACAAAGATAAAGTATCGGCTCTCCAGAGTCAGGCGTGTCGTCGGAAATTCTTTTGGAATTTTGGCAAACCGTTTCAGAATACTTCTCACAACCATTAATTTGAATCCTGACAAAGTAACTAATATAATTCTTGCCACTTGTTGCTTGCACAACTTATGATTGAAAAAAATAAACATTCTTATACATGCGTTGCAGATGTTGCAAATGTCAGCTACCATAGTGTCACTGCTAGTGCTTGGAGAAATGATTCACAGCTGATAGGGTTTCAACCAACATTAAGTCGAAATGCTGCAGCTGATGCAAAGTGTCAGAGGGAAATTTTGACTAAATGATATCTTAGGTTTCAACTGAAAGGTTATTGATCAAGTATTTTGAAATGTTTTTGAATATAATGAAATTCAAATTTCTGAGTAAGCTTGAAATATTTTTTGCTCAAATTTACGAAATAGCGCTTCAATTCGGTTGATTTAAACGTAGTACCTGTCAGGAAAATGCAGGCTTCCGATTGGCTAATCGGCTCCTTCCCAAGGTTATAAAAGGCCGAAAGCGCTAAGTCATCACAGATAGCTCTTAACAGGCAATTGAGTAAGACGTTACTCTTACCTAATTCCTGACACGGAATAATCTGGAACGTGTCGGGAATGATCTAAATTACATTTCTATGTAAAATATAAAAGCTTGGATAAAAATTCCTGAACCATGTCACATTGTCACAGCCTTGCACCAAATCCTGACAAGTTAATTCCTGACAAATTATTTCCTGACAAATTATTTCCTGACAGCATGGCAAACCGAATCCCGATAAATTATTTCCTGACAAACAGAATCCTGATAAATAAGTAATTTTCTCACGAACTATTACCTGTTATTTTAACAAGCCGCATCCTGACAAACTATTTATTTCAATTACAAACATTTTTTTAGTGTTCTATTGTTGGCTATCGAAGATGCAAATTATAAGTTTATATGTAGATGTATAGGTGCACCAGGTCGGGCAGGGTATTCCTGGGTTTTCATTGAATCAACTATAAAAAAGCCTTGGATGACAGCTCCATCAACCTCCCACCCCTTCATCTATCGATTGATATCAACACTCCAAAGTACAATTTCGT
>NW_008710770.1:0-992 GCF_000327385.1 Lottia gigantea
TACAGCAAACTACATGTACAGCAAACTACATGTACAACAAACTACATGTACAACAAACTACATGTACAAAAACTACATGTACCACAAACTACATGTACAACAAACTACATGTACAACAACCTACATGTACAACTAACAACATGTACAGCAAACTACATGTACAGCAAACTACATGTACAGCAAACTACATGTACAGCAAACTACATGTACAACAAACTACATGCACAGCAAACTACATGTACAGCAAACTACATGTACAACAAACTACATGTACAACAAACTACATGTACAGCAAACTACATGTACAGCAAACTAAATGTACAACAAACTGCATGTACAACAAACTACATGTACAACAAACTACATGTACAACTAACAACATGTACAGCAAACTACATGTACAGCAAACTACATGTACAACAAACTACATGTACAACAAACTACATGTACAGCAAACTACATGTACAACAAACTACAACAAACTACATGTACAACAAACTACATGTACAACAAACTACATGTAAAGCAAACTACATGTATAGCAAACTACATGTACAGCAAACTACATGTACAGCAAACTACATATACAGCAAACTACATGTACAACAAACTACATGTACAACTAACTACATGTACAACTAACTACATGTACAACTAACAACATGTACAACTAACTACATGTACAACAAACTACATGTACAACAAACTACATGTACAACAAACTACATGTACAGCAAACTACATGTACAACAAACTACAACAAACTACATGTACAACAAACTACAACAAACTACATGTACAACAAACTACATGTACAACAAACTACATGTACAGCAAACTACATGTACAGCAAACTACATGTACAGCAAACTACATATACGGCAAACTACATGTACAACAAACTACATGTACAACTAACTACATGTACAACTAACTACATGTACAACTAACAACATGTACAACTAACTACATGTACAACAAACTACATGTAC
>NW_008710770.1:1042-3487 GCF_000327385.1 Lottia gigantea
AGGGGGGGGGGGGGGGTGATTTTAGACTTGAATATATTTAAATAGTCTTCAAAAGTATTAGAAATGTCGCAAAATTGCATATATTATTTCTTTTAAACATACTTCAAGCTAGGAATTTTACTCACAATTTCTATACATGCCTTTTCTATATATCTAATGATGAGTCGTCATTTTAACATTCAAACGCGGATAATTCTGGACACACGTGGATTTGAAAGCCCACGAAAGCAGTTACTGATTGGCTTTACTAAAACAAATTCCCGTTTCTGAGACTAAAGTATAATTTGTAAGAAAAATCGCACATCTGTCTCTTTAAGGTATATTCATATATTCATCCCCTGAAATGCACTAATGTTTTACGTATTCGACAAATATGAATATAATTGCTAAATTGTTATTTCTTTTTGCTATCATTTACGTCAGCAATACATCAGTTACATGAGATATGTTTCTGTCAGACCTAACAACTTTCAGAGGCAAGGGCCTCCATCAACAATAAATATAAGAGGCAAGAAAGATAGAGTCAACAAGTTTTTAAAGGACGTCCATTAACAATAACATTCAAATGAAATGAAATGATATGAATGGAGTTTTTACGTCTAACTTTTCTGCACCATGTGGGTTAATGGTATAAAATTCAAAGGTAAGATATAAAAATAACGTTCTTCGCAAACCTTCATTAATAACTACTATCAGAGTCCAGTTATAGAGTCAGTACGTTTCTGATCGACCACTGTCAATAATTACTATCAGAGGACAGTTATAGAGTCAGTACGTTTCTGACCGACCACTGTCAATAACTACTATCAGAGCCCAGTTATAGAGTCAGTACGTTTCTGATCGACCACTGTCAATAATTACTATCAGAGTCCAGTTATAGAGTCAGTACGTTTCTGATCGACCACTGTCAATAATTACTACCAGAGGCCAGTTATAGAGTCAGTACGTTTCTGACCGACCACTGTCAATAATTACTATCAGAGCCCAGTTATAGAGTCAGTACGTTTCTGATCGACCACTGTCAATAATTACTATTAGAGGCCAGTTATAGAGTCAGTACGTTTCTGATCGACCACTGTCAATAATAACTATCAGAGTCCAGTTATAGAGTCAGTACGTTTCTGACCGACCACTGTCAATAATAACTATCAGAGTCCAGTTATAGAGTCAGTACGTTTCTGACCGACCACTGTCAATAATAACTATCAGAGTCCAGTTATAGAGTCAGTACGTTTCTGATCGACCACTGTCAATAATAACTATCAGAGTCCAGTTATAGAGTCAGTACGTTTCTGACCGACCACTGTCAATAATAACTATCAGAGCCCAGTTATAGAGTCAGTACGTTTCTGACCGACCACTGTCAATAATTACTATCAGAGGACAGTTATAGAGTCAGTACGTTTCTGATCGACCACTGTCAATAATAACTATCAGAGTCCAGTTACAGAGTCAGTACGTTTCTGATCGACCACTGTCATTAATAACTATCAGAGCCCAGTTATAGAGTCAGTACGTTTCTGATCGACCACTGTCAATAATAACTATCAGAGTCCAGTTATAGAGTCAGTACTTTTCTGACCGACCACTGTCAATAATAACTATCAGAGCCCAGTTATAGAGTCAGTACGTTTCTGATCGACCACTGTCATTAATTACTATCAGAGCCCAGTTATAGAGTCAGTACGTTTCTGACCGACCACTGTCAATAATTACTATCAGAGGACAGTTATAGAGTCAGTACGTTTCTGACCGACGACTGTCAATAATTACTATCAGAGGACAGTTATAGAGTCAGTACGTTTCTGACCGACCACTGTCAATAATTACCATTAGAGGCCAGTTATAGAGTCAGTACGTTTCTGATCAACCACTGTCAATAATCACTATCAGAGGACAGTTATAGAGTCAGTACGTTTCTGATCGACCACTGTCAATAATTACTATCAGAGGCCAGTTATAGAGTCAGTACGTTTCTGACCGACCACTGACATTAATTACTATTAGAGGCCAGTTATAAAGTCAGTACGTTTCTGATCGACCACTGTCAATAATTACTATCAGAGGCCAGTTATAGAGTCAGTACGTTTCTGATCGACAACTGTCAATAATTACTATCAGAGGACAGTTATAGAGTCAGTACGTTTCTGATCGACCGCTGTCAATAATTACTATCAGAGGACAGTTATAGAGTCGGCAGGTTTCGATTTCATCAATAAAAACATTCAGAGGGAAGATATCTTCGCAGAACTTTATCAACAATAACTTTGAAAGGCAAGATATAAAGTCAACCCTCGTCAACAATAACTATCAGAGGCAAAAAGCTAAATTCAGCCATTTCCCCAACGACGCCAATCAATATTAACTATCAGACGCCAGTTATAGAGTCAGCAAGTTTCTTGTCAAATCCAACTAACAATAAATAAATGTGATCAGAATATATAG
>NW_008710770.1:3537-5241 GCF_000327385.1 Lottia gigantea
TTTCTGAGACTAAAGTATAATTTGTAAGAAAAATCGCACATCTGTCTCTTTAAGGTATATTCATATATTCATCCCCTGAAATGCACTAATGTTTTACGTATTCGACAAATATGAATATAATTGCTAAATTGTTATTTCTTTTTGCTATCATTTACGTCAGCAATACATCAGTTACATGAGATATGTTTCTGTCAGACCTAACAACTTTCAGAGGCAAGGGCCTCCATCAACAATAAATATAAGAGGCAAGAAAGATAGAGTCAACAAGTTTTTAAAGGACGTCCATTAACAATAACATTCAAATGAAATGAAATGATATGAATGGAGTTTTTACGTCTAACTTTTCTGCACCATGTGGGTTAATGGTATAAAATTCAAAGGTAAGATATAACAATAACGTTCTTCGCAAACCTTCATTAATAATAACTATCAGAGCCCAGTTATAGAGTCAGTACGTTTCTGACCGACCACTGACAATAATTACTATCAGAGGACAGTTATAGAGTCAGTACGTTTCTGATCGACCACTGTCAATAATTACTATTAGAGGCCAGTTATAGAGTCAGTACGTTTCTCACCGACCACTGACATTAATTACTATTAGAGGCCAGTTATAGAGTCAGTACGTTTCTGATCGACCACTGTCAATAATTACTATTAGAGGCCAGTTATAGAGTCAGTACGTTTCTGATCGACCACTGTCAATAATTACTATCAGAGCCCAGTTATAGAGTCAGTACGTTTCTCACCGACCACTGACATTAATTACTATTAGAGGCCAGTTATAGAGTCAGTACGTTTCTGATCGACCACTGACAATAACTACTATCAGAGGACAGTTATAGAGTCAGTACGTTTCTGACCGACCACTGTCAATAACTACTATCAGAGGACAGTTATAGAGTCAGTACGTTTCTGACCGACCACTGTCAATAACTACTATCAGAGGACAGTTATAGAGTCAGTACGTTTCTGACCGACCACTGTCAATAACTACTATCAGAGGACAGTTATAGAGTCAGTACGTTTCTGACCGACCACTGTCAATAATTACTATTAGAGGCCAGTTATAAAGTCAGTACGTTTCTGATCGACCACTGTCAATAATCACTATCAGAGGGCAGTTTTAGAGTCAGTACGTTTCTGATCGACCACTGTCAATAATTACTATCAGAGGCCAGTTATAGAGTCAGTACGTTTCTGACCGACCACTGACATTAATTACTATTAGAGGCCAGTTATAAAGTCAGTACGTTTCTGATCGACCACTGTCAATAATTACTATCAGAGGACAGTTATAGAGTCGGCAGGTTTCGATTTCATCAATAAAAACATTCAGAGGCAAGATATCTTCGCAGAACTTTATCAACAATAACTTTGAAAGGCAAGATATAAAGTCAACCCTCGTCAACAATAACTATCAGAGGCAAAAAGCTAGATTCAGCCATTTCCCAAACGACGCCAATCAATATTAACTATCAGACGCCAGTTATAGAGTCAGCAAGTTTCTTGTCAAATCCAACTAACAATAAATAAATGTGATCAGAATATATTAGAGATTGAAACCTTTTCCTGGTGCTTGAGTACTTGTGTGAATTGTTACGTAAAGTTTCTATTTAACACCACTGGGTTATTATGACATTAGCAAATATCACAGTTGTTGTAAAAGTTGAAGATTTTACAACGATCAGATTTGACATAACC
>NW_008710770.1:10689-14158 GCF_000327385.1 Lottia gigantea
TTACAACATGAAAGTTGGCTATAGCAGTCAAGGACTCAAGGTATAAGACAAAGTTGGTAATGACATTGTGGAAATGTTCTTTCAATTTTACTAATTGATAGCATTGTTAAAGATGGGTTCTCTTATTTACTTTTATGAAAATGAAAATGCTAATACTTATATAAATAGAAAGTAGAGGTGTTCTAATGACTTGGAAAAATACCAATTTTTTCTCACATGTCCATAATCAATTCATAATTAGCTAAATTAGAAGAGAATTACCAAGTCTTTTTTTGCTTATCCAGACTGTACATACATGAACATTTACGACTAGTTAAAACCCTTAATTATATGCAATAAGAACAAAATGATATGATAAGAATACATGATAAATCATTAGAAACACGAATTAATAAAATAGTTTGCTTAATTAATAAGGAAAACCATCTTTAATTGTTTTAATTATTATTCATTGTAGGATTAAGAAGAATGTAAAGGTTGAAAGAAGTGATGGTAGTAGCTGCAGTGTTGATAATGTTGCAATTAAAACAGAAAGTGATTTGGGAGGATTGACAAACCAAGATGATGAAGATGATAGCGATTGTGTCCCTGATTCAGATCAAGTCAGTTATCAGTAAGTATTTTAGCTTCCATGTTATCTCACTCAACTTGCTGTTTGGGTTCATCTATAGACAGTGGTGTAAGTGGTCTAGGTCCAATAAAGGGAAGTAAGTTTTCTTCCTCATTTTTTGTTTTTTGTCTAATTCTTATTCTTGTTTAAGCTATTAGTAT
The DNA here is from genome assembly GCF_000327385.1 of Lottia gigantea. NCBI lineage: Eukaryota > Metazoa > Mollusca > Gastropoda > Lottiidae > Lottia > Lottia gigantea. The sequence goes on from NW_008710770.1 coordinate 11,461, forward strand.
AAATGTCTAAAGCCATTTTTTTGTCAGTTTTTTTTGCTTTAATGGTATGGTGCTCTGGATGTGCTTTTGGAGTTTTTAGTAAATTAATTAATCTGCTAATTGGCTATGATACAGAACTAATAGAAAATTAGTGTTTATTTGAAAAGTCCCATTTATTTTTTATTACATATGATCTATGGGTTGAATTGGCTATTATGAGACATAGTAAAACTTTTGTCAATATTAAATAAATGCTAAAATCGAGTGCCCACCTTTCAAAATGAATTAATTTTGGAATGAATTCTCTTTAAAATAGCATAAATAATTGACTCGAAATAAATACAAACTTGGGGGTGGATCCCTCCAATCCAAAGTTCTGCAGCTGTCATTGATTTCCACTGCACTAAAATGAATGCTTTAGAAGAGTGATAATTAAAAGTAATAATTCAGTGTCACCTTGTGACGTACGTCTACCAATAATGTCACAAAAGTTGCCTGTTAGACAAGATTTCTCTTAATCATTACAGGGATGCACAGTGAGTTACATGCTTGTTGGCTAACCTGAATGTCCAGGGTTCAGTCATGGCATAGATTGAGATAACACCTTTAGATATTTTAACATGTCAGTGATGCAGGTTGGAGCGGGTCACATGGAGAAAGCGTCTAGTTACAGGTTGTGCATGTTAAACATCCCTCAACAGTTGGAATTCTTAAACCTCCATTCATTTAATTTGATCATTATATACTGGACTGTATGGTATGGTCTGTATTCGTTTTCAGGAATGTCTACATAGATTATGATGATCTACAAACAATAGGTGAAGGTGAAGACTGTGAATTATTGGAGAGTGACAGAGATGAAGATATAGAGATAGAGGCTGATACAATAACAGATGAAGATTCTGTTAGCAATTTATTAAAAGATCATTTGTCCATTGTTTTTGATTCACAACTCCTTGTCTTATCTAAACTTAAAATACCAGCAAAGTGTAGAAAATGTGATGGTGTTATTACAGAAGAATTGAAGCATGTAGGGTCCTCAACTCTTATTATATGGGTATGTCAATTTTGTGGTATCTTAAAGGGATGGTAAAGATGTTTTCTAAAAGTTTGTATGTGTATCTTGGACACTAATTGTATCAACTTGCACAATTCTAATTCTCAATCAGATGTCTGTTGTTCCTGCAACTTCACGCACTAAAAGTATTTGATGATGTCACTAATCACGGAGGGCCTTATGTGATAAAGCATAGTTTGAGATTAGATTAGTGACGCCATCAAACACTTAGTTTTTAATAGTGGAATTGTAGGAACCATAGATTTCTGATTGAAAATTTGAATGGTGTAAATTGATGCTTAACATTGTTCTCTATACACATTAAAATTGAGAAAATCTCTTTACAATCCCTTAAATTTGCATAAGCATTTTGAATGGCGTGAGATTTAGCAAAAAAAAGCCTTTGAAAAATTATTTTTATAAAACAGGACATCAATGGCTGCACATTGGATAAACTGCATGTATGCTCTGATTGCATTCTGTCGTAATGTCTGGTAGAGGATATTAAAGGTCTATCAATTGAGCTGCCCTGCAGGTCATGTAAATAAATTGTGCCAAATCAGTAGCCATGTTCTGTTTTTGTTACACTGTGGTGATAATAGTATGATCCATTTTAAGTCTGCTTCTTTCATTTTGGCTGATATGTTTGTTTACTATGGTTGTATCTCATGATGTTGACCTATATAGTAGTGGCTGGTGTGACGCCCAAAGCAGAGCATGCTTACTCTTTTCGAAACACCTGATGGTACTTCTCTTTGGATAGTCCACTACTATACAACTTATACACCCGATTTTGACGTCATTTGGACTGGATTCCTGCTTTTATGACAGATTTTTTTTTTTTCTCAGATGTGTACTTCAGGTCACAAAATAGAGAGATGGTGTTCTCAGCCAGTAGTTCGAAGAATAAGAGTAGGTGATTTTTTATTGGCTTCCAATATTCTGGCTTCTGGTAATAACTACAGAAAGATTGCCATGCTATTCCAGTTTATGAATATGGGATGTGTTTCTGAATCAACATTTAACAGAATACAGAAACACTACTGTTCACCAGCAATTACAAATTTTCGGTAGAGAATGGTCCAATCGTCTTGGAAAAGATCTGACTTTACATGGTAAATGATATTTTTAAACTTACAAACCATTCAGTTTCTATTTAGAAAGTCAGTAAAACATTAGTACTAACTGCTCTTCCTTGATTTTTAGCTTTTACATTTATATTTAATTAGTATTTACAATGGACATAATAATTTATCATTATCACAATTGTTCTGGCTCATCAATTTATACTCTAATGATATTTTGAATGTGTTTCATAATCAAATTTGAGATCTCGACCATTATGACTAGTCCGAAACGTCTATTCTGCCCTCTGATGGATATTTTGACAAGTTGTCAGTTGGAGTAGAAGAAAAAGGACCCTGTTAAATTTTCCACACCTCCAAAGATGCGTTTTCTCTAACATAATATTGAATTACCTTTAAGATGATTGTAAATTAGTGTTGGGCATCATCGTAACTTTCGTTTTGTTAGTATCACGTGACTCTGTGACCTTTGAACTTCCTCCACAGCTGCGCACACAGTTTAAAATGGCCAATGCTAGATCAGTTTCGCCAAAAAAAAAACTTTGATGGAATCTGAGACATGACATAAATGGTTTAG
>NW_008710771.1:0-1558 GCF_000327385.1 Lottia gigantea
TATCAGACTGTGAATTCAGTTGGTGCAAATATTTTGGTTGGAAATTGTCAATATTGAAAAACTGCATTACACACAGTCAGTTATTNTAAAACCCATGTCAGAGATGACTGGCAAAACCACAGCTCTGAATTCTCAGTTTCAAAAAATCTTTTGATAAAAATTGTGAGAAGAATTTCTCTTTTCGCAAGAAATATATGAAAAGGTTTTTTGACAGACAGACCCCTCGATTCTTTTCTCTTTTCCTTTTGCATTTTTTCTTATTTTTCCCTTTTTTCTTCCATATTTCCAGCAACAAATCGAAGATATTAGAAAAACGTTTACGCTATCTGTCTGACCACTTTACGTTCAGTTTATACTGTAATGTATGTAGGTCATTATTTGAAAAAGACAAACTTCTATTTTCATTTATTCTTTGTTCCAATATTTTAACGTAAGTATATCACACTTGTCCACGTTTCCGTGTTAAATTGACGTTATTTGTTGTGAGTTGAGAGGACTAAAATATTGACTATCTAATCTGCATGAAGTTCATGTTTGTATATTTTATATTGATAATGATAATGATATTGCTGAAGTTTTATATTATTTCTACTGTGTATTTGTGTGTATAGTGCACAGGTTTTTTTTTACCCTGAATGACATGTTGGTCTGATTAATGTAGTATGATGCCATATTACCACTCAATATTATCTCGTCTGCTTTATGCCAACTCTTTGACTTTTTCATCTGTATCCATGGTGACAGAAATTTTTTAAGATTTAGTCAATGGTAAAAAAGGGTGCGCACTATATTCGCAATTATACAGTATCCTTACAACTAACCTTGTTGTGTTGTTTTTCATTTTTTCTTTTCAAATACTAAAATAAACATATTGTCTCTGTGCATTAATTTTTTTAGCTGTTTTTTTAAATAATATGATTTAAAATATCTAATAAGTAATAATTAACACAATTTTTAATTAATTTTATATCATAACGAATTTTTGAATTTTTACTAATTGCTGTTGTAAAATGATAATATATGATATATCAGTAGTATGTTATATTGGAAGATATTTCTAAAAAGCGTTTATCAAGTGAATCTAAAAAATTAGAAATTTAAATGAAATATAACTTAAAGTAATGCAGTTGTCAAATTATATTGTTTATCAGATTGTTGAAAAAGTCAATGATTAGACAGATATATACCTTCATTAATTAATGGAATTTTATATCAAAGGGATGTAATCACCTATTTATTCTTCAAAATAGTGATACAAGAGTCCTATTGACATTATTATTATTATTATTATTATTACTTAAAAGGATTCTACATTTGATTGGCCAAAACATCAAAATCAATTTAAAATTTTGAAATCAAGAAGATAACTGTGTTTCTTAAAATCTGGATATTATTCAAGTTGAAATCAAACATAAGGCCGCGATAAGCTGAAATTCATTTTGATCAGTAAACTAAATAATTAGACAACTAATCCCTTTAAATCTCAATTTCCCAAAGATTTAGAATCTAATATTTTATTTTCATTTTCAGATCACGAAATGAATTAGATCAAATTGAA
>NW_008710772.1:0-2530 GCF_000327385.1 Lottia gigantea
TTGTATAGTAGTAGAATCCTCCAAAGAGAAGTACCATCAGATGTTTTGAAAAGAGTAAGCATGGTCTGCTTAAGACAAGAACTGCTTGTGTTAATGTTTTGTATTAGACTGAGATGAGCAGAACTATTTGCCCAACTACACCATTGTATATACCCATATTTATTTTCTATATCAATCTGTGATACAATGTATAATTTTGTAGAATTATGTATATATTCTGTTAAGTTTTTATTAATGAAATGATTGTTAGAATATACAAGGTCAAGGTCAAAGGTGATTTATTTGGTCATCTATAGATTATATTCACCAGGTAATTATATGATAAAGACTTAAAGGAATTGTAAAAAGGAAACACAGACGTCTGATAGAAAATTGGAATGATGTAAATTGATGCTCACAGTGTCTCTGATACACATAAAAAAAATTAGAAAACCTCTTTACAATCTCTTTAATTTGGTTTTAAAACTAAACAGACGTTAGAAAACTAGACACTGTACACAACAAGGCAAGTCTGTGTGAAATATTAAGTTATATTCATTAGAAGAAGTAGACATCAACTCTGGGAGGTGGTGGTATTAGGGTATGACTATATTTGGTTTTAAAACGAAACTCGCAATCTGTAGAAAATTGAAAAACCAAATACACGGAGTACATGTTGACTCTCTTTTATATATGAAAAAGGGGGGTTCTGTATTGTACTATCTTTAGCTCATAGAACTATCAGAATTCAAGATTTAGATATTTTACACCATATATTATTACTAAGTTTTGAAATGATGTATTTTATTGATTTATAGTCAATTCGTAATGATATTTTATAGAAGATTAGAGACTCGTGTCAATATTATAACTTCTACTGTTTATAATCAACTTTTATTGTTTTCTTTACAAAACTCTATTATAATAATAAACTTACAAATATAACTTCTTGTTGTTGTACGTTTTGTGCTGGGGAACGACGAGAGATACACGTCGAAACGTTACAAAAAACTTTAACCATTCGCCCCCCTTGAAAAGTGGTTTGTACCTCCAATTGTACCCCCACTTTATTTTCAACAAGTCTAAATGTCTACCTTTTTTCTCCAAAATATGTGTCAAAATGCACAAAATCAATTCATTTTTTCTGAAATGTTCTTGAGAGAACCCTATAAGACGCTCAATGAGAGGCTTGTGGTCATGACACCAACACAGAGTAGCCAAAATTTGAATACAGACTCAGCAGATGTAAATCACACGTAAGTTATGGGTGCCCGTAAGTTACGACTAAATCCGCCCGTACCTTACACATGTTTCAGACAGCCCGTGAATATCTGGGCACTACGTAAAAAAGTCTGCCTTATTGTACACCCTGAATAAAAGATAAATGAAATGAAATAAATGGAGTTTTACGTCCTACTTTCCTACGCCATGCAGGATGCAATGAGGGAAATTTTGCAAGTTCGATTTCCAACTGTCGAGGGATCTTTAACGTAACTAAAATTGAGAGGAGAGGACGAGTTCAAAGGTCGTCAATTATCCCTTTATCTACATGTCCATCAAATTTTATTATGTTGACGATTATATATACGCTCTGTATTTCATGATATTTTTGAATGGGGAAAATAACAATATTTCCAACGGATCGAGACAAGTCCTTTGATACAGATAACTAAAATTGATAAATGAATGGAGTTTTACGTCCTGCTTTTCTGCACCATGTGGGCTAATGAAGACGGGCAACGCCATGCAGGGTAGAACGAGGGAAATTTTGCCAGGGCAGTGGCATTAGCCGCTCGATTCCAACTTTCGAGGGATCTTTAACGTAACTAAAATTGAGAGGAGAGGACGAGTTCAAAGGTCGTCAATTATGACGTTACAATTAAAATACATAATACAATAGTATGACGTCATTAGCAAACTATATTATATTGCTGAAAAGACGTGTTTACAAGTTTCTCCGAGATTTTTAAGCATTTTTCTGGATTTTAAGGTGAGATACTAATACAAACTGATCAATTTTATCAGAAAACCTCCCATTGATCGATTATAATAGGTATATTGCAAATGGGCTGGTCTAAAATACTTAAAAATTGTCATTTTGGAATCAATACATCGCATAGGAAACTTTTCATAAAGCCTAAAACTGAATATTTTCGAATTCAGATGGACCAGGGATAACAACTCGAAATGATTTACGAAGCTGAACGATTTACAATTTGTTGGTTTATTTCAGGATGTCCAAGAAATATATGTCCCGTCCACCATATTGTTTTGGTGAAATCCCGGACTACACTATACCACCCATGACGGTCGAAGAGTACCAATACTATGAGAGAGAATTCTTTGGATTTCTCGACGACAAACCAGTTGACAAACAGGTAGAAGCTGAGTCTGGATTTGTCCAGAGATTCCTTCAGCTTATTGGTATTTCAAAGGTCGCCAAGTATGAAGGTAACCTAGATCTAATATAATTTAAAACCATTTTGATTGTTACGACAGAAAACGTAATCGACATTCCATCAGTCTGATTGAAGATTTATTACACGATTGT
>NW_008710772.1:2580-3801 GCF_000327385.1 Lottia gigantea
ACTTACATTGTTAGAACTTGGTATAGGATTGTCAAAATCATAGTCGCAGACGCCTTAAACCTTCATAATCGTATATAATATGACATGTTCCTTTAACAACGGTACGATGATAATGATCAGTTAGATGTGAATATTAATCATACCGTTGCTAAAGAAACCAGATAATATGACTAGGTTACATATTCTTAAAGGTTTTTTTTCAACAGAAAATAAGTCCGTTACCCAAAGATGCTAGGGCTACCGGAAGAGAAGGAAGACGTGTAGACTTTTACTAACCCTAAAGACCAAGAGGTCGACCGGAATAGCGGTTTTTTTTTCAGTCAGCAGACGTGGATTAGATTCTTTCTCAGGAACCAATCTAGTACCTTCCTAACATTCATTGATTTCCTTTTTTTCAGTTCAAACAGAAAAGTGTAAAAGAGGGTTTTTAAAATCTTGCAGACGATTCATTCGAAGATCTTTTAAGTGCCTCAAGACTGCTGAAGAATAAATGGTTAACAGTGTTCATGCAGAATTTTGGGGTCAATAGGTCGCGAGTCTGCTAGAGGTGGGCGATACATCTAGATGAAAATGTTTGGGACTAAGTCTGAGAGCGAGACTGGTAGTGGTTGGCGATACATCTAGATGAAACTGTTAGGGACTAAGTCTGAGAGCGAGACTGGTAGTGGTTGGCGATACATCTAGATGAAAATATTTGGGACTAAGTCTGAGAGCGAGACTGGTAGTGGTTGGCGATACATCTAGATGAAACTGTTAGGGACTAAGTCTGAGAGCGAGACTGGTAGTGGTTGGCGATACATCTAGATGAAAATATTTGGGACTAAGTCTGAGAGGGGTTGTCATACGAAAGAGTCAGCAGATTACCGGCACAATGTCAGCATGTTTAGTCAGAATGAGAGTTTGTGTGAAAGAGTGAGAGATTGGAAGAGTGACAGGCTATATTATATTATAACAATTTATGAGGGTCCGAGAGTGTGAGACTGAGAGTGAGGGTGAGAGTGTGATAGTGTGAGAGAGTGTGAGTGTGGAGTGAGAGATGGTGTGATAGTGTGAGAGAGTGTGATAGTGAGAGAGTGTGATAGTGTGATAGTGTGAGAGAGTGGGAGAGAGTGTTAGGGAGTGTGATAGAGTGTGTAATATTCAGTTGAATATCAAATTCTGGAGAATTAGTCAGGTTATTTAAACCGTCCATATATTTACATTTGTTATCCATTTACAATG
>NW_008710772.1:10362-12259 GCF_000327385.1 Lottia gigantea
TTTCAGTCAGCAGACGTGGATTAGATTCTTTCTCAGGAACCAATCTAGTACCTTCCTAACATTCATTGATTTCCTTTTTTTTTCAGTTCAAACAGAAAAGTGTAAAAGAGGGTTTTTAAAATCTTGCAGACGATTCATTCGAAGATCTTTTAAGTGCCTCAAGACTGCTGAAGAATAATTGGTTAACAGTGTTCATGCAGAATTTTGGGGTCAATAGGTCGCGAGTCTGCTAGAGGTGGGCGATACATCTAGATGAAAATGTTTGGGACTAAGTCTGAGAGGGGTTGTCATACGAAAGAGTCAGCAGATTACCGGCACAATGTCGGCATGTTTAGTCAGAATGAGAGTTTGTGTGAAAGAGTGAGAGATTGGAAGAGTGACAGGCTATATTATATTATAACAATTTGAAAGTATATTTATGAGAGTGTGAGAGTGATAGTGTGAGAGGGTGAGAGAGTGAGAGTGTGAGAGAGTGTGATAGTGAGAGAGTGTGAGAGAGATCGTAAAGTGTTAGAGAGTGAGAGTGGGAGATAGTGAGAGAGTGTTAGGGAGTGTGCAATATTCAGTTGAATATCAAATTCTGGAAAATGAGTCAGGTTTTTTAAACCGTCCATATATTTACATTTGTTATCCATTTACAATGTTGTTATTGATATATTGTTATTTAGAGAATATATTTGTTATTTTTCGAAAAACAACTTTTATTAGGCATATTCTTTTGCTTCATGTTTCAAATCTTGCATGACATCCCTTCCCATTTCTTGAATCACAGTCAGAAATAGATTTAATGTCAGATCTATTATTAAAAGAGAAATTTGTTTTCTCAAACGGGAAAGAGTGAGATTTTCTGTGGTCTGAGGCCAATGAAAAGACGTTCCAAACCTTCTTTACAGAAGAGTGATACAGAAGGGAGATAATTCAAATTTGGCAGCGATTTGCCAGTCTTATATTTTGTTTTCACTAAAGGAAAAGGGTGAGATTTTTTGTGGTCTGATGCCAATAAAAAGACTTTTCAAACCTTCTATAAAGAAGAGTGATACAAAGGGGAGATAACCCAAATTTGGCAGCCGGACTCACTCAACTAATTCATTTGCCATCTCTTCCCATGTTAAAACACGAAATTCAACCTTCTACAACTTTTTCCAGAAAGCTTTCCAATATGTCGAATGAAAGCCTGACCAATCCTTATTGTCTCCTAAAAAATTCATTATATGATGACATGTTAATTTTGAGCTACTAAAATTGAAAGTAGACTACTACCGGTTATACTCATTCGCTAGAGTTTGGCAGTTCACAAAACGACTATTTTTAGAATTAGCCTTCGGCCTTTAGGTCTCTCATCATCTCACCAAATCTTAAAGATAATGCAATTCCAGACGTCAAATTCCAAATCTAGACTAATAGGCATGCAAAAAGCCAAAAAGGGAGAAAGAAGATTTCTAAAAATAGCCTGGACTACATTCCTAATAGAATCATTTCCAATCAACTCCATAAAATATTTAAGTGGAGTGAGTCCGTATAACTTTTATTTTCAGTTTACTTTGAGATAATTCTAAAAATAAAAAAAAAGTTAGAAGTTACATGAAACATAGCTGCAAAATTCATGCATAAAAATATTGACAATTATAAATGTAGCCTATTGGCACTGCATTTCATGGTATTTTTGCCATATAAAATCGTTGAAAACATCTAGACGGTAGCCGTCCTCACTGGTAAAAATGACGGAGAAAGAATCAATAATTCATCATCTTCGAACTCACTATAGATTCCTCTATCTACATGTCCAAACCTAGTTCGCAAAATTCATCCAATTTTATTATGTTGATGATTATATATACGCGGTGTATTTCATGATATTTTTGCCGTTTACAAACTATTGAAAGTCCAACATTTAANA
>NW_008710772.1:17313-19163 GCF_000327385.1 Lottia gigantea
CATTCATTTTCTTTTTTTTCAGTTCAAACAGAAAAGTGTAAAAGGGGATTTTTAAAATCTTGCAGACGATTCATTCGAAGATCTTTTAAGTGCCTCAAGACTGCTGAAGAATAAATGGTTAACAGTGTTCATGCAGAATTTTGGGGTCAATAGATCGCGAGTCTACTAGAGGTGGGCGATACATCTAGATAAAAATGTTGGGACTAAGTCTGAGAGCGAGACTGGTAGTGGTTGGCGATACATCTAGATGAAAATATTTGGGACTAAGTCTGAGAGGGGTTGTCATAAGAAAGAGTCAGCAGATTACCGGCACAATGTCGGCATGTTTAGTCAGAATGAGAGTTTGTGTGAAAGAGTGAGAGATTGGAAGAGTGACAGGCTATATCATATTATAACAATTTGGAAGTATATTTATGAGGGTGTGATAGTGTGATAGTGTGAGAGAGAGCGTAAAGTGAGTGAGAGTGGGAGATAGAGTGTGTAATATTCAGTTGAATATCATATTCTGGAAAATGAGTCAGGTTATTCAAACCGTCCATATATTTACATTTGTTATCCATTTACAATGTTGTTATTGATATATTGTTATTTAGAGAATATATTTGTTATCTTTGGAATAAACAACTTTTATTAGGCATATTCTTTTGCTTCATGTGTCAAATCTTGCATGATATCCCTTCCCATTTCTTGAATCACAGTCAGAAATAGATTTAATGTCAGATCTATTATTAAAAGAGAAATTTGTTTTCTCAAACGGGAAAGAGTGAGATTTTCTGTGGTCTGAGGCCAATGAAAAGACTTTCCAAACCATCTTTAAAGAAGAGTGATACAAAGGGGAGATAACCCAAATTTGGCAGCCGGACTCACTCCACTAATTCATTTGCCATCTCTTCCCATGTTAAAACATGAAATTCAACCTTCTACAACTTTTTCCAGAACGCTTTCCAATATGTCGAATATGACCAATCCTCATTGTCTCCTAAAAAATTCATTATATGATGACCATGAAAATTTTGAGCTACTAAAATTGAAAGTAGACTACTACCGGTTATACTCATTCGCTAGAGTTTGGCAGTTCACAAAACGACTATTTTTAGAATTAGCCTTCGGCCTTTAGGTCTCTCATCATCTCACCAAATCTTAAAGATAATGCAATTTCAGACGTCAAAATCCAAATCTAGACCAAAAATTACTCAAAAATAGGCATGCAAAAACCCCAAAATGGAGAGAGAAAGAAGATTTCTAAAAATAGCCTGGACTACATTCGTAATACAATCATTTCCAATCAATTCCATAAAATGTTTAAGTGGAGTGAGTCCGTATAACTTTTATTTTCAGTTTACTTTGAGATAATTTTAAAAATAAAAAAAAAGTTAGAAGTTACATGAAACATAGCTGCAAAATTCATGCATAAAAATGTTGACAATTATAAATGAAGCCTATTGGCACTGCATTTCATGGTATTTTTGCCATATAAAATCGTTGAAAACATCTAGACGGTAGCCGTCCTCACTGGTAAAAATGACGGAGAAAGAATCAATAATTCATCATCTTCGAACTCACTAAAGATTCCTCTATTTACATGTCCGAACCTAGTTCACAAAATCCATCCAATTTTATTATGTTGATGATTATATATACGCGGTGTATTTCATGATATTTTTGCCGTTTACAAACTATTGAAAGTCCAACATTTAAAATACACTTTGAATGGGGAAAATAACAATATTTCCAACGGATCGAGACAAGTCCTTTGATAAAGATAACTAAAATTGATAAATGAATGGAGTTTTACGTCCTGCTTTTCTGCACCATGTGGGCTAATGAAGACGGGTAACGCCATGCAGGGT
>NW_008710773.1:0-1557 GCF_000327385.1 Lottia gigantea
AGTAATGGCGTTCATTCAAATCAAAACAAAAACTATAGCCCCATTCGACTTGGAGAAAATTCTTTATTATAATGATGATTGATATACAAGCCCGTATAAGAATATCCATATTTCTCTAATCAGGGCGACGAGACGATGAAAGCACTGGCCTTGGTCACAGAGCAATAGATATGCTTATTAATGATGTGAAAATTAGTTAATAATTAGTATGATTTTTGTTGAAAAGACACACACCCGTGGACTTTGAATACAGTATATAAATATGCATTTTTTAAATATGTATTTTATTTTTATATTAATAATCTGACACCATGATAAATAGGTCATTTAGCTCTTTCTTTTTACATGTTACTCTTATCATATGGTATAAAAATAAATAGAACAACTATCTCTAATTAATCATCTGACAATATGATAAATATATCAACTATTTCTAATTTCATGCATATAATAACCTCAGTCATCCAATAAATAGGTCTGCCATTAATAGGTCAATTAACTCTTTTACGCAGATTACTTTTAACATCTGACACCATAATAAATAGGTCAACTATCTCTATTATTATACACATTACCTAAATCATCTGACACCATAATAAATAGGTCAACTATCTCTATTATTATACATATTACCTAAATCATCTGACACCATAATAAATAGGTCAACTATCTCTATTATTATACACATTACCTAAATCATCTGACACCATAATAAATAGGTCAACTATCTCTATTATTATACACATTACCTAAATCATCTGACACCATAATAAATAGGTCAACTATCTCTATTATTATACACATTACCTAAATCATCTGACACCATAATAAATAGGTCAACTATCTCTATTATTATACATAATACCTCAATCATCTGACACCATAATAAATAGGTCAACTATCTGTGTTATACCTATAACCTTAATCATTTGACACGATAATAATTATGTCAACTATCTCTATTTTTATACATAATACCTCAATCATCCAACACCATAATAAATAGGCCAACTATCTGTGTTATACCTATAACCTTAATCATTTGACACGATAATAATTATGTCAACTATCTCTATTTTTATACATAATACCTCAATCATCCAACACCATAATAAATAGGTCAACTATCTGTGTTATACCTATAACCTTAATCATTTGACACCATAATAACTAAGTCAACTATCTCTATTTTCATACATAATGCCTCAATCATCCAACACCATAATAAATAGGTCAACTATCTTTATTTTATACATAATGCCTCAATCATCCAACACCATAATAAATAAGTCAACTATCTCTATTTTATACATAATACCTCAATCATCCAACACCATAATAAATAGGTCAACTATCTCTATTTTATACCTAATACCTCAATCATCCAACACCATAATAACTAAGTCAACTATCTCTATTTTTATACATATTACCTAAATCATCTGACACCATAATAAATAGGTCAACTATCTCTATTTATGATAAATATTACTTTAATCATCCGACACCATAATAAATAGGTCAACTATCTCTATTTTTATACGCCATAAATTGACT
>NW_008710774.1:0-6586 GCF_000327385.1 Lottia gigantea
TGTGAATTTTGTATACTTACCCCAGTTGTGATCGTGTACTTGTGGACGGACGGAATTCTTGGTGATGACCACTTTTGACCACTATTCACTTTTGCACACTTTCTTTCATTTATCTATATATATATATAATAAATTGTGGTAGCTATCTAATTTATTGTTAAATTTTTATATATAAATATATTAGTGTGCTAATTTATTTATTCATATATCTATTCATTTATATTTTCTGTATTTTGGTACATTGTATTTGGTGAGGGATTAGCATAAGCCTCAACTTGTTTCCGAAACCCTATTTATAATAATATGTATAATAGAAATTTTTAAATACAGTTCTTAAATCGCTCTTTTCTACTACATGTAGTATGTCTTAGATATAGTCAACTTTGAGAATTTGAATTTATCACCCATCTTTTCTAATTATACAAATTTATACCAATCCCTTCATATTATATTAGACACGCCGCCTTTTATAGCAAAAGACAGTTCTCGATTTGCTTTTGATGAACGTAAAAGGGACCATGATACCTGTACTGTGTTTTCTATATTTTGTATTAAATGTATTATTTTGATGTTTATTCTGCAGTATTATATATCTATATTATTATATCAATAATCATTTAATCTGTTCACATTATTGTACTGTCCTATTTCTGTCTATATGGTGCATACAACGACCATGTACATTTATATATTAAGTATTTTGTCTATTCTGCATGTGTATCATCATATATTTATATTTTATCTCTTTATTATTGTCTTACAATAAATCTGGTTTAATCTTATCTTATCTAAGTAAAATGATAAAAAAAAATTGAAAGTGTAGTAGGGGAGAAGTGGGCTCCCCAGCTTGTGACATCATTTTATTGAGGAAATTTGGCAATCCCACGTTGATACTGAAGGCTATATCAGCCAACAACTTTTGAAATAGTTATCAGATACTATGGAATAGAGGCAGATGTGTCACTCTTAAACGTTTTGAGTTTTGTCCGTGTTGCACACTCTACAGCCTCCCTTCAAATATATAGGACTAATTCAAATTCATTTGAAAACATAAAAGCGAAATAAACTCTACTCTACCTATTTTACTCAATGTTTTATAGTGAATATGGCCGGATTAATAACCCCTACTTATTTCTAAAAAGGCAATACTTCTATTTTTGTAAATGTAGCTTTGTATAATCTTACTGAAATTAATATTGTTTTAGCAAAAATAATCTCCAAAAAAATTAAAAGCTTTGTACAGAGTAGGCTATTGATTGAAATGCGAGAAGAGATCTAAAAATAACCTTTTGGAAATGCAATTTCTAGGCGCTTTATATGGAAATTTTATTCTCATATCATAAAAAATGTCTATTATAGATCACTTAATCATGGAATCTAAATATCGTAACTATGTCAGCGTTTTTTCTATTTAAATTAATTCTAAACTTGATTTTTCTTTTAATAATCAATTACCGTAAGATATTATGATTATAATTAATTTTGTAGTTTGATTTTGAAGTCCACCGTAATTTTCACTTCTTCAACTTCCGGTGTAAACATTGAAAATGGCCGCTACTTGCTTTACACTTGAGGCAGTGAAAGAATTCATGATAAATAATGGTGGCAGAGTAACTAACCAACAGCTTGTGACACATTTCAAGGCATTTCTAAATGACCCTGTTTCAAAAGGTTTGTATTAGACATTGTTAACTCGTATTTACTTGATCGTAAGATAATCTAGGCTAATCCAAACCGGAAGTAAAAATCTAATTTGATCACATGAAGAAACAAAATGTTACAAAATTATCATTTTAGGGACTGGAGAAATAGATCAACAGACTTACGCATGATAAATATTTTGTATCTCACACTACTCTAGTTCCTCCACTTTACCATTTACTTTCACTCTCCACAGTCATCAACCTCTGTCCTCTCTAACCACAATTACAAATGAA
Source organism: Lottia gigantea (assembly GCF_000327385.1). Taxonomy (NCBI): domain Eukaryota; kingdom Metazoa; phylum Mollusca; class Gastropoda; family Lottiidae; genus Lottia; species Lottia gigantea. The sequence continues at coordinate 1,938 of NW_008710774.1, forward strand.
TTCCGAATGACTCAGATTTTCTTTAATTAGGAGTGAAAGTAGATCTAAACATCTGCCTCTATTACTGCCTCTGATCCTTACAACACAGTTATATTCGGATAGATGGATATTATTGTAGTTCAGCCATACCACCATTCTCCCACTAAACCATTTATGTAATACAATCAGTTAATAAACTATTCTATTTTTTTCATTTGGAATTGGCCAGACAAAATATAAAGGAATATTTTATGTCAAGATTACAATGAAGGGGGGCTTTAAATGAATTTGTAATAAGCAAATGTGTTTTGTGGTTAAAAAATGTTTGTAAATCCTGAACAAACATGGTTATTGACTTTCAATTATATTTTATCTTCTTTTAATAGTTCAATATTTGTTGCAAGTAACTTTTATAATGATTTCAAGTGTAAGTACCAGTATATCTCATTTTTATACTAAACTTTTTAGAAACTTAAATCTCTCTATGTGGACGTATATTGTCAGCACCCCCGTCCGTCCGTCAACATTTGCTTGTAAACGCTCCAAAAGTTAAAATTTTTGATGGAATCAAATGAAATTTGGTATGTGTATACATATTCATCAAACAAAGATCAAGTTCAAATTTGAGCTATTTAGAAGCAGAGTTATTGCCCTTTCCCCAAAATCTTGAATATGCTATTACTCTCTTAGTTTTCAACCGATTTTGATGAAACTTAAAATGGATGTTATTGGACCAAAATCGAAAGGTTGAGAAAGTTTAGTTTACTTCTGATTAAATTTAAGGCTTTTTCAAGATTTAGGCCTCTTACGTCAGTTTTGAGGAGTTATCGCCCTTTAACCTCTATACAGTAAGTGCTTCTATCAACATCAATTGCTCCTAAACACTCTAAAAATTAGAGTGTTTGAAGAAATCAAATGAAATTCGGTATGTGCATACATATTGATGAAACGAAGGTCCGTCTGTCCATCCGTCCGTCCTTCAACATTTGCTTGTAAACGCTCCAAAAACTAGATTTTTTGATGGAATCAAATGAAATTCGGTATGTGTAGACATATTCATAAAACGAAGATCAAGTTCGAATTTGAGCTTTTTTTGACTGTTAGAAGCAGTGTTATTGCCCTTGCCCCTAAATCTTGAATATTTACCATCTGCATGCCACGGTGGACGTATATGGCTGTGGTCCACTATCTTTACTAGATATATTGAAGAAACTACTACCTTTCAAATCAAATAATTTGGTATAATTCCTCTATAAAGGTGAATAATTCTATTTCAAAAGTTTTTATTGATTTGGGATTTGTGTATGTTTTCAACATTCTTGATTTAAGTTATGATGATTATCAAATTAATATATGTTTGAAAATATGCACCTTGGGAGGTGTCAAAATTTCTTAAAATAGGGCCTATATTTTCTTTCTACCATTTTTCTAGGCCTACCCCAACTGACAACTGTCAAAATAGCTATCAGAGGCTTAAATAGAGGCATATGAGTAAGAGTTTATTTTTTTTAAGTCATCAACAAACCAGTTTCATAATAAATAGATTTATTTCACAAATATTGAAAATTTTCAGTTGTATTTCAATTTTCTTAGAAAATACAAAATATACCGGTAAGCATATATATGATAATATTTCAGTAACCCACAGAGAAAAGTTTAAAGATTATGTAAATGAGTTAGCTACAATTAAATTAGAGGAGGTAAGATTGCTATTAGCTTACAGACTTGTAACATAATCTTCAAATAATGTGACCACAACATGTGCTGAAAGCAAACTGCAATCCACTGGTCAAAATCTACTAACTTACAAGGTTAAGTACCAGTAAGTACACATGAAATGAGTCTTAATCCAGTGGATCCCTGGAGCTGTATAAAATTTGTCTATGTTGTTTAAAGAAACAATCAGGTTTTTATTACTTGAAAATGGTTAACATACTAAGTTGTGTAACAATTACTTATTGTGCCCATGAACGCACACAAACTTCCTCTTTACAATTTAGGGAAGTAAAATATTGGTGTTAAAGAAGAAACATCGACAAACTGAAAATGCTCCAGTACCTGCTCCTAGAACAAGTAAAGTAGATAGAGCTCAGTCTGAACCTCCTGGACAGCCAGCAAAGAAAAATAATGAAAGTGGACAGGGATTGTCAAAAGTTCACAGTGATGAACAGTTTGATAGAAATAAGGAAAGGAATTTTGATACCGGTGCCAATAGTTTAGCAGAATCAACTTCTTCTGTAGCATCATCAGTAAGTATTGGATTATCTTAAGACTTGAGCAAATATATTATGGTACATTATATGTTTGATATATAAACGATTTTAAAAAGAAAATATGTGTTATTTTCTTAGTCATTTATTTAAAATGATTATATTTTAAATTTATATGTTATTTTAAAAACCATTATATATGATCATGTTAATTGAACACATTACTTAATGATGATTGTTCTTCAATTCAGTTATCAACAGGAACAGTTTCAGCTGATGATGATGTTAATGATTCAGTTATATCTGTTAAAGATAGAGCTAAACATTTAAATAAAATAGATTCAGAAAGTGATATTCTATTGCCAAATCAATTTAAGAAGAAGTCTGTAAGTTTCTAAAACATACATCATTTCTTTAGAATAGATTTTTACTCAGCAATATAATAAACTATTAGTAATTAATCTGTATTATGTCATTGCTTCGAGTTTCTTTATCAAATCAGCCTGATTGGGATTAGATAGTAATGCCAATTTGCATTGACAAGGTGTGGGTAAGATCAACTGAGTTTGATGGTTTGCATGAGAACAAGGCATTAAAACTTCTCAACAGTATGACAACAGCACAAATAATACCTGATGTTTTTGTTGTCTAGATGTTTGATGATGTTGTTGATATATCTTATAGGGCAGAGAAAGATCTGGTGGAGAAGATGATGATGATACTCATTTTATATCTGTAAGTTGTCTTTTGCTTATAATTTAAAAAAACAACACCGTTGTATAAAGTAAAGAGAATAAATTAGTTTTAAATACAAATTTGATAGCCTATATATCAATTTTGAATGTTTATATAGTATGGTGCTGAAGAAAAAGAATGGATGTTGACATGTTGTAAAGCTGATTACCATGAAATGAATAGATTATTATCCAAAGATTCAAGCCTAGCTAAAATAAGAGTAAGTGTTGTTGCATTTTGTCTTGAATGGTGCTTAAAAACTGTACTTAGAATTTGGATGTAAATATTTTTGTTAAGGAAATGTAATCTTTTCAGAACCAAATAGTTAAACCTGAATAAAAGTATTCTTGCCAGCCTTATTTTTGAGGATCTGGCACTGGGTTTGATTAAATTCATATTTGAGAAATAAGTTCACTGTATTTATTGAGACTCAATGTTCCAGTTCGTTCCTTTCTCATCGATTATTTAATTATATTATGTGTCCTTTACAAAGATAAAATACATGTACATGATTAATTATTTTTTAACATTAATACCAATTTTAATTGCAGGATTTTACAAATGTAAGTAGCTGGTATTTTGTACAAGATATACCTTAAAGAATAGTATTAATACAGTGAATTATCTAGGTTCTTAAAGTTGTATATTAGTTGTAGATAAATTAATGAGATTAATATTTATTGTTGTTTCTCTGGAAATATTAAAACAGAATCTTAAAATACATGTTGTTATTACTCAGAGTTTCACGCTTTGTTATCTTCAGACAACTGACCTATTTTCAACCTACCTCCCTTCGGAACTTATTCTGATGTCCACCCTTTGAGACAAGTTTGGAACGTTTGTTTAAATAAGTGGGCATTAATGATGGAAAGTTTTTCAGTTAAACAGCTGTTTCTCTATATATTTTCATTAACATTGATTTTTCTTTCTTTTCATATAAATCATCATCACCAGGGTGTAAGTATATTTAATATATATGTTGTTGATCTAAATTTAAATGTTTTGCTATTCAAGTTGAAATGTAGTATAATGAAATTTATATATATATATTTTATATTTATGTAGATAGTCCTGTTCATTGTTTTGATTTTGATTTAATCATGCTAATACATTGTAGTGGCTCAGTCATATCTTATACCTAATCATAATCATTGTATCTTTTTCTTTTCCATCATGATGTTATTGTTTCTTGATTAGTATGTAAGTATCTTTGTTCTTTAATTTGATCTATAAAAATTAAATTTATTTTCACCTTTTGAAAGAGAAACACAAGAATCATATTTATCATGGCAAAACATATTAGTTATGAACTAAATTATTTTGAACAAAATTCAACAATTGCATTTATGAAATTGAGAGTTCAAAGTGCAATTTAATGCCATTGACATTTTGATATTATATTATCATCAAACCTGAATTATATTATATTCAAAGTGTGACTCCATGTAATATTCAGACAAAAAAACCATTTCAGCCCATTTTTCTTCTGAATTTTGTTCCAGTGTGTAAAATTTCATGATAGATAGGACCTTTTACGTAAAAAGTTTGTTGTTACTATTTGCAGTTTATCAGATTGTATGAAATGTGTTCTTGTTTTACAGACAGCATTACATTGNGCTTCAAAACATGGTAAAGGTGAAGTGATCAAATTACTAGTAGGAAAACCTGGTGTTAATATTAATCAACGATCGGTAAGTCAAGTTACAAGTTTATTTTTACTTTTAG
>NW_008710774.1:6674-11954 GCF_000327385.1 Lottia gigantea
ATAGAAGTATAAATTAATATTTTATAAATTCCAAATCTTTTAGATTCATTATGTATTTAACAGTTTGTCAAGCATTCTTCAAACTCATTTATTTCTCTTCTTCACTTCTCTTGGCTTGTTATATCCTGATATATTTCTTTAACTAGGGTTATACACCTTTACATCTAGCAGCAATGCATGGTCATGAAGATATTATAGAATTATTAGTACAAAATTACAGTAAGTATCATATTTTGAAATGATTTTAATACTTCATTGAAGCAATCAAGTTATTCTCACATTTGTGTAACTATGTAAAAAAAGGACAGACAATGAGTGCAACAAAGCTTTTTCCTTCCTGGTTGCAGCAGATTGTATACAAACCACACACCAGATTTTCATTCGGAAAAGTGATGCATTCCATTATTTAAGTCTAAGTACAACTCTTTATGAGTAAAATTTATTTTGTAGAAGCTGATTCCAATATTAGAGATTACAGTGGGAAAAAAGCCAAACAATATTTAAAAAATTCAGCATCTTCCAGAACACAACGTAAGCCTCTTATAACTCATAGTATTTCATTAGAGTGTAAACATACAGCTATCATAGGTCCTGATTTACCTGGTCAAAATAGGCCACGTTCTATTTTACATCTATCACTTAATGAAACAGACTTTAAAAATAGAAAATAAAGGTTCACTTTCAAGTTTTATGAGTATTAGTATGTAATGTATGAATCTTGAATGTGTAATATTTATATTTCTATATTGGCTGATTTGATGAGCTTTTTAAAAATATTATTGTTTTAGAATACAAAATTGTAAATCTATTTTAGCATACACAACTGTTAATCTTTTGTAGCATACACAACTGTAAATCTATTATAGCATACAAAGCTGTAAATCTATTAAAGCATACAAAACTGTAAATCTATTATAGCATACAAAGATGTAAATGTGTTTTAGCATAAAAAACTGTAAATCTATTATTTTAACAAAATATTTGTAATGTTTGAACCCTTTTAAGGTTAATATGGTAGCTCAAACATTTAGAATTATATTCATGTTGATTCCACATGAGTTAATCAACAATTATCAAGATTTACGAATGGCTTATTTGATTATAATGAATTTATAGATTTGTATCTGTCATCATAAAACAAATTGTACTGTAGTATAAATAAAAACAAGTATTTTATATAGTTAAGAGTACAAATGTGATAAATGGATATTTTGTTTTGAAATGAAAGTTGTCTTAGTGGAAAATCACAAGAGCATATGGCCAAACTAACATCCCTGCTGTGAGGACATGAACTTACAATATAGATTATATTTTGATATTAGCTATTTTTGTTTATTCTTATAAACTGCTCATTTGAGTTTTTATTTATATTAGATAATGAAGTTTATTTTAGTGTATCTGTACTTTGTTTTAGCTTTGTATCATTTAGAGTCAAGCTTTACTAGCTTTCTTAATTTTGTGGTTCACTGCAATCTGTGGAGCCGGGTGATCAAATTTACTATCTACAGTGGAGTAAGGCATCATGTAGCCTCCAAGAAAATCCTATAACTTCTCATAGATTTACAACCAAAACAGGACTATTTGAACAAATTTTTTCATTATCAACCTTGCCAAAACGATCAAAGGTCACAATTACACCATTATCTGGTGGATGGTATTCAGGGGTTTCTAGTATAATACAAACTGTAAATGAAATATCTTGTTTTCAAAGATGTTTATGTATTTTATATTGAGAAATACAATATTTCTTCAAACCCAACTCAATTAAAGTTTAACATGACAAGATCAGTTTTTGTAAATATTAGTACTTATATTTATAACTGTGATAATTACTGTTATCTTTGCTTATTGCTAGATTCTGTTAATTTGTTAATCTCGCCATATAATATCTTACATAATTAGTTATATGGTAGCTAAGTTAGGACATATGGTTTATTTCTAGTCTGTATAGTTTAGTTTGTTCCCAATCAAACATTGGTGATAAAAGAGTTTTGGTTTTTGTGAGCTAAATAGGCCACTGATGAATAAGGAATGTAAATAAATGTGAAATTATATTATGATGATAATAAATGATGTCAGATGCCTGTAGCTCTCTTTTGTCATTTTTGTTTTGAAGTATCAAGCTAAGATTTGTAACATTGATTCAGAAACATCAGTTTATGTATGTTGTACTATGAAGAGGAAAGATTCTAAGTATAATGAAAGTGACCTTATAGATGCTATTAATGCTTCTATAGAAGAAGATTAGGCTTATAAAATTTGATTTCTTGAATTGTTAACTAAATACATAATGCTTTAGGTAGTCCACCAATCGGAATATTCTAGTTGAAATTATAGGCCTTTTTAATTTCACGATTTTATACTTCCAATTCAAAATCCCATTTGATGTTTTTCACAGTACTGGTATATCAAATTTGATTTGAATATATGATGAATGTATGCTCATTATCAGTAATTTCAGGTCAAATCCACAGTGTTTAATAATTGAAAATTTCTGTTTGGCAGTCCTACTCTATACTCTTTTCAAATTATAATTGAATGGTCTCTATAATTAATACATGGTAATTATTTTCTGTACCTGTAAATACTTCTAAATTATTAACTTACAGCTGATTTTGTACACTTTGTTGAATATAATTTTTCTATGCTACAAAATATTGTAATAAATATTATTGTCTTTAATCCATCATGAATCGTAGTTTACACAGTGATTAGAATGACAGAATTGATTTGATAGCAATGTATAATCCCACAAACTAATCTTGCTGTTCGTGACTATTCCCATACATTGTTGAAACCACTCTCAACACATACCTTATGCAAAAAACACATGAAAAACACTACAAATACAATTCTTGGCAGTATGTGAGACTCTGAATAGATGGTCAAAGTAACTCACAACTTTGTATTGAGTGAATTATGAAATATAACAGAAGAACAATAACTGTAATAAGATACAGAAGAGGAAGGATGATGTGGTACTATAATATTTATTCTTCTGGTTTTTGCATGTCCTGTATATAAACAAGTGTGCTGTGTGAAATTTTGGAACTGGATTAATTTGTTAATATGTTCTTTTAAGTTTCTTTATATAGGTCAAAGAAATAAGACATTTTAGAGTCTTCGAATCAAATATAGTTAAATGGACATGGTGTAATGAAATGTGAAACTAAATGTCTTATTCCATTGACCTTACATGTGTTATTGGTTTGTAGATCTGAAAGCATGATCAGTTGGGATGGTCTCTCTGTCATTTGAAGGAAATGCCAAGTCTGTATCTCCATAACAAATTGTTAAACTTTCTAGTTCAGAAGTCAGACTTTGAATTTCTTTTAGTGTAACCTTTCTACAGAAAAGCTGAAAAAATATGTAACTAGATTTATGTTTGGCATTTTCTTTAAGCAGCTTATTTTTGTTTGATATTTTACATTTTTGTTTGTAGCAATCAAAATTATTCTTATTGGTACAGATTTCGAATCAAGTAATCATTATTTTGATATATTTTATTATTCCCAGTTGATCTAAATATCATAGCAAGCATGACGATAATCTTCAATTAATTAAAACCATAGTTTTAACAGTACACATCTTAGTTTAATATGGCACTATGAATGTTTTAACTGTTTGCTGAGAAACTTACTTCATGCTTTCATTTTGTATATTTATTTTTTTTTCTTTTTTGTATGTTTAGCTGTTAGCTCTATTTATCAAATTAGCTTACATTTTTTTATGACAGATTTTGATTTCACAATGAAAAGGATAAATTCTTGGTTTTTTAGAAAACAATAGATGTTTTCCTATACTAATATAAATTTTTAGGGTATTTTATCTTGAAAAGTTGTTTAAAATTTAGGAAAATTTAACATGAAATTTGGATGAAATTCACCTATAGATTGGGGAGTAATTGATAGAAGAAGCATGCCCAAAATTTAAACAATATTTGAAAATATTTCAGCATGAAAATGACTCAATTAGCTTATATCATTATTTTTTAGATTTTTGAAGTACTATTCATTCTTACTGAATGCTGTTTTCTCAGATTTCAAATTTCATCTAGCTTTTGATATGATGAGCTATCATTTTTCTTTCTGCTAATTGTACATCTTGAAAACAACATTTAGTCATTATGAAAATATGTAGAGAAGTATAATTCAAATTAGATTTGAATAGAACAAGAGAAGAAAGGAAATATTATCTATATGATATAAGATTTTAGATTTCTACTGTATGATATTATTGTGAATCTAGTGCGTTTTTTTTTATTTGACAAACATAGTCTTATTTTGTATACTTCTACTTCAAAATCAATCTTTGCTAAAACTCTTTCAAATTATCTTGTTTCATCAATTATTTGGTTTTGTTAAAATATAACAAAAAAAAAATAGGATTAATGTTAAAAATGCTTTTCATTTTTTTTCATTATGGAATTTGTAATGTATCAGATGTAAACATCATTTCTATTCTTTATTTTAGAAATGTTATTATCAAGAAGATTAGCTGCAGCAGGATCTGTAAAAGGTAACTTATATTTGATGAATTTTTCCTTCTCTAGGAACCTAGACCTATGAGTCCAATTCATCAGTTTAAAGCATCATTTTATCTCTGAACTACTGTATTTTTAGACTCCTTACTAGCACTGATTCATTTGAAATCCTAAACCATTAAATTTCAGGTCAATCATTGGATGATAGTTTTATAAGAACAACATTAAGAAAGAGTAATCGTGCTAAAGCTATATCATCATTAATACAAGCTACTCAATCTAAAGTACATCGTAGTAAATCAACATTATTAAGATCTAGTTGGGGTAGTTCATCAGAACATGTTGATGATGATCAACCAACACCACCTGGTAGTTCTCATTCATCACCAACTACATCTCGTAAAGGATCAGTATGTATAATTTTAATATTTCGTAATTTACTAAACCTCTAGTTTGTTCTTTTTATTAGTCTAGTAAATATTATTAGTTGCACTTAAAATGAAAATAATTCAATATTACTTGTATTATTCAAAAAGAATGATGGTCAACACAAACAATGTTCTGAATCTAAATTTCGTCATAGTGGGATTGTGATTAACTTCACAGATTTTACAACAGATAAAAAAGCAGATGGATAAGGGATTTTGTTTTCTGCACCCAACGACCCCCTTCTCCTGAAAAAAAGTGTTCGATCTTAAGAGCATTTTCTTGACATAAGTCTTGTTATCTGTAATGGGTCTGAAAGTAAAAACCACATGTGTAAGCAGATTGAGTGATCAGGAGTAAGAAATCAAGAA
>NW_008710774.1:12299-14029 GCF_000327385.1 Lottia gigantea
TTATCCAGTAAAAATACTTATATTGATTGATATTGATATTATGATGATATTGCCATATGAATTAGAATATATATTATATGAATTTAAAGAAAATATTATTTCTATTAACTGCGGATAAAGGAAATGTGTCAAATAGAAAAACCAATAGAAACAAGGTTATGAAATTGTATAAATTGATAATTGCACAATTTTGATGTAATTTTGACATAAATGTCTTATAATGTTGCAAGATTTTCTATTAGACTATATTTGGGTGCCTTGCTTCATTTTCAAACCTTATTTTGTTTATTAGATTTCTTGTTGCTATTGTAGTAGTATGATTTGAAATATTCTTAAGGAAATTTTTCCCTTTTTTATAATCATGGTTTTCTTTTTGTTGTGATCAAAGTATTTGATCACTGACATTTTTGTAAATTATAAAGGTGCATCATCTTTATGGCAGAGAAGCCGGTATGATATTGACTTAATGTTATGTCAAGAGGGCACTTTGTTTTGCCCCTCACTATACAAAAAAAAATAACTCAAAATTTACTATCTATGAGATGCCTTCAAACATGAATGAATATCAACTTTCTCAAATCAATATAATTGTCGTTATTGAGATAGCTAATATGCATAAAATTGCAATTTGATAGATTCTAGTTTTATTAATCATAATAGGCTGACTTATTTATACCAAGGATTCAAATTGTTTATTGTATTTTTCTCTATGTTATGCCACTATTTAATGAAATGATGTGATAAACAACTATCACTTCTATCACATTGTTGTTCTACAACAGCTCTTTCTTATTTACAATAGCAGAAACGTGGTTTTGAAAACTTCTTTCATGAGTGATTTGAATTTATAAATCTGTATATTTATTTTTTACATGTTAAATATCAAGGAAATAAAATTCCATGTGAAGTATGTGTTTTTATTCGCCCACACGTAAGTATGGGCATATATTGTAGTTGCCCCTGTCGGTCCGCCCGTCCGTTCACATTTACCTCGTGCTCACTCTACAGGCTACAATTCTCTATAGATTCTTTTGATCTTTTGTATGTGTGTCAATATCATTATGAAGATCTGCACTATTGAATTTGGTGATGATCTGATATCGCAATCCTTTTTTTCACTTTTTATACGCCCACACTTTAATGTGGGCGCATATAGTCGTCGCCCCTGTATGTCTGTCTGTCTGTCTGCCCTTGTTCTTGAATTGTTTGTGGACAAAATCAGACGAACACAAAGACTTGCCACTTGCTGCCACTCAAAAGACTTAATTCTATATGGATTAAATGAAACTTAACACGTTAAATTATTCCCACTTGAATAAAAAAGATGTAAACAAAACTCATGAAATATGAAAATTTCACTCTCTGATAACCTCCCGGACAAATAAGTTGCCATTACAATTGTGGCCTATATTTCGACGACATCGCTATTTTTTGGCTCGAGCTCACTCTACAGACTACAATTCTCTATTGATTCTTTTTATCTTCTGTATGTGTGTCAATATCATTATGGAGATGTGCGCTATTGAATTTGGTGAGGATCCGATGATTTTCTTCAGAGATATCGCATAAAACTCTTTTTTTTTTTTTTACTTTTTTGGCTCATGCTCACTCTACAGGCAACGATATCGAGTTTGTTTTACAGTTCACATTTAGCTCTTTATCAAGCTGCTTGTGGGCGTATTTGCTTGCGAGACTTTCCGCAAGCCTATGTTTTGTTAATGAGTTCTAGC
>NW_008710775.1:0-1556 GCF_000327385.1 Lottia gigantea
CCACATACAAAATAAACTTTATCTTATTGTGTTTATAATAACAATGTTATATCTGAAATGTTATATATGAAGTGTTAACAATAATAGTAAATACTGAATATACATACAAAATAAACTTTATCTTATTGTGTTTATAATAACAATGTTATATCTGAAATGTTATATCTGAAGTGTTAACAATAATAGTAAATACTGAATATACATACAAAATAAACTTTATCTTATTGTGTTTATAATAACAATGTTATATCTGAAATGTTATATCTGAAGTGTTAACAATAATACTAAATACTGAACCCACATACAAAATAAACTTTATCTTATTGTGTTTATAATAATAATTTCATATCTGAAATGTTATATCTGAAGTGTTAACAATAATAGTAAATACTGAACCCACATACAAAATAAACTTTATCTTATTGTGTTTATAATAACAATGTTATATCTGAAATGTTATATCTGAAGTGTTAACAATAATAGTAAATACTGAACCCACATACAAAATAAACTTTATCTTATCGTGTTTATAATAACAATGTTATATCTGAAATGTTATATCTGAAGTGTTAACAATAATAGTAAATACTGAACCCACATACAAAATAAACTTTATCTTATCGTGTTTATAATAACAATGTTATATCTGAAATGTTATATCTGAAGTGTTAACAATAATAGTAAATACTGAACCCACATACAAAATAAACTTTATCTTATTGTGTTTATAATAACAATGTTATATCTGAAATGTTATATCTGAAGTGTTAACAATAATAGTAAATACTGAACCCACATACAAAATAAACTTTATCTTTATCGTGTTTATAATAACAACTTTATATCTGAAATGTTATATCTGAAGTGTTGATTATAATACTAAATACTGAATATACATACAAAATAACCCCACATATATATGATTATTAAATATATGAAAGAGTAATAAAAATACTGTACTAAACACACATATTATACAATATACCTTATCTCCTTATCATATTCCGCGTATGGAATTTTTTTTAAGATTGGTTGGTTGGATGATGACAAATTAACTTCTGTTTGCAAATGATGCTGATATCGCAGACTATAAACGTAGTTAAAGACACTTAAAAGACATATTATATTAGCAGCGTTTGTGACAGTCGTATATATAGGTATATAGCAACTAGAAGCCATAATTTTCCCCGATATACATAAAACAGTTATACAACCTCTTTTCAACCCCTTTAAATCTAAATGATAAATACAATAATAAACTAGAGCCACACGTGGCACAGAGTGGGACTTTGCAAATGTAGCAAATTGCAAAAGACTCTGAAAAAATCAACCTTCTACGATAATTACATCACGCGCAAGAGCAGTCTAAAGTTGAGAAGAATTCTTTGGAAGATTGTTATAACGGAAGTAGACAGACCTCACAAATGAAAGTATCAGAAGATAGCCAAGGTCAATGACATTTAACATTGAAAGGGAGAGGGTCAACAAAGGTCAAGGTTACGATATACAAGTCATCAAAATTTTTAAATATATACGGCTAAAAACCGGAAGTGAGA
>NW_008710776.1:0-1587 GCF_000327385.1 Lottia gigantea
ATAGAATACTGAGGATTATTCTAGCGCAAGGAGAAAGTCAATTCTAAAGGCATCAGTAAAAACCAGTCGCTGGAAGCAGAACTAATAATGCAGAAATACCAAATCAATACAGAAACACCCAATAAATGCGGAAACACCTAATCAATGCAGAAACACCTAATCAATGCAGAAAAACCAAATGCAGAAACACCATCTTCTTGTGAGCTCTTCAGCTGAAATAAGAAAGGAATTATGTAAATAAGCCATAGCTCAAATATTCATCTGGTCAACGCAACTACTTATTTTAACGCAACTTGTTTTTTTCAGAGAAATACTTCCTCTTAGAATAAACAGCAGATAAATGCATTAGTAATTGTTACTCTATGTAATTACTGAACAACATTCATATATTTTCCTATGGTATCTTGCTAATTTCACTTTTTTGGATTCCAACTTTGAAGCGTCAACATCTGAACAAAAACCAGTATTTCTTGGCACTTTTTCGCAATTCCCAAAAGAGCTAGGAACCCACTTTGGGGAGACTCACAAAGAAGCACCGAGTTGGAAAAACCGGGTTGCATCTATTTTCAAGACGTAAACTTTCACCCCACTGATGAATACATACATTTATAGGGCAAATTTGAGAATCTGAATTTAATGTTCATTCTAAAAGGCAGTATTCCTTTGAAAATATGTCATTACTCATATGCATATGCGGGCACAGCCTTGAATGCTAGTAGAACTAAATGCAAGATTTTCATTTTGGAAAATGCCAGTCAATCATATAACCATAATTCAGTTGTAGAAGAAGCAAGTCAGATTTTCACAAAACACAAGGCAATATTATGAAATAAGCACACTACTTATTTAAACACATGACAATCAACTTTTCAGCACAATTTACATGTGCCATCATCAGATGAAATAATGATGGAATAAAACATAACAAAATGTATAAATGGTAACCATTTAAGTCTTCCCTATTGTTTTAAATCGTTTATTTCCTAAATTTTAGCTCACTTTGGATAAGCTTATCTTCTCTTATTTAGACTTCTCGTTATTACTTTTATTACCCTCTACACTGTTAATCTCTTTATTTTTTTAGTTGCAATATGTTTTGTTAGGTTTTTTATTCTGATGACAACACATTGTTCGAAATGTTATCTGTGTAATTAGTTTATTAAAGAAATATGTTAAATCCATAATATTGCCTTGTTTCTGTTATATGTAAGCCTCATTTCTAAATGCCGTTCAAGTATTATGTTTTCATTTTAAAAATTAAGATGACAATGTTCACTAAATCCCTTGTAACATACCCATGGCTTTTCATCTGTTGATCTTTCTTCAGCATTCTTCACTGACTTGTTCTTCATACTTCTTTCTGTTCTTCATCTGTTCTGTAGGCGCCGCTTCATCTGTTCTTCATCTGTTCCTCTTCATCTGTGAATAGGAGGTCTGAAAAGTCATACAGGCCATGACCTCAGAACACTCCTATTGTGGCAGTGCTATTGCGGGTAGGTAAATTACCAGAACATTTACCCTTTCTAACCTGAAGAATATAAATACATAATTGCAAATGATTAGATGACTACCATTTTAAGTAATTTG
>NW_008710776.1:4740-6185 GCF_000327385.1 Lottia gigantea
GAGATATTGTTTTTTATGTGTATATGGGAACAACAAAAGTCATGTGCAAATGTGCAAATTGATGCTATCAGTGTCCCCGATGCCTACAAAAAAATTTTAAAATCTCTATAAAACATTCTAAGTTTTTAATAATTCAATTCAAAATTTGTTACCTTTGGCCACATATGAAAGCCACTTTTTAGCTTGAAAACTAAAATGGTGCAAATAGATACACATTATAGAATGCTGGAAATCCTTTTCATATTCCTTTCTATATCATACCATATGAAATATTGCAAATATCCTTACCTAGCTTTGTTCCAAGAGTCGCCTTTTGGGACATTTGTGCTCCACCATAACCTAATTGACCTCCCAGTTTAAATGTCCTGTTGTAGCTAAAGACCAGCTACTTTGTTCTTGGAACCCTGGAAGAGAAACAACACGAATTTTATTTATTTTCGGAGGTTGATTTGGGTCTTGAATATATGTAAATAGTCTTCAGAAGTGCTAGGTATGTATGCTAAAAAATAACTGGGAATTTCTTTTTCTATATATTTCTTTTCGATAAATGGCAGTCATCTTTCAGATCATTTAGACCAGAGGGAGAGGGGGGAGTATTGTCACCCGAGAGGCGACAAAATCTGAGTTAACTTTTCTAGAGGCATTTTTCCTCAGGAATCCGAATCTGGGAGATAGAGTGCCGGGTCAGGGGGCGTTTTTGAGTTATTCAAGGTCAAAGGTCACGAAAGGTTACATAACGCAAAAAACGTTAAAAATTGAGAATTTAACTACAAAATGTGTACAAAATTCATTGATATATAGAAATTGACAAAAGCCCATCAGTGTGAATCGGCACTATCTATAAGTCCCAATTCTTTGAGGTAATCCAGGTCAAAGGTCACGAAAGGTCAAAATAGGTCATGACATTGTGAAGATGAAGTTTGTAATAGCTTGACATTGTGAAGATGAAGTTTGTAATAGCTTGACATTGTGAAGATGAAGTTTGTAATAGCTTGACATTGTGAATATGTAGTTTGTAATAGCTTGATATTGTGAAGATGAAGTTTGTAATAGCTTGACATTGTGAACATTACAATAAATTAAAATAATAATATGCTTATATTTAGAACACCATCTATTTAGCTAATACAATTCTAGTCTTACTTGATCACAAACATAAATAATTACATGTTCAAATACAAAATAAATTCAAAGTTTCAAAACATTTTCAAGAGAATGATCCACTAAAACTAGAAATACAAGGCAACTCTCAGTGGTTTTTATAATTTTAAGAAACTAACATCATTGGCATGATTTATTAGTCTACCTCTCGAATATTTTGAAATTCTACAAATTTTACTTCATTACAGGGACAGATGCGCCTTCAATTCCATGTGTGTCCAATTCAATTCAGCGTTTGAATGCCAAAATGATGACTCATCATTTTTAGATTATATTCTGTGATA
>NW_008710776.1:6721-9034 GCF_000327385.1 Lottia gigantea
GCTCCAAAATCATAAGGAGGAGCTGAAATGTTTCTGTGAAGACTGTAACACCATTTTGTGTTCGACATGCCTTCTTGGTCAACACCAAAACCATTCTTTTCTTAATATTGAAGACTCTAAAGACGTCATTTTAGAAAATTACAAAGACGGTCTGAAACGTAAGTTAGAAGAATTGAAAACAGTGAAGAATATAGACGAGAATTTGTTGAAGAAAATCAAAGAATATCGACAAACAGCACTGAGCAGTTGCGAGGCAGAACTGGAATCAGAAGAAACTGAACACTGTACTCAGTAAAGTGAATACCCTGAAATCTCAGATAGAGAAAGATAGTCGACCTATGTTTTCTCCCCCCGTGTCTGACGTCCTTAGTACTGCATACATCGTGCTAACTATATTGCTAGAATTGCGGCTGTCTGATCAGCCTATTATGTCCCTACCCCCACGTCAAATAATGGTTGGACGAACGATTTAATGATTAAATGGGTGAAGACACCATATCCAGATGAGTTATCGGACCTTTTAGTGGAACTCGATGAGGAAATCCATCTGGACTCAAGAGAAACTGTTGACGAAGAACTGTTCGATGACGTGATTGACGGTGAGCCTGAAGGATTATCGATTGAACACTTCGCCGACGGCTTTTTAGACGAATTAGGCCTACTGTGATTCAGAGATTTTCAAATTGTTATTTAAATTTGTTTCATGCATGTACATGTACTAGTAAATGATTTATTTCGATAGGAGTTTTAACAACTACTTGATATTGCTTATGACATGATCAATGAGATCCGTCTTTCCATTTTGACCTATTTTGACCTTTGACCTGGATTGCCTCACAGAATTGGGACTTATAGATAGTGCTAATTCACACTAATGGGCTTTCGCCAATTTCTAGATGATATCAATGAATTTGTACAAATTTTGTAGTTAAATTCTCAATTTTTAACGTTTGTTTGCGTTATTTGACCTTTCGTGACCTTTGACCTTGAATAACTCAAAAACGCCCCCTGACCAGGCACTTTACCTTCCAGATTCGGATTCTTGACGAAAAATGCCTCTAGAAAAGTTAACTCAGATTTTGCCCCCTCTCGGGTTTTCACAGACTGATAGACATTTGTGACGCCAAAGTGGAATTTATAAGATAGCTTGCCATGCAAAGTAACATACGCCCACTTCCAGCTGTCAGAAATGATAACAAAATCTTTAATGGCTTAATAATGAATTTTTAATTAATCTTAATATCATCTATAACTCAAGGCAAAAACCTGAAACAGTTCATCAAGTTATCAAATTCAAACATGAATAATGTCTCATCGCTTTGCACACCAGGGCAATAACTCTGAAACTGTTCATCATCCGAATATTACCAATTTCTAACTTGATTGAGATCTCATCAATATATTAAATGAATATCTAGTTTCATCAACATCAGATAAAAACTGTAGTCTCTATCGTGCCTATAAGCCAAATTTGACACGTTTTTACTAAGTCAAGGGCAATAACTCTGTAAAAATCCATCCGTTTATTACCAATTTTGAACTTGACTGAGATCTCATCAATTTATACATGCAAACCAAGTTTCATCAAGATCAGATAAAAACTGTAGCCTCTATCACGCAACAACAATATAAATTCCACATTTCCATGTGGGCGTATAAAAACTTTGTATACTGACCGTGCTACGTTGATCATCTAACTGTGTGTGTGTGTGGTGTATGTCAAACCCAATAGTAAAAACAGCTATTGAGTTCCCGCAGACATGACGGCTGAAAATAAACATTTTAATTCAATTAAAGCAGGTGTCAATAGTTGATATATCACGTTTTTTTATGAGTCCGACAACATTGTACCTTTGATACAGAAGCCAGTTGCCATAAGTCTAGATTTATTTAAGAGTTTGATATCATTGAACCTTTGATGCAGTAGCCAGTGGCAATCAATCTGGATTTACCCAGTGATTAAAAGTCCAACATCATTGAACCTTTGATGCAGTAGTCAGTGGCAATCAATATGGATTTATCAAGTGATTAAGAGTCCGACATCATTTGAACCTTTGATACAGTAGCCTGTTGCCAGAAGTCGTAAATTAATCAAGTGTGTAGGACTCCGACATCATTCGACCTTTCGTACAGTAGACCGTTACTCTTGTCACCATGTTTGGTGGTATTCGCTTTATCAAACTTGTGTTCACAAGTCAGATATTGAGCCTTTGATACAATAACCTGCTTGTCACTATGTTTCATTCATTCATTTCATTCATATGTTCAATAATCCAATCTTAATCTTTCCACTTTAATCATTCATATCCAAAA
>NW_008710776.1:9150-12787 GCF_000327385.1 Lottia gigantea
AACACCAAAACTTTACTTAAAAGTTTACATAAACTTTTAAAGTTTGTTAATCCTTTTGCAAGCTGTTAGAAAACTACTGAATGGATTTGAATAAAATAAATGCATACTGGTAATTGTAGAGAAATATGTCTCCCTTATATTTTTTAAGGATTTTAACTGAATATAACGAGCCATTATAAAATCACCGAAACTAGGTCAAACTGCTTAATTAACAATTATTATGCTCAGTTTTAAATTAACCCTTTTAAAACAAATTCAGTTTGATCAAGTAGATACATAGATAAAATTAGCATATTTTAGAATATTTTCAGGTATAATTTACGATGTTTTTGATACCGTAATGAAATTGTTTTACAAAAAAAGCGAAATGCCCCTTGAAAATGTTCATAATGACAAAGTTATCACCAAATCTAGGGCAATAATACTTAATTAGAACATCCTACTATTACCTAATTCGAGGATGACCAAACAACCACACAGCAGATGTATTTAATAGTTAGATTCAATTAAGAGCAGCATAAATCATAATGATTAATCTGTCAAGATTCAAAACTCAGCAAATGTGCATTGCAAAAACAATCATTTCCTTACCAAGAACTTCAATTCCAATGATCATCACCCCAAGTTGCAATCGATTTAAAATTGTAGCTTCTATTGTGCTCACAAACAAATTTTGACATGTTTTTTTTACCAAGTCAAGGGCAATAAACCAAAAACAGTTCACCGAAAAATTAAATTTGTAATTATCCAATATCTCATAAATAATCAGACCAATTTCCATCCAAATTCTTTGAAAATTTTCGTTTTATAGTAGAAACTTAACAATTTTGATAAGTTTTTCCTAGGTCAAGGGCAATAACTTAAAACTGTTATATTATCACACCATATTTCATTAATATCAATCTAAAATTAAAGTCTCTATTGTGCCTCCAAAACAAATAAACTGATAACTCAATATCCGTTTAACGAAAAAGTCGTCAATTTGTAATGACCAAGACCTAATCATGATAAATGATCACACCAAATTTCATTAAAATCGGATCAAAGTTTTGACTAAATCAAGGGCAATAACTCAAAAACTTTTAAACAACAAAAAAAAAATCAAATTCAAACTAGTCCAAGATCTCAACAATATAAATGATCACACCAATTTTCATTTAAATCAGATAAAATAATAAAGTCTTTATCCTGTTTACAAGAAATGTTGACAAACAAATAGAAGAAAAAATAAAACTTGACATCAAATACCATCCAACAAGAATAATAACTCGTATTAAATATTTTCTGATTTTTACTGTTTTTTAATATTGTTCATCCTAGGAGTTTCGTCTGAATCCATCCACAATTGTACCTTCTTGAGTGATTACAAACAAAACAATTGGAAGTGTTTTCAAAAAGAAGTGCATAAACCCATATAATATTTTTCGATTTTGCGTCATCCTTGGGTGATAATAAACAATTTCATTAAGTTACAATTTTTAAAATCTGTTGAGAAATGTGTTTACAAGCTAAAAATTGAACGCATTTCAATTCTTTGATTCTATATTTTTCAAGTCCTTTGACTTTCGATAGGGTTCATCTTTTGGATATACCATTAAAATAAACAATTTAATCAAATTTCGTCAAAATCTGTGCCTCGTAGAATGTTTACGAACAATTGTAGACTGACCAACATGGTTGACACCAATATAATCCGCTCATGTAGGCACATAAAAATCCAGTTTGGCAATCTCAACAATACTTAATATGAAAAAAAAGAACAGAATTCAAATATCTGCCCTAGTTTCCACCCACATGCATGTTTGTTTTCTGTGTAATCAGCTAAGTGAAAAGATAGCTTGCCAGGCAAGGTAACATACGCCCACTGGCAGCTGCCAGAAATGATTAAACAGTCTTTAGTGACTCCAGAGTTGCACAACATAGCTAATAGAGTGAAACGTCAAGTCAGACACAATATTTCGGTGAAATATTATCCGATCATCGCGAAAATCGATAGGGATCATCTTCATAATGACATTGACATACAAAATAAAAATCAAAAGAATCTGTAAACAATTGTAGCCTGTAGAGTGAGCACGAGTTGCACAATATAGCTAATAGAGTAAAACGTCAGGTCAGACACGATATTTCGGTGAAAAATTATCCGATCATCATGAAAATCGATAGATCATCATGAAAATCAATAGGGATCATCTTCATAACAACATTGACATACAAAATAAAAATCAAAAGAATCCATGAAGAACTGTAGCTTGTAGAGTGAGCACGAGCCAAATGTGAACGGACGGACGGACGGACCGACGGGGTGATTACAATCTACGCCCATCTTACGTGTGGGCGTATAAAAATCAGGGCCATTGCAGCAGTAGTAAACATAAATGTTGTACGGTACGTGAATCCAGACCGACCTTTACATGTCCAGTGTATATGTTCAACTTCCAGGTATATCCAAATGCAGGATCGTTTGCTTGGCTCAATTTAAAAACTTTATACCAAATCTTGCAGACTTAGATTAATTGTAATGTTTGAATCCAAGTCTAACATAAAACTTCATGTGTGATTCATCAATCGCAATATTCTGTGATGGTGTGTAAGCTGATTTTAATTTCTTATTCAGAATGTCAACAACAGGTCAAATTTTAAACAGTCTATCAATGCCTTCATCTTCTTCATTATAGTTAAACTGGTTTGCGTGGAATATAAGTATATCCGTCATGACTACCAATCATTTTCTTCGGTGAATGTTGCATGTGCAAAAACTTAATTTTCTGCCAAAGCACTTCACACATAAACTAATTGAAAATTTCCAGAGCAGAGCTGTCTTCATTTAGGTTATCTAGCTCACAACCATACAGGCTTATTGTCGACTTTCTCCCATTTCCATTCAACCGGATTATTAGGCCAACTTTCGATTTCTTCATTAGAGCTGTCAACAACTATGTAATTCACACTAGAAACGTAGATTCTAATTCTTCATCACTTAGATAGGATGCATCATCGCTGCCTTCACTTGAGTCACCCTCCTCTTCTGACAACGATCCAGAGTCTACTAACTTATTTCTAATCTTATTTTCATCCAAAGTGAATTTTTGTTTGTTACCTGACACCATGATTGAAAGGGAGATAACTGTCTCTTACATCCGCAAATTCTTTATGGCTCATAGGCCTAAACAAAACATTAGAATGTTCTGGAGTAAGCTTATGGAATGGAAAGACTCAAACCAACAACACCAAGTGATGAAAACTGAAATTTTAAGTAGACGAGACCATAGACGACCCTTTCAAATAGCATCAAATCAAACCAAATTTTTTATCCCTTCAGTATGGTAGCATGAAAAGCTGAAATATTCATAATATCCAAATTGACTATCTCAAGGACATGTCAGAAAAAATCGAACATAAATCAAACATATGCCTTAGTTTTGGAACTATGCCATATGAGCATTAGGCCTATTACTAAAAGTGAACAAAATATCCAAAAGAAATTATTAACACCCATAATTGCATAATTACAGTCGAGTAACCTAATTTCCTGCATCTCCACGGAAATTATTAATGCTTGGCCTCCGCATTTGCTTTTTTTTGATAAACATGGGTTGTCTGCACACTGTCAGCTAGTAGAATGAATCCAGTAGTT
>NW_008710776.1:12837-14012 GCF_000327385.1 Lottia gigantea
GCAAGCTGTTAGAAAACTACTGAATGGATTTAAATAAAATAAATGCATACTGGTAATTGTAGAGAAATATGTCTCCCTTATATTTTTTAAGGATTTTAACTGAATATAACGAGCCATTATAAAATCACCGAAACTAGGTCAAACTGCTTAATTAACAATTATTATGCTCAGTTTTAAATTAACCCTTTTAAAACAAATTCAGTTTGATCAAGTAGATACATAGATAAAATTAGCATATTTTAGAATATTTTCAGGTATAATTTACGATGTTTTTGATACCGTAATGAAATTGTTTTACAAAAAAAGCGAAATGCCCCTTGAAAATGTTCATAATGACAAAGTTATCATCAAATCTAGGGCAATAATACTTAATTAGGACATCCTACTATTACCTAATTCGAGGATGACCAAACAACCACACAGCAGATGTATTTAATAGTTAGATTCAATTAAGAGCAGCATAAATCATAATGATTAATCTGTCAAGATTCAAAACTCAGCAAATGTGCATTGCAAAAACAATCATTTCCTTACCAAGAACGTCAATTCCAATGATCATCACCCCAAGTTGCAATCGATTTAAAATTGTAGCTTCTATTGTGCTCACAAACAAATTTTGACATGTTTTTTTTACCAAGTCAAGGGCAATAAACCAAAAACAGTTCACCGAAAAATTAAATTTGTAATTATCCAATATCTCATAAATAATCAGACCAATTTTCATCCAAATTCTTTGAAAATTTTCGTTTTATAGTAGAAACTTAACAATTTTGATAAGTTTTTCCTAGGTCAAGGGCAATAACTTAAAACTGTTATATTATCACACCATATTTCATTAATATCAATCTAAAATTAAAGTCTCTATTGTGCCTCCAAAACAAATAAACTGATAACTCAATATCCGTTTAACGAAAAAGTCGTCAATTTGTAATGACCAAGACCTAATCATGATAAATGATCACACCAAATTTCATTAAAATCGGATCAAAGTTTTGACTAAATCAAGGGCAATAACTCAAAAACTTTTAAACAACAAAAAAAAAATCAAATTCAAACTAGTCCAAGATCTCAACAATATAAATGATCACACCAATTTTCATTTAAATCAGATAAAAAAATAAAGTCTTTATCCTGTTTACAAGAAATGTTGACAAACAAATAGAAGAAAAAATAAT
>NW_008710777.1:0-1555 GCF_000327385.1 Lottia gigantea
GAAAAGTTTACTTAATAAGATCAAAACCATGAAAATATTACTTAATAAGATCTTAACCACGAAAAGTTTACTAAATAAGATCTTAACCATGAAAATATTACTTAGTAAGATCTAAACCAAGAAAATATTACTTAATAAGGTCTCAACCATGAAAATATTACTTAATAAGATCTAAACCAAGAAAATATTACTTAATAAGATCAAAACCATGAAAATATTACTGAATAAGGTCTCAACCATGAAAGTTTACTTAATAAGATCTAAACCAAGAAAATATTACTTAGTAAGATCTAAACCAAGAAAATATTACTTAATAAGGTCTCAACCATGAAAATATTACTTAATAAGATCTAAACCAAGAAAATATTACTTAGTAAGATCTAAACCAAGAAAATATTACTTAATAAGGTCTCAACCATGAAAGTTTACTTAATAAGATCTTAACCATGAAAATTTACTTAATAAGATCTAAACCACGAAAATATTACGTAATAAGATCTAAACTATTAAAATATTACTAAATATTATTCGATTCTTCATCCTTGGGTGATTACAAACACTCACACCAGATTTCGTCAAAATCTGTAAATAATTCAACCTTCTAGAGCGTTTACGAGCTAAAAATAATGAACGCGTTTTCAAGAACAAGGGCAATAACTTATACTAAATATTGTTCGATTCTAAATCGATAGGGTTCATCCTTGGTTGATAACAAACACTCAAACACTCGTCAAAATCCGTAAATTGTGCTTTCCAGAGTGTTCACGTGCTAAAAATTTAACATATTTTCAAGGCCAAGGGCAACAACTCATACTAATTATTTTTCATTAGGGTTCATACTTGGGTGATAACTATCACTCACATCCTTAGTACACGGGGTCGGCACTTGGCTATTACATAACAAACATGAAATGAGGGTCTTACTTTTCTGCAGCTTGATTGGGCTAATTAAGACAGACAACGTCCTACAGTGTACTATGCTACTATTTCGCCTCTTCTTGCTTGTATTTTTTTTTTCACATTAGACTACATAAGGAATTATGCTTGTTCCGATTGAGATTGTAAAATATCTAGTGTTGCATTAAGGCAACTCAACTAGATGAGTAACGGCCTAAGGACTGAAGTGGGTTGGGGCCATGAGGATTTTGTTTTATCATATATGCTCTCCTACAGTTTATTTTGGGGTGGGGAGGTGATTGGGGCCCGTAGACTTGGTAGTTGAGTCACTGTAACGATCCTCTAAGATCCCGATTTGGATTTGGCAGTTGAAATTTGATTTGAGTAAGCTGGAACACAACTGATCAAATCCCTAACTTTGTCCCATTGACATCATATAAAAATGGGGCCAAATGGGAAGAACTAACAGGGAAGGGTCGAATTGGGAATACAAGTATAGGGAAACGGGAAGGGGCGAAGTGACAATGGGCGATATTGAAATTTGCAAATTTGAAAAGGTATTGGGAAGAGGTGAACTGGGAAGGAGCGAAACTGGAAGGAACGAAACAGGAAAATTTAAAACGGTCTATCTTGAAATTCCAGGAAGAGATTTAAAATG
>NW_008710778.1:0-1556 GCF_000327385.1 Lottia gigantea
TTTATTGTATACAACGTTTCTATAATTTACATTGTCATCATCAATTTATATAGTATACTACTCATGGGTGTTATAGTACACAACGTTTCAACGATTTACATTATCATCATCAGTTACAAATCCTTAATTTTCAGCTGAACAATAACACTCTATCGGTGGAAGGGGTCAATAAAATGGTTCAGATGATTTCATCCAACACCAATTGTCATATCAAACACCTGGGATTAAAGGTAGAATATAAGAACTGTTTTTATTGGTTGACATTTTCATCTTTTTGAGCAATTTCTCAACTACCATAGAGACTTGTTAAAGCTAGTCCACGGGCCCCCACCCCCCAAGTTAAACTACCGACTGAAAATCTTCCATTACTTACAGTATCAGAATGCAGAGGAGCATAATATTAAAAAAATGTCCCCGGGAGTGGGGACCCCATCCACTTCAGTCCACAAGCGCCTACTCATCAAGTTAAGCCTCTGCTTTTGAAGATATTTTCAACCTCTCAGTACTAATTTGGAGATGATAATTCAACTCATACAAAAATAATTGTCGAAATGCGATTCTGTAAACATTGTGACTGGACAGAAACGCAAACTATCCCAATTCTTTTATTTCTTTGCACCACCTGAAGCTGCCTTTGTGGCAGACATTAGTTAGGGGCGGGGGGATGAGTCGAAGACTGTTTCTGGCTCTTTTCAGACTCAAGGTGCATGAAAGTGGGACGTAAACCTCCATTTTACACAAATCATTTCTTTCCATTGCAGAAGGTTACAGTTGACAGAGATTTCATAACTGCAGCCGAGAACCTGAAATCTCAGAACATCAGCGTAGAATATTCGCTGGATTTTTCACAACGAAAGAGTGCGCGTGAACTTACCCGCCACGAGTTGGAAGACTTTGCCGCCATCTTGGAACAAAATGGCGTCAGCATTCGGGATGTGTTCGATGATGTTATTAGTGCTAATTCTTTGATGAGGGTGGAAGATTTTTTGTATCTTGTTGAAGTAAGTGGGTTAAATCAACACTTGTCCTTAATAATTTCAATATCTGTCGATGATGGCATTGAAAAAAATAATTTCTATTTTATTAATATTGACAGAAAAAACGAACAAATAGACAATAGAAAAATAATTTGATTTAATGATGAATTGTAGGCCTAATAGTTATTGTTGATTTGTTCAAAATTTGCAGTCAAGGCTTTCTACAACGCATTGTGTAATTGCTGCGAATACACGGGTAGGATGTACTATCATGTACTATCATGTACTATCATGTACTCCAAACTGCTGATTATCTCATCAATTTAAATGTCGTTCTAGATGTCTGATAGATGTTCTAACGAAACAGTCAAAGTTATAAGAAGAAATACAGTGGAATCCAAAAATCATAGATTTATTCTCAAGTAAGTGATGCAGCTTGGAATAGTTAACTTTCGCGTCATTTCCCAGTTAGTTAATGGCTTCTGAATCAGGGGTCATACAGGGTCGTAACTAGGGTCTTATCTTAGGCATCAAATTGTCTTGGAGTAAGTTAGTCTACGTCTTTCGTGGCAATGTTCT
>NW_008710779.1:0-1333 GCF_000327385.1 Lottia gigantea
ATTTTGCCTTTTTTGAAAATCCAAATTTTGCAGCTTCACCACGGTCAAACCAGATGAGATAGGATGCTGAAATTTTGACAGGTACTAGTTTGAAATCTTAGCTTTGCAATGCCACAAACCGCGATTCCATATCTGCCTTACTTTGGAAGCACTGAGCGTTTTAGTTTTGTCCATGAAAAACCGGATTTTTTGGCACTTTTCCGCAAAAAAAAAAAGTGCTCAGAATTCACTTTTATGCACATTGGGGGAGAGCTAGAGAAGCACCGAGTCCAAAAAACCGGGTTACATCGATTTCCGAGACCAAAAAAATTCGACCCAAAAATGGATTTTGGTACCACAGGTAAGCTACCTGTTGAAATTTGTCAATTTTGCCTTTTTTGAAAATCCAAATTTTGCAGCTTCACCACGGTCAAACCAGATGAGATAGGATGCTGAAATTTTGACAGGTACTAGTTTGAAATCTTAGCTTTGCAATGCCACAAACCGCGATTCCATCTCTGCCTTACTTTGGAAGCACTGAGCGTTTTAGTTTTGTCCATGAAAAACCGGATTTTTTGGCACTTTTCCGCAAAAAAAAAAAGTGCTCAGAATTCACTTTTATGCACATTGGGGGAGAGCTAGAGAAGCACCGAGTCCAAAAAACCGGGTTACATCGATTTCCGAGACCAAAAAAATTCGACCCAAAAATGGATTTTGGTACCACAGGTAGCTACCTGTTGAAATTTGTCAATTTTGCCTTTTTTGAAAATCCAAATTTTGCAGCTTCACCACGGTCAAACCAGATGAGATAGGATGCTGAAATTTTGACAGGTACTAGTTTGAAATCTTAGCTTTGCAATGCCACAAACCGCGATTCCATATCTGCCTTACTTTGGAAGCACTGAGCGTTTTAGTTTTGTCCATGAAAAACCGGATTTTTTGGCACTTTTCCGCAAAAAAAAAAGTGCTCAGAATTCACTTTTATGCACATTGGGGGAGAGCTAGAGAAGCACCGAGTCCAAAAAACCGGGTTACATCGATTTCCGAGACCAAAAAAATTCGACCCAAAAATGGATTTTGGTACCACAGGTAGCTACCTGTTGAAATTTGTCAATTTTGCCTTTTTTGAAAATCCAAACTTTGCAGCTTCACCACGGTCAAACCAGTTGAGATAGGATGCTGAAATTTTGACAGGTACTAGTTTGAAATCTTAGCTTTGCAATGCCACAAACCGCGATTCCATATCTGCCTTACTTTGGAAGCACTGAGCGTTTTAGTTTTGTCCATGAAAAACCGGATTTTTTGGCACTTTTCCGCAAAAAAAAAAAGTGCTCAGAATTCACTTTTATGCACA
>NW_008710779.1:18467-19266 GCF_000327385.1 Lottia gigantea
CTCGATTTCCGAGACCAAAAAAATTCGACCCAAAAATGGATTTTGGTACCACAGGTAGCTACCTGTTGAAATTTGCNCAATTTTGCCTTTTTTGAAAATCCAAACTTTGCAGCTTCACCACGGTCAAACCAGTTGAGATAGGATGATGAAATTTTGACAGGTACTAGTTTGAAATCTTAGCTTTGCAATGCCACAAACCGCGATTCCATATCTGCCTTACTTTGGAAGCACTGAGCGTTTTAGTTTTGTCCATGAAAAACCGGATTTTTTGGCACTTTTCCGCAAAAAAAAAAAGTGCTCAGAATTCACTTTTATGCACATTGGGGGAGAGCTAGAGAAGCACCGAGTCCAAAAAACCGGGTTACATCGATTTCCGAGACCAAAAAAATTCGACCCAAAAATGGATTTTGGTACCACAGGTAGCTACCTGTTGAAATTTGCCAATTTTGCCTTTTTTGAAAATCCAAACTTTGCAGCTTCACCACGGTCAAACCAGTTGAGATAGGATGATGAAATTTTGACAGGTACTAGTTTGAAATCTTAGCTTTGCAATGCCACAAACCGCGATTCCATATCTGCCTTACTTTGGAAGCACTGAGCGTTTTAGTTTTGTCCATGAAAAACCGGATTTTTTGGCACTTTTCCGCAAAAAAAAAAAGTGCTCAGAATTCACTTTTATGCACATTGGGGGAGAGCTAGAGAAGCACCGAGTCCAAAAAACCGGGTTACATCGATTTCCGAGACCAAAAAAATTCGACCCAAAAATGGATTTTGGTACCACAGGTAGCTACCTGTTGAA
>NW_008710779.1:20176-38486 GCF_000327385.1 Lottia gigantea
ANCTTTTCCGCAAAAAAAAAAAGTGCTCAGAATTCACTTTTATGCACATTGGGGGAGAGCTAGAGAAGCACCGAGTCCAAAAAACCGGGTTACATCGATTTCCGAGACCAAAATAATTCGACCCAAAAATGGATTTTGGTACCACAGGTAGCTACCTGTTGAAATTTGCCAATTTTGCCTTTTTTGAAAATCCAAACTTTGCAGCTTCACCACGGTCAAACCAGTTGAGATAGGATGCTGAAATTTTGACAGGTACTAGTTTGAAATCTTAGCTTTGCAATGCCACAAACCGCGATTCCATATCTGCCTTACTTTGGAAGCACTGAGCGTTTTAGTTTTGTCCATGAAAAACCGGATTTTTTGGCACTTTTCCGCAAAAAAAAAAGTGCTCAGAATTCACTTTTATGCACATTGTCAAATGGTATAATTTTAATAACAATGTAATCCGTAATCTAGACTAATATTGTGTGTCGCCCATTATCTAAGTCAATTTGTAAAGTCGTTTTTGTTTCATTTGAACAATTTCGAGTAGGAGCCTTTGATATAATTATGCCATCTCGGACTATCTATATAATAGCACAACTAACAACTTTGTAGTATTGTTTTATGAATATAAAAAGCTAGGTCAATCCATCGAATGAACACATTCAAATGATAAAACAACGTAGCGAGATAACTACAATACTACAGTTCCGTGAATGCAAATTTACATCCAGACACTTGCTCGCTAACCTGAGGGGTCAGGGTTTAATCCCGGCATAGGTCGAGATAAATCCTTCAGGTGGGGTCTACTGTCCAGGTTGAAAGAAAACTAAATAAAGCCGAATTTGAACTAGAAGAGATGTCCTATGTCAGTTGGTAAAAGTTGGATCGAGGAGTAATTTGATTGCAGATTGTTTTTACTGGCTTGTGTGAAATTCCCATTAAAATATCAAGACTATGCACGATAAACGTAACACTTTTCTGATTAAATAATTCCTTATGTTCACTACTGCGCTTAAACTTGTATTCCGAGTACCTCAGATTTTTTACTAACTGCACAAATCCTCAATAGTTCACGTCTTTTTGTCGACATGTTGGACGCTTACAGTTCTAAAAATACTAAGACAGACAAGGTTTATTTCCGTTAGAAAGGGCACTTCATAATGTACGTCTTGCAAATTCCGAAAGACTTGCAGTAATTGCACTAGATAGAGTGCAAAGGGCTGAATACAACACCTGTGTGAACGGAACAAAGTGAGATAGATGGAATTGTCATTAAAGGTACGGAACTCTATTTATTTAGTTGCGTTCTGGAGCCTTCTTGTAATCGGGATTTTCTGGTATTTTACGCGAACAGTAATTATGAGCTCATTATTTAATTCAAGACAGAGGTCTAAGCAGCAATACAAAGCTTTCCAAGAAATCCCGAGTGTTGTAATTGGGACTATTGATATTTTCCGCAAACGGATTGGAAAGCTCGACCATGTATTCAAGACAGAGGTCCTTCCGAAAACTACCGAGAAATCCCGAGTAATTTCAATCGGGATTACTGATATATTCCGTTATTGGATAGGCAGGCTCGTTAATTCAAGACAGAGGTTTTACCGATAAGAAAACCCGAATGATGTAATCGGGATTGCCGTAAACTGACTGAACCTCTGTCCACATTTTTACTGCAATTGCCTAAAATCATGGTTTAACCACGTAAAACTTATCAAAACTGATTTTCTTCAAACTTTATGGTGATCGCCTTAAATGTCCAGCACCTCAGTAAAAAATAATTAAATAGAATTATATCATTCTAACTTTTTGACTACAAATTTGTGACATTGTGATGTATAAATTCAATTAATTTTTTATGTTAACCCGAAATTCATAATATTTAGGGTGCTTTCCAAACTCAATTTTGCCCTAAACTATGCAGAATTATCAGGATTCAACGAACCTTAGAATTCTCGGTCTATAATCAAACCTTTAATCCGACAATTTAGATGAAATCTGTTTAATCACAACCCAAATGGATTCGTCTCGAAGAGTAGGCATGAGAATTCTATTTGTCCATCTTCTATAGGAACGCACGCCGAAAATAGGTCAGTTGTCTGAAGATCGTGTGTTTTTTTAAGGTTCCGTTTTAACATTTCTATTTCTTAAAATGGATTGTATAATATATTATGTATATCAATTAATGTGTCTGAGTAGTTGTAGTTTTGATGATTCATGAGTATTTAAGTCGGAAGCGAAGTGGATAGAGCAAACGACCATCATAAAAATAGTTTGTTTCCCCCATTGCACACATTTCTAAGAAATGTGTTATTTCGTGACATTCGCCAATCGCCCTAAGTGTCTCAGAAATTTTTTTTTTTTCTAGGGGTGTGGAATTTAACCCCTTACACCCTCGACTTGGAATTTCAACCCCAAGAGTCCTCCCACCTTCTGATTTTACCCTACGTTCAAGGAGACCGGAGTCGCTACTGTTTGCTTTTGGTCTTTCTAATGAGAAATTGTGTTTTTATATAACAGATGATTGACGAATACGGTCTGTACATAAAAACTTATTTTCTATACATATAGTTCCATTAAAATTGGATATAGTTTAAAATAGTTAAAGTAGTTAAAGTAAACTGACAGGCAAAAGAAAGTTTTCACCGTCTTCATTTGGCCACACACCAAAGACAAAGGCATATTCCTAGAATTAGAATGAAAATGCATTGTAATACCGATTTTCCATTCTCTGCAATACACAAAGGAAGAGAAACCATATATATACATTGAAAATATGTGTTTTAGTGTTTCACGGGGTTGACAATCAACAATGATAATAATCAACAATTACACCAGCTGTAAGCGAGGGTGTTGTACAGCAAACCTACTTGTAAGGCTTTCTCGGCAATACAAAACTTCCCAAGAAATCACGAGTGGTCTAATCGGGATCACTAATTTTTTTCCGCAAACGGATTGGAAAACTCGACCATGTATTCAAGACAGAGGTCTTTGCAAAAATGTCCGAGAACTACCGAGTGTTGTAATCGGGATTAGTGATATTTTTCGCAATTAGATTAAAAAGCTCGCCCATGTATTCAAGACAGAGGTCCTTGCGAAAATATTCGAGAAAACCCGAATGATGCAATCGGGATTACCGTAAAATGAGTGAACCTCTGTCCACATCTTTTCTGTGGTTGCCTAAAATATTGGATTTTCAGGGTAAATCGAATAAAAATCTTTTTTTTCCTTCTAGTTATCATCTAATTGGATGAAATTTGTAGTAATTAAAATTTTGGAATATATTTATCGGGATAAATTTGGGTTTAGGAAATATAATATAGCAGATGACTGAAGTCCTATTTGTTTGAGGGGCGATTGAAACCCTGTTTATATCTTATTTATTTTTCCCTTTCCTTGATATGTAAAATGACCACCATTCATGTATGTTTACTATCCTGGGGTATATTATTTACCCCAAATATGGATTGGGGTTGCTGAATATTTCAACCGATTTAATTAATTAATTAATTTCGATTACACAGAAATATATTGTGTGGATTGTACATTTGAAATAAACAAACCTCTTCGGGAAATATCATGTAAAAAATGGCCTACATTCTGGACAGACTATTAATACATAACCTAACATAAGTTTTCAATGTGCGAGTTGTGTGTAAATCATGAAACGATATCATACAAGTTCGCAAGTATATTCCATACTGATATTAGCCATTTTATGATATCACAAGGAGGGCAATGATATGAAGACGTACTTATTCAAATTGTTATTCACACGTCAACCAAATCAACATTTATTGAGATGAAATTAGTACAATGTCCACCCCTAAACAAGTAAAAATACCAATGCATGACAAAATAATAAAAAAATGATATTATAGTCTATTTACCTTGAAAAGGTATATATTATTCCAATTCATGTCCGGACATCTTGACAGATTTTTTGTGTGTGTTTGTTTTGTCAGGTGATTTGATCTCAAATGACCTTGAATATTTCACGTGCATGAGTATTTGTTATTGTTTGTTTTTTTTTACAAGTGGGTGAATATTCTCAAGCAGTCAAATGCGATCATTAACAATGTGTTCAGTGGATTTTCTATGTATCATTAGACGAGGGAAGGGGGCGAGTAGTGGCTCCAGAACTGCCAAGGACACATACAATACTTTCCTTATGTCTAATGCTAAAAATTTGAAAGTGGAGGAGTTGGTTTGGGGATGGCGAAACCTCTGTTCTGAGGGAGAATGCCCGCTATTTTAACCCCAAGTAGAAACGCTACTGCTTGTTTTACGATCATTTTTGGATTTACTAGTCTTCTATAATATTATACACAAAATCTCTCAGTAGCTCCTTTCAAATTCCCCACAAAATTCCATGGCCCATGCCTCGAGTAACTGATCCTTGTAACTTAACACACTGTAACAGTGAACACACACAAGCATTTTTGGCAGATTTAACTGCAGTCTTTAATCAAAGTTAAATTGAGTTTTCTCCCTTAGAACATAAATTGTTCTGGAACTGTGGCATTTCTTTTTATCTTCACAAGACATGGCATCAGTCGATTTTCTTTCCATAGCACCGATCTGAAGGATGTAGAGCCTGGTATACTGCGAGACGACATTCAAATTTAACCTAGAAAATCAACAAATGCTGACAAAAAAAAAATATGCAAAGAAATTAAGATTTTCCGTCAAAATTTCCTTCATTGCACACTTCAGTATCTCCCGTCTCCCCCGGAAAATTGTAGTAAGCCGGAAATACATCTGAAGCTACTTTGGAAGAGAAAGTAATATATATTTTTTATCTATGACTCCAGGGGTTATGGCACAATGGATGTTCGTTCCATGCCTTGCAATGCTCATCTCGCTCAGGTCTACCACTAATCTGGTATGAGCCAGATCTGGCAACCAGAATTTGAGGGCTCAGCCAAAAAGCTCTGGCCAAAATCATGCAACCTTTCGTTCAGATCTGACATGAGACAAAATCCTCCCAAAAAATTGTATTGTGGTGTTGTAAACTTGTTGTGTTACACTGAAAACATCTATTTTTCTCCACTCCAAACGACTTGTGTCGTTTATGATGCTATGTGTGTCCCTTTTACGAAGTTTACAAAACCTCATTTTAAAAAAAAGTTGGGTCCATTTACCAAACTGCAGTCAGTAAAGCCAAAAAAACAAGCGTGATCAAATCAAATGAAAAAGTGTTGTGGCCTCAACATGCAACATGCAGAAGTTCAATCAGAAAAAAAGAATTGGTTAGATAAAACAATTTATTTCATTAGTAACATTCTTACAATTATAACAGTCAAAAACATAACCAATGTAACTTGAGACCATTCTAATCTAATATTATTGCTGCACGATGGTTCCACACAATCAGAGCAGCAGACAAATCCGCTTACATTATTATTTCCATGTACTTCAAACAGGGCAAATACTTTCTTTTGTCACTGTGACCTTGATAGAAATGTCGAAAAACATTTACAGCATTATTTCAATCGTTCCGTAATCAAAGCGATCTTAAATGTCATAACGCGTTATCAATACAATCCAATATCTTGGGCAATCTTTCCTTTCATTCATTCTCTTTCTTTCATCAGTATATAACTACAAAACTCTCTATATCATCTATCTATATATCTATTGTTTCTATAACTTTAGCATTAACACTCAGTGTAAGTTTGGCTGAAAAATAATAATAGAAAGCTTTACCTCCACACACATTTATTGAACAATAATAATTGGATACATTTTTATTTGAATGTGTTTATCCAATTGTCCTTCAGAACATAACAAAATTAACCCATTACATGTATATGCTTTTATTCGTAAAACATTCTCTGTAAACCGACTTTTAGACTACCCAATGAAAAGAACTAAACTATTTTCCCTGCATCCGACGATGAGAAACCGAGTCTTAAGTTATGACCCCATTGCTGCAAAAGCAATGAGGTTCAAGGACAGGCTGTAGCACAACTGGTAAGAGCATCAGAATCTTTACATATATTTACGTCATATGTTTGGTAAAGTAAAGTAGATGTTGGTCAAATGCTATCATCTGAAGGTTTTCCCAGGACCTGCTAATCCATTTGTTATCCTTTTAAAAATATTTGTATCTTCAGTTCCTCCTTTTAAAGGATAACTTACTTCTGTTTTACATGCTCTCAGAGATCGTTCAAATTTCTTGCCCTTCACACCAATCAATCCATCTCGGCAGGACAGGGACGATGAGCTCCCTGCAGGAGTTCTCCCTGCCTACCCTAAAACTATATTATCTATATAACTAATATCTGCAATAGAAAAAAAAACAGATTATTTTTAACAAGGGCAATTTTGAATTTTCTAGTTTGAGGTATATTTTCTAGTTTGAGGTATATTTGCAAATGATGTACAGTTCTAGTACTTCTGAAGCCATTTTTACATATTCGATGTCGAATCTCAAACTCAAAAAAGTGACTGTGCGATGAATCAATTTCAGGTCGGTCAATCAAAAACCTAATCAATGCCTCTAAAGATTCCAATTACATTAGGCTAGTGTTCTGTAAAATTTAGTTATTTAAAAATATTTCCAGATATTTTAAGATTCAAACTTATCTTCTTCACCCTTTTAGACCATAAAACAATATTATCTGAAACCATACTCCATTATCCGACACTATATTCCAACACAATTATATGACACCATACACCAACACCATTATCTGACACCATACACTGTTATCTTTTTATCTCAATAAACCAAAAAGTAATCTAATAATAATTAAAATACCATATATATTAAGGGGTCAGTATGCAAGATTTCTAAAATAATTTACAAATTAAATCATAAACCATCTTTCTGTTTTTTTGGATTTTACACTGTTGAGAGCTCAGACTGTATCACATGTGGTGTGGGTATTTTGTCCCATCCGAACATCCCTTGACACAAAAATACCCATATCTGAAAATCATAAAACGTGTAGAAAAAAGGCTAAAAAGAAAAAAATAATACTTAACCTCAAGACCAAGTTCCAGAAAGAATGCCAATTCCACATATCTTGATTATAAAAATACCAATTACTGAAATAGAAAATCATCATTACACTCCCCCTTCCCATATTGAAATAGAAACTAACCAAACTTCTAAACCTACCAGTATGATCCAAAAAAACTAAAACCAACACAACTAAACAAAAGTCATGGACAAAACAGCACACATCTGAACAAACTACAGCAGAAAGCCAAAACAAAAAAAGCAGACACCCAAAAACAAGAAATGAAAACTATTACTTTTTCCACCATTATCTGAAAAACAAAAAAAATATAAAAAAATTACCTCAAAAATATTGAAAAAGTGCCATGGTTGGCTTTATCAGCTGGCAGGAAGCAGCTGTGGCTCCGTGAGTTTGATTCTTGTCTGCTTCACTTTCAGAAAGGTTGAGTTATCAACCCCTGTCAATGATGTCAAGTCAGATGCGTCGGTATGAAAAAGGGTCTAGAGACAATAAACTAAGGCTCTGTGTGCTAAGGCTGTTCACATCCTTGACTGGTGGAAATTTAAATCCTTATATCCTGAAGAATTTCCCTCATTTAACACTAATGCAAGTATGACACCATTTCATTTCTATCGGCTGGTAAAATGAAAATATTTAGATGACATACCTGCGGTTTCTTTATCTGCATGCATGCTTCTTCTCATCTGATAAACCTCCCTTCATCTATACCACCATAACCTGAAAAGAAAACTTTGACTTCAACTACCAACTTTGACCCCTGAACTCGAACACTAACTTTGACCTTTGAACTCAAATATAAACTTTGACCCTTGAGCTCATATGTCAACTTTGACCCTTGACCTCAACAACCATCCTTGACCTTTGACCTCAACCACCACCCTTGCCCTTTGACCTCAACAACTATCATTGACCTTTGACCTCAACCACCATCTTTGACATTAGACCTCATACACTCACTTTGACCTTAACTGCCAACTTTGACCTGAACTTCCAAAGCTGTACATAGCAAAATACCCCAAATCAAAATACAGACATATGAACAATACAGCCGAATAAAGAAGAAATGAAAGCCATTAAGCAAACATCCAAATAATTGTTGATGGTCTTTGTATCATGGCAATTCTTGTTGAAAGGTAGTGGAAAGGTAATCTTGGTATGATTGACTGGTATCTAGTAAAAGGTGCAGAAACACCAAATGGAAGCAGAAATACGTGGACCGTTTCTCAAAAAATCTTACAATAGAAATCTATCGTAAGTGTGGAATTTTACACTGAAAAATACCATACTTAGACAAATATTGATTGTGAGATTTTTTTCATAAACATGGCCGAGAATTCGGTTGCAGAAAGGTTAGTTAGCCTACTGATAGATAGAAAGATTTTTTACAAGGACAGCTTGGGTTCACAAGATCCTGTCTAACAGCTGTTCCTTGACCAAATTTCTTGGCAATGATTTTACTCAGATTATCCATACCCATTTACAGCTGAGTCAAATAGAATATTGAGGAAAGATGACTTATTCTAGCGCAAGGAGAAAGTCAATTCTGAAGGCTCCAGTAAAAACCAGTAGCTGGAAGCAGAACTAATAATGCAGAAACACCAAATCAATGCAGAAACACCAAATCAATGCAGAAACACCTAATCAATGCAGATAAACCAAATGCAGAAACACCATCTTCTTGTGAGCTCTTCAGCTGAAATAAGAAAGGAATTATGTAAATAAGCCATAGCTCAAATATTCATCTAGTCAACGCAACTACTTATTTTAACGCAACTTGTTTTTTTTTCAAAGAAATACTTCCTCTTAAAATAAACAGAAGATAAACCGGGTTGCGTCTATTTTCAAGACCTAAACTTTCACTCCACTGATGAATGCATACATTATAGGCTAAATTTGAGAAGTTAACTTTAATGTTCATTCTAAAAGGTAGTATTCCTTTGAAACTATGTCATTACTGATATGCATATGCGGGCACAGCCTTGAATGGTAGACGAACTAAATGCAAGATTTTCATTTTGGAAAATGCCAGTCAATCATTTAACCATAATTATAATTCAGTTGTAGAAGAACCAAATCAGCTTTGTACTAAACACAAGGCAATATTATGAAATAAGCACACTACTTTTATTACACTTTACACTGTTAATCTCTTTATCATTCTTAGTTGTAATATGTTTTGTTAGGTTTTTTATTCTGATGACAACACATTGATTGAAACGTTTAATCTGTTTAATTAGTTTATTAAAGAAATATGTTAAATCCATAATATTGCCTTGTTTCTGTTATATGTACGCCTCATTTCCAAATGTCGTTCAAGTATTATGTTTTCATTTCAAAAATTAAGATGACAATGTTCACTAAATCCCTTGTAACATACCCATGGCTTTTCATCTGTAGACTTGGTTCTTCTTATTGAGTACTCGTTGGAGGTCCCCCTTTTCATCTGTTGATCTTTCTATCAGCATTCTTCACATGTTCTTCATAGTTCTTTCTGTTCTTCATCTGTTCTGTAGGCGCCGCTTCATCTGTTCTTCTTCTGTTCCTCTTCATCTGTTCCTCTTCATCTGTGAATAGGAGGTCTGAAAAGTCATACAGGCCATGACCTCAGAACACTCCTATTGTGGCAGTGCTATTGCGGGTAGGTAAATTACCAGACGATTTACCCTTTCTAACCTGAAAAATATAAATACATAATTGCAAATAATTAGATGACTACCATTTTAAGTAATTTTTTAAAAACAAAAACACGTGAGAGACTATGAAATACCCTTAAATTAGAGATCACAATATTGCGTCATCATTCTATAGGGTCTTGATTGGCTGATTACTCATATAAATACCATGTATTTGTTTATTTTTGAACAAAAATATCATGATTCACTAAACTGTATCAGAGTGTTGCAAGATATTTCAAACTAAGAATTGCAAAATGGTTTAAAATTACAGATAAAATACTTCTAAAACAAACTTGCCTTGCGAGCTTCTGTGCCACACCATAAGCACTTGACTTCTGTATAATGAAGCTCTATCTGTTTATACCTAAAATTAAAAATATACAACTTAATTCTTTGATATGGCACAAAGGAAATAATTCAACAAGTACATAAATCCAAACAGTTGATGGATTCTATGGAACAGTCTGTTACTCAGTAACAAGCGTATTAGAGCTTCGGAAACAGGAGGCTTGTTTAGTTAAGTCCAAACAATGCTGGTCATGTCATGAGATCAATTTCAATAGATCTGACCGAAGACCAGCTAGTAGAATCTTATGATAATATACAAAGGTGAATGTAAGGACACATATAAAAATTTGGGTTTGTGTTGTAAGGTTTTCCAAAAAATAATCTTATGTTGCTAAATGTAATATTTACAGTGTGTTTATAATGACTTGGATAGCAACATCATATCCAAGATAGCTATTAAAATATCCTTACCTGGCTTCGTTCCAAGAGTCGCCTTTAGGACATTTGTGCTCCACCATAACCGTATTGACCTCCAAATGTAATGTCCTGTTGAAGCTAAAGACCAGCCCCTTTGTTCTTGGAACCCTAAAAGTAATGATTCTCATTTTAAAAGTAGGTTTGGAAAGTTATGTGCAAATATTAATAAATACTTTAGACCACAGATTAGAGGAATATATCTATTGCCTTATCTGGAAGTTTTAAGCAAAGAAATCTTTCTGTTAATTCTTCAACATTAAAGTTATCTAAAAGTAACCTGGTAAGGAAAATCTTGAAAACTACCTCTTTCATTATGTATATCAAATGCGAATAACATAATTTGGCCAATATCTCTGCTCATGGACAATCAATTTTCAAAGGTCACTCTTGAATTGATTAGTTTTAAGCTCTTGCGTCCGAGACTAAATGACTTTTTGAATCAAAGCCTTTTACTGTGGTATCTGTCATTAGCCAGGCAAGTCATGCCTCTTGTAACACCCCTCTGCCAATGGAATTATCAAATATGCACCCATTTCAGAGAGAAAGATCCCATGGTAGTTTTTGCTTTTTTCATTCCACAGCAGGGGGCTTGTTCTTGAAATCGATTTTAAGAGATAAATCAGATGATTGGAACACCAAAATCATCGTAAGTTCAGTTCTCAAGATTAATGCTCCAGTACAGCTTCAAGGGATACAGAAAATGAACAAGAATTTTTCAGGCTGGGTTTCACAAAATTTCACTGAACAGGAATTGTGATTTAAATTGAAATATGTAGGTAGGTACTGACCGTGCTACGTTGATCATCTAACTGTAAGTGGTGTATGT
This sequence comes from Lottia gigantea, assembly GCF_000327385.1. Taxonomy (NCBI): domain Eukaryota; kingdom Metazoa; phylum Mollusca; class Gastropoda; family Lottiidae; genus Lottia; species Lottia gigantea. The sequence goes on from NW_008710779.1 coordinate 31,417, forward strand.
CAAACCCAATAGTAAAGACCACTATCGAGTCCCGCCGACGGCTGAAAAAAACAAAAGACAAACATTGTATTGAGTCAAAATACCATATAATTTTGTATTTGAGGACATATTCTATTTTATTTCTGGTTTATTGGGCATGGATATTGAGCCATGGAATACTGAATCCACTGAATTTTTGCAAATTGATATATATTTCTGAAAATTCACACAGCTAATAACATCATGGTACTATAATTTCAAAATATCAAGATCTATGATAAACTTACAAAAAATGGGTGGAGGAATCGCCCAATCTGTTCCTCTTCATCTGTTCCTCTTCATCTGTTCCTCTTCATCTGTGGATAGGAGGTCTGAAGAGTCATACAGGCCATGACCTCAGAACACTCCTATTGTGGCAGTGCTATTGTGGGTAGGTAAATTACCAGACGATTTACCCTTTCTAACCTGAAAAATATAAATACATAATTGCAAATAATTAGATGACTACCATTTTAAGTAATTTTTTAAAAACAAAAACAATGTGTGAGAGACCATGAAATACCCTTAAATTAGAGATCACAATTTGGCGTCATCATTCTATAGGGTCTTGATTGGCTGATTACTCATATTAATACCATGTATTTGTTTATTTTTGAACAAAAATATCATGATTCACAAAACTGTATCATAGTGTTGCAAGATATTTCAAATTAAGAATATCAAAATGGTTTAAAATTACAGATTAAATACTTCTAAAACAAACTTGCCTTGCGAGCTTCTGTGCCACACCATAAGCACTTGACTTCTGTATAATGAAGCTCTATCTGTTTACACCTAAAATTAAAAATATACAACTTAATTCTTTGATATGGCACAAAGGAAATAATTCAACAAATACATAAATCCAAACAGTTGATGGATTCTATGGAACAGTCCGTTACTCATTAACAAGCGCATTAGAGCTTCGGAAACTTTACAGGAGGCTTGTTTAGTTAAGTCCAAACAATGGTGGTCATGAGATCAATTTCAATAGATCTGACCGAACACCAGCGAGAAGAATCTTATGATAATATACAAAGGTGAATGTAAGGACACATATAAAAATTTGGGTTTGTGTTGTAAGGTTTTTCAAAAAATAATTTTATGTTGCTAAATGTAACATATACAGTGTGTTTATAATGACTTGGATAGCAACATCATATCCAAGATAGCTATTAAAATATCCTTACCTGGCTTCGTTCCAAGAGTCGCCTTTAGGACATTTGTGCTCCACCATAACCGTATTGACCTCCAAAAGTAATGTCCTGTTGAACCTAAAGACCAGCCCCTTTGTTCTTGGAACCCTAAAAGTAATGATTATTATTTTAAAAGTAGGTTTGGATAGTTACGTGCAAAAAGTAATCAATACTTTAGACCACAGATTAGAGGAATATATCTATTGCCTTAACTGGAAGTTTTAAGCAAAAAAATCTTTCTGTTAATTCTTTAACATTAAAGCTATCTAAAAGTAACCTGGTAATGAAAATCTTGAAAACTACCTCTTTCATTATGTATATCAAATGTGAATAACATCATTTGGCCAATATCTCTGCTCATGGACAATCAATTTTCAAAGGTCACTCTTGAATTGATTAGTTTTAAGCTCTTGGGTCCGAGACTAAATGACTTTTTGAATTAAAGCTTTTTACTGTGGTATCTGTCATTAGCCAGGCAAGTCATGCCTCTTGTAACTCCCTCTGCCATGGAATTATCAAATATGCACCCATCTCAGAGAGAAAGATCCCATGGTAGTTTTTGCTTTTTCATTCCACAGCAGGGGGCTTGTTCTTGAAATGGATTTTAAGAGATCAATCAGATGACTGGAACACCAAAATTATCGTAAGTTCAGTTTTCAAGATTAATGCTCCAGTGCACCTTCAAGGGATACAGAAAATGCACAAGAATTTTTCAGGCTGGGTTTCACAAAATTTCACAGAACAGGAATTGTGATTTAAATTGAAATATGTAGGTAGGTACTGACCGTGCTATGTTGATCATCTAACTGTAAGTGGTGTATGTCAAACCCAATAGTAAAGACCGCTATCGAGTTCCCGCCGACGGCTGAAAAAAACAAAAGACAAACATTGTATTGAGTCAAAATACCATATAATTTTGTATCTGAGGACATATTCTATTTACTTCATGGTTATTGAGCCATGGAATACTGAATCCACTGAATTATTGCAAATGATATATATTTCTGAAAATTCACACAGCTAATAACATCATGGTACTATAATTTTAAAACATCACGATCTATGATAAACTTACAAAAAATGGGTGGAGGAATCGCCAAATCTGTTCCTCTTCATCTGTTCCTCTTCATCTGTTCTTCATCTGTTCCTCTTCATCTGTCAATAGGAGGTCTGAAGAGTCATACAGGCCATGACCTCAGAACACTCCTATTGTGGCAGTGCTATTGCGGAAAGGTAAATTACCAGACGATTTACCTTTTCTAACCTAAATATTAGACACAAAATATACTTAATTTTTTCTTTAAAGTCAAGCACAAATAAATATTGTCAATCTTCATAAATAAAAAATTTCATTGAATGGAGATATTCATTCAGTTTTGTTGACAGCAACCTATTTTGGTTTGGTTTAATTCTAAAGACCTTGGCCACTCTAACCCTTCTTTAATTTTTCTTTTATATTTCTCCTTGTACTGATAAGTCAATGGTACCAAGTGACAACTAGGTGATATTTAAAGTTGACACAGCTTTGAATTTTGGAAGAAGAAGCAGGTGTGGCATCATAAGTTTATAAACCTTACAGATTTGAGCTCACAGCACCTTATTGCAGTTTACACAGTTACCAAGTTGTTAACCCCTTCAAGCATAAATTTCTTTTAGCCAGGCAAAGGATCGAGGAGTCTAAATGGTCAGGGATAAGCTTTACGCATTACACACTTGCCTTGCGAACTTCTGTGCCACACCATAAGCACTTTAATTCCATGTAGTGAAGCTCTGTCTGTTTACACCTAGAATTATAAATATTTCAAACATATCAATACCAAGTTTATAAAAATGTTGTCATTTTTTTTTAATTAAGGACAATTCAAAAACAGTTCATACAACAGCAGATTTACCAACAATAAAAGGGACTGTGTCAAGATATTTTTTTTAAGTGTATTGGGGAACAACAAAAGTCTGATTGAAAATTGGAATTGTGCAAATTGATTCTATCAGTGTTCCCGATACCTATGAAATTTTTTTAAAATCCCTATAAAACATTCCAAGTTTTAAATAATTCAATTCAAAATTTGTTACCTTTGGCCACATATGAAAGCCACTTTTTAGCTTGAAAACTAAAATGGTGCAAATAGACACACATTATAAAATCCTGGAAATCCTTTTCACATTCCTTTCTTGCTTTGAAAAATACAGTATAAACAATTTGACTCGTATTGCTATATAATACCATATGAAATATTTCAAATATCCTTACCTAGCTTTGTTCCAAGAGTCGCCTTTGGGACATTTGTGCTCCACCATAACCTAATTGACCTCCCAGTTTAAATGTCCTGTTGTAGCTTAAGACCAGCTACTTTGTTCTTGGAACCCTGGAAGAGCAACAACAGGAATTTTATTTGCCATTTTCTGGGGTTGATTTGGGTCTTGAATATTATGTAAATAGTCTTCAGAAGTGCTAGATGTGTATGCTAATTCCTTCAAAAATAGCTGGGCATTTCTTTTTCTATATATTTCTTTTCAATAAATGGCAATCATCTTTCTAACACAGATCATTCTGGACATACATGGATTTCAATAGTCATTAGCCTGCTCTTTTTAGATTTTGAACTGTCAAAGGATTTTTAACATACACAGTCTGTAGCACACCGGTTTACTGTCACATCCAAACGACTAGAATCTTTCTCCATGTCCGCCCCTGCCTCCTGTATCATTAACAAGGGGAAATTAAGTTTTACTGTAATTAATCAAAGAAAGCTTTCCAAGGTAATATATGACCACTGGCAGCTTTATTTTCAAATTAAAATATTTCGAAAAATAGTAACAATCACCGTGTCAAATATTCAACAATTCGTCATACATTTTTTCTGCACTATTTTGTCTTTCAAATATTGATAATTTGGTATAAATCTGTTCTCTTAAGTAATTACAAGCTACAATTGAACACTTCGAACACAAGGGCAATAACTCATATTTTTGATCTTCAATAGTGTTCATCCATGAAAGATAATAAAAACACCAAGTTTTGTCAAAATCCACCAAGAATCGTGCCTTCTGAAGTTTTCACAGACTGATAGACATTTGTGACGCCAAAGTGGAATTTATAAAACTTTGTATACTGACCGTGCTGCGTTGATCATCTAACTGTGTATGGTGTATGTCAAACCCAATAGTAAAGACAGCTATTGAGTTTCCGCAGACCTGACGGCTGAAAATAAACATTTTAATTCAATTAAAGCAGGTGTCAATAGTTAGCCTGGATATATCAAGTTTTTATGAGTCTGACACCATTGAACCTTTGATACAGAAGCCAGTTGCCATAAGTCTAGATTTATCAAGTGCTTAAGAGTTTGGTATCATTGAACCTTTGATGCAGTAGCCAGAGGCAATCAATCTGGATTTATCCAGTGATTAAAAGTCCGACATCATTGAACCTTTGATACAGTAGCCTGTTGCCAGAAGTCGTAAATTAATCAAGTGTGTACGAGTCCGACATCATTGGACCTTTCGTACAGTAGACCGTTACTCTTGTCACCATGTTTGGTGGTATTCGATTTATCAAGTGTTCACAAGTCAGATATCATTGAGCCTTTGATACAGTAACCTGCTTGTCACTATGTTTCATTCATTCATTTCCTTCATATGTTCAATAATCCAATCTTAATCTTTCCTCTTTATTCATTAATTATCCAAAAACCAGCTGGTAAGAGGATCCTAGTTTACATAGTTGAAATCCTTGGCAAAGATAGCTTGCCAGACATAGAAACATAAACCAAAATCTATAGAAATGTATCCCATAACGTATCTGAAAATTTTAACTGAAAAAATCCAGGGGTTAACTTTTAACACTAAAGCTTTACCTAAAAGTTTATGTAAACTTTTAAAGTTTGTTATCACTTTTGCAAGTTGTTAGAAAACTACTGTACGAATTTGAATAAAATAAATGCATAATTGTAGAGAAATATATCTCCATATTTTCTAAAGATTTTAACTGAATATAACGAGCCATTATAAAGACGATCACCGAAACTAGGTCAAACTGCTTAATTAACAATTAGTACTCTGTTTTAAATTAACCCTTTTAAAATAAATTCAGTTTGATCAAGTAGATACACAGATAAAATTAGCATATTTTAGAATATTTTCAGGTATAATTTACGATGTTTTTGATAATGAAAATGTTTTACAAAAAAAGCGAAATGCCCCTTGAAGATGTTCATAATGACAAAGTTATCATCAAATCTAGGGCAATAATACTTAATTAGAACATCCTATTTCAAGGATGACCAAACACCCACACAGCAAATGTGTTTTATAATTAGATTCAATTAAGAGCAGCATAAATCAAAATGGTTAATCTGTCAAAATTCAAAACGTGCATTGCAAAAACAATCATTTCCTTACTCAAGATCTTCAATTCCAATGATCACCCCAAGTTGCAATCGATTTAAAATTGTAGCTTCTATTGTGCTCACAAACAAATTTTGACGTGTCTTTTTACCAAGTCAAGGGCAATAACCCAAAAACGGTTTACCGAAAAATCAAATTTGTAATTATCCAATATCTCATAAATAATCAGACCAATTTTCATCCAAATTCTTTGAAAATTTTCGTTTTATTGTAGAAACTAAACAATTTTGAAAAGTTTTTACTAAGTCAAGGGCAATAACTCAAAACTGTTATATTATCACACCATATTTCATTAATATTAATCTAAAATTGAAGTTTCTATTGTGCCTCCGAAACAAATAAACTGATAACTCAATATCCGTTTATTGAAAAAATGGTCAAATTTGTAATGACCAAGACCTTATCATGATCACATGATCACAACAAATTACATTAAAATTGGATCAAAACTGTAGTCTCCTTTGTGGTCACTAACAAATTTTGACATGTTTTGAATAAGTCAAGGGCAATAACTCAAAAACCTTCAAACAAGAAAAAAAAATCAAATTCAACTAGTCTATGATCTCAACAATATAAATGATCACACCAAGTTTCATTTTTAATCAGATAAAAGTCTTTATCCTGTTCACAAGAAATGTTGACAAATAATGGAAGAAATAATAAAACTTGACATAAAATACCATCAAAAAAGAATAATAACTCGTATTAAATATTTTCTGAAAATATCTGATTTTTACTGTTTTTTAATATTGTTCATCCTAGGAGGATAAAGATTTCACCAAGTTTCATCTGAATCTGCCCGGAATTGTGCCTTCTTGAGTGTTTACAAGCAAAAAAAAATTGAAAGTGTTTTCAAAAACAAGTGCATAAACCCATATAATATTTTTTTCGATTTTGTATCATCCTTGGGTGATAATAAACAATTTCATTAAGTTACAATTTTTAAAAACTGTTGAGAATTGTGCCTTATAAAGTGTTTACAAGCTAAAAATTGAACGCTTTTCAATTCTTTGATTCTATATTTAATCAAATTTCGTCAAAATCTGTGAAGAATTGTGCCTTGTAAAATGTTTACGAACAATTGTAGACAAACCAACATGGTTGACACCAATATATACGCTCCACATTTCATGTTTTCACGATTTAAACCAACAGTTCAACCCACATGCATGTTCGGCACCCGATTCCAGATCGACCTTTACTGAGATCCATAACCGCTTTGGCACTTGTTGGAAAGTTACTTGAATCTCTGTCATGTCCGGTTTATATCTTCAACTTCCAGGTATATCCAAATACAGGACCCTTCGCTTGGTTCAATTTAAAAACTTTATACCAAATCTTGCAAACTTATATTAATTGCATTGTTGTCCAAGTCTAACATAAAACTTCATGTGTGATTCATCAATCGCAATATCCTGTAATGGTGTGTAAGCTGATTTTATTTCTTATTCA
>NW_008710779.1:39608-40756 GCF_000327385.1 Lottia gigantea
GTGATACTTTTCAGAATCACAATCTAAAGATTGGTTAAATCAAGTAAGCAAAATTGTACCAATGGAAGATTAAGTTGTTGTCACTTGCGGGTGTCTAGTAAAAATCTCACATGTAGCAAGAATCAAATGACTTCATCATGATATCTGTTGCATCAAGGGTTATCAGACTGCATTGAACATTCTTTTCAAGAAAGGATTATACGCGTACGGTTTATTTGTATAGTGCTCAATTTTATACCCTTATAATGTACATCTCTGATATACTAACCTCCACGGGAATGGTATCCCCACTTTGGTGTATTAACTCAATAGCAAAAGCCACTATTGAGCACCCTGGCCTGAAACGAAAGAACAAAATCATCAAAATCTAAATGTTATCGATGTGTTCATTTGACATATTAATATTATGTTGAATAGTTAAGCATCCTTTTTGGTCGTCAGGCACATAAAGAAACTTGGACTATTTATATATAGACATTTAGGGAATTATGATGAAGAGGTGTTATGAAGTAGATTATTTGCGGATTACATTATTTTCTAACTAAAGGGTACAGCATTCTGAAAATATCACAATATTATCTTGAGCTGAAATTGTCATCGGCATATGTCTATCAGCAGTCAAAGGTCTATTGGTGTCTGGGTCGACTTATTCTCTCATCCACGGGGCGAATGGACTACGATTAATTAGATTAGGAGGCCGGAGGGGTGGGGAGGGGTAAACAAAATAAGGCAAGGCACTTTCCTATATTTTCATAAAGAGTGTATAAAAAATCTGAGAAAAAAGTCTTTTCTATTCATAATATTCCTTATTTTGAGTCCTAGTTAAAAGCCAAGCTTTTTGTTTCATTTTTATCTCAAAAACAAGTTGCAATGGATTTTTGTAATGAGTCTTACATTAATATATTTAATACAATAAATATTACTTTTTCAAATCGAGAGGAAGAGGGCATTTATTGAAATTTATCTAAAATTTCAGGAAATTTAAAGATAAGAAGTCGACTTACCGGTTGCTATAAACAAAGCAGACTGACGGAGCGAGTAGTCACTAGTAACCAGTTACTAATTGTCTTGATTACTATTCAATTAACAACGTAGTCCGAAAAGTGTTTTTTCTTTCTTGCCTCTGGTTAAAGGCAATAGTTAAAATC
>NW_008710779.1:45242-46443 GCF_000327385.1 Lottia gigantea
GGACAAAACTAAAAGTAAGGCAGATATGGAATCGCGGTTTGTGGCATTGCAAAGCTAAGATTCAAACTCATAACTGTCCAAATTTCATCATCTTATCTTTTGGACTCGGTGCTTCTCTAGCTCTCCCCCAATGTGCATAAAAGTGAATTCTGAGCACTTTTTTATTTTGCGGAAAAGTGCCAAAAAATCCGGTTTTTCATTGACAAAACTAAAACGCTCAGTGCTTCCAAAGTAAGGCAGATATGGAATCGCGGTTTGTGGCATTGCAAAGCTAAGATTTCAAACTAGTACCTGTCAAAATTTCATCATCCTACCTCAACTGGTTTGGCCGTGGTGAAGCTGCAAAATTTAGATTTTCAAAAAAGTCAAAATTGGCAAATTTCAACAGGTAGCTACCTGTGGTACCAAAATCCATTTTTGGGTCGAATTTTTTTGGTCTCGGAAATCGATGTAACCCGGTTTTTTGGACTCGGTGCTTCTCTAGCTCTCCCCCAATGTGCATAAAAGTGAATTCTGGGCACTTTTTTTTGTTGCGGAAAAGTGCCAAAAAATCCGGTTTTTCATGGACAAAACTAAAACGCTCAGTGCTTCCAAAGTAAGGCAGAAATGGAATCGCGGTTTGTGGCATTGCAAAGCTAAGATTTCAAACTAGTACCTGTCAAAATTTAATCATCCTATCTCAAGTGGTTTGGCCTTGGTGAAGCTGCAAAATTTGGATTTTCAACAGGTAAGCTATACCTGTGGTACCAAAATCAATTTTTGGGTCGAATTTTTTTGGTCTCGGAAATCGATGTTACCCTGTTTTTTGGACTCGGTGCTTCTCTAGCTTTCCCCCAATGTGCATAAAAGTGAATTCTGAGCACTTTTTTTGCGGAAAAGTGCCAAAAAATCCAGTTTTTCATGGACAAAACTAAAACGCTCAGTGCTTCCAAAGTAAGGCAGATATGGAATCGCGGTATGTGGCATTGCAAGCAATATAGTGAGCGTTACAGTGACTACACTTTTGATCTACATGTGTAATGCATGCGATTCCGACATCTGGAATAAGACTTTCGAATTGTTTGATCACTAGCTTTTAAGCCTTTTTTAAACTGATTTAATCCACATACTCATAAAATGAAAATCAAATTCATTCGAAGTTGCATTTGAATATGGCATTTGATCGAAAAATGAAAAAAAATCAAATTTTTAACACAGTTAA
>NW_008710779.1:47337-48374 GCF_000327385.1 Lottia gigantea
CAATGTGTGCGGTGAACCGATTTGTTTTTGTGTCGGCAATCACAAGAGAAACTTTATTTATTTATATAACATCAGTTATCTTGTTCTTATGTTTAAAAGTAGCAATTGTCTACATTTTCCTTTCAATTTTTGTATGTTATATGAGCATACCTTCATGAAATATTCAGCACTTTTAATCTGCAAACTATAACTGAAACCATACTCATTGAAATTAGATAATAGAAATAAGATAGCTTTATGTAAATTTCGTACATTTGTCATAGAGATGGCTTAAAATAAAACTTAAAAATAAACTAGACGTTGGAAAATTCTCACACATATACTCCAAGATGTCTTTGTCCAACCCTATTAATATGAAATTCATCGAATACAAATTGTGCAAGAACTTCCCCGAACAAAATAGCATGTCACAAAATGCAATATCAAGGCAACTTACCTATTTCAACCTGTGTAAAAAAATTAGCAGCGTGAGCACATTTACCTCATTATTCGTAGGAAACTCATACTTTACAGGGACACTCCGCTTTGTTTTTAGGTCGAAAATTTGTTTTGCTCAAATATGTGAAAACTATACACCAAAATCAAGAGATATGCACCCTTTGCCGTATCTCAAAGTTTTAACTAAAAGAATCCAGCCGTTAATTTTTTAACGCCAAAAATATTTAAAAACATAAGTAAGATTTGATATGCTTTTTGGGAGCTGTTAGAAAACTACTGTACGGATTAGATTAGATATCAGATTAGAGAAATATGTCTCCTACGTATTCTGAAGGTTTTAACTAGTAATATAGCCATTAAAAAGCCAAACACCAAAACTAGATGATACTGCTTAATTAACAAACAGTACTCACTGTTTTTAATTAACCCTTACAAAACAAATTCAGTTTGATCAAGAAGATACAAATATTTGTGTTATCTGTAATATTTATATATTGTTTATATTGATTATTGTAGAAATTTTCATGAATAATGAAATATATAATTAAATGAAATACATTACATTATTTTGTACGCAGTCCACCAAAGCTCTCGACAAG
>NW_008710779.1:48712-59813 GCF_000327385.1 Lottia gigantea
TTCCACGAAGGGCTTTGTTTGGATGTATTCACTTGTGTACAATCCAATCAAATCACTACATTTACACCTTTGTGATACAAGAAAAGTTGCCAATTTAGTCAATGCATAAGACAAAGTTCGTATTACCTTGACCATTGTGAAGATGACAAGCTAGAGGCTACAGTTTTTATCTGAACTAGATAGAACCTGGTCTTGAAGTATAAATTAATGATGAGATATTGAGCAAGTTTGATTATAACCGAAATTTGGTTTTTGAGTTATTGCCCTTGACTTAGTAAAATGGTTCATATATGACAGTGGCAACAATAACACGATCTTGTTGAAATTTGAAACCAATCTGTTTGTTGATGAGAATCATTATGAAATCCATGTACCAATAGAAACAATTGATATTAATGGCCGATTCGAAAGGATCTGAACTATCTGCACTTTGACACAAAGAGGCAACATTTCTTCCTTTTTTGGTGTCTCATTGGATTTTTGGCTTTTTAGCTAAAATTCCTGTTATAATTCACCAGCATATAAAGGTTTCCAGACGGTATCTCTAAACGTAATGGTCAATCAGAATAAACTATTAATCGATTTTACGAAATAGGGAAGAGGCATAATCGATTTATTTAATGATTAATAATCGTAACACGCCACATTTAATGTGGCTTAAAAGACACGTAAAATGTACACGATTAAAGGATTTATGCAGTTCGTTCTATCGAACTCTATCACATAAAGCCTTTGATTTTGTTGTACGATTTTTACATCCGTTTTTATAGCCATTTGAATATTGCAAATAAGACAATAACACAAGCCGAGTGCTTATTCTTAAATATTGGGACATGGATTTATAATTTTCAAAAGTTCTTAATATGGAAGAGACTGATCCAATCCACACAAAAAAAATCAATTCTAAAAATGTACTTTTTAATTCTTAGAAAAAATAATTAAAAAATGTGTTAGAATTGTATCGTTGACCAGTGAAAAGTTTTAAAAGAAACATAAGGGGTATATAACGTTGTAATATATGTGCAGTGATTTAGAAGGGAATGCTTAGTTAATTATGATAGTTTTGATGCAGGTTATTGCAATGTATATCAACACACAACACAACATGCACATTTACATTTTTTATCAACACAAAACAAAGAATAAAACAACAATACAAGATGTCGGCGACTTTCGATTGATTATCATATCACTATAAATACCATAATTCAACCATATATGTGTATGTAATTGATGTTATAGGATTTTAAGAAAGAAATAATGTAGGTGAAGCGTATCTTATATATTTATTATAGATACATAGCTTAAATACATCGTGCTCATGCCATTGTTTCCTAAAATGTCATTCATTCCATGGTGTTGTTCATCTTAAGTATCCTATAAGGTGCAGGAGGGTAGGGCTTAAAACTCATTTCATTTCATTTCAATTAAATCTTAAGTAGCTTGTTACGAAGGGAAGGCAGACAGATTTTCTGAGGAATGACCGATCAAGAAAGATCAAATATTTTTTTTGATTACCCAGTTTGTACAGACATGGTTAAAACTCTTTATTATATGCAACTGTTATGTGAGCATTTTGGTATTCCGTTTATCATCTCCAGCAACAGGAAATAATACTTGTGAATTTCATTTTGAAAAAAATATAATGAATTGAGTTAAATCAGTTTTGACTTTAAATATCTCCTAAATATTTAGCTCATGATATTAAAATAAGAAAATGTGACAAGTCAATTCAAATATAGTTCCATTCATTTGGTGACGTAAAACAACGTGGAATCTTAATTAAATAATAGATTACAAATACACGGATAATTCATTGATAGTAATAATTCAACACCAACAATCAAATAGTTTGCTTGATTTTACTCTTTTACTATTTTCTACAAATAGATTTTCATAAGCAGAATGAATTCGACCACCCATATTTACTGTTCTTTAACAACAAAACCTCACTTCATAGTCATTGCATTGACCATCAAACTGGTGTCTGTTGATGCATTTAAAACCAAGGGATAGCGTATAAATGACCATATCACCCACTAAACCATTTTGATTACCCTTCATTCGTGCATCGATTTCTGTAGGGTTGCTGCATACTTTATTCGGATACGTTTGTGAGAGATCGTAAATATTTTCATGGTCACCGGAATAACTAGGTGAATCTCTACTAAACCACTCTGTCCACTCTCTTTCGCTCGAGCAAGATGGTGAACGGTCTTTCTATAAAATAAAAATAAAAATATAGAAAGGGATAAATGCACTTAATAAAACTCGCCAGTTTTGTGAATTCAGAGCCATATATTGAGTTGAAGATGAGCTGTCCCTGAAAATTACAGATTATGCTTTACCATTATATGCTTTATTATAAAATAAAGAGAATTCATTGGAAAAGATTTTGTACAAAATAAAAACAAAAGAATTTCAAAGTAAAGTCTGTCACCTGTGTAGTAAGTAGCATTTGACCACAATCCATTCTGTTGACAGGTGAAAAGATTTGTACACTCATCCGCGATATCACATGGTATCGCCACCGAATCATTTTCAGCCCAAATTACAAAAAAACTGAAAACTTTATAATCAACAGGGGGGTCTATACATCCAATTATTTCACAGGAAAACCCTTTCGATGTCTCAATACATTTAGCATTATTGGAACAATTGTGATTGTCACATTTCCCAGCTATTCTCTCGATCGGCCAAGTTTTCTTCTCCGAAGTAAAAGACCCGGTTTTAGACACTACTTGAAGATTTTCGCCCGCCAATAATGTACATTTACTGTTCATAAAATTAATTGATGTACACAAAGAGTATTGTACACATATTTTCCAACACTGTACAAGTTCAATCTTATCGATGGTTTTAAACGCAGTACCTCTTCTTTCTTTTCCAGTTTGAATTACATCACCAAATCGCCCTGGATTTGTGCACATTTGACTGTGTATCACTGTTAATTCTATTACCAATACAAGTAAAAACATATTTAGGTCAATTAAAACCATTATGAAAATATTCTTTTCAGTTATAACTATTCATCGAAGTTAAAAAGTTATATTGTGAAGATAAATGAAATAATCTCTCCACGATGGTTTGGTTCAGTGAATTTTGAAACGCAAAGGTATGTATATATCCTATATCGACACCATGACCTTCCCACACATTTCTTTGTAAATGCCCTGTATATCCGATTTTGTTTAATCTTGTTATGTGTTTAAGTTGATCTCGTTTAAATAAGTTCACGTATGCAATTATCAAATTGGCTAAACAACACCGTTTGCATTTTATGAAAATCTTATTATGTGTGCATTTTGCTATTTAACTGTGTTAACTCTATTCCTGTGAGAACTTATGGTAATTTAAGTCAGTCGCATTATATCCATTGGAACAGTTTTCTATTCGTTCACGAATCTTATAAAATGTACGTAAGAACTAATGACTTAATCATATCCACGCTGACAAAGTCACGATCATTTTGGATGAGATTACTACAATATCCATACTAAGAGCTCCAATTCGTCTGTGAATCACGTTTGTCAGGTTAAGAATTACTGACTTTATTAAATATGAATGCTCTTGGATATGTTAAGGCGTACAAGAGAGTATTGATTTTATATTCTATGGGGGCACACAACGATGTCCCATGTCCGATATTTGTGTGAGATTATAGATGATGCAAAAAATGGAGGAAGCGAATCGGTTCAACACCCTCGTATATTTTCTGCGTCCATTTTCTACTGTAAACTAAACCGGACACCGCGCCCTGTCTGTACCCACCGGGTCGATAGTTCATCAAAGTGCGCTCATTAAATTCGTTGAAATAAGCTTACCGACTATCTCTCAAAAAAGCGAAAATTTCTTGGCTTCCATGGCAGTGCACAGTTAACAAATTTATACTTCCTTTTCAAAGTTTTCTCAACTAGTTAGCATCGATCAGGGAAAGGAACTGTATATTTACAGTGAAGTCGGCAATCACCGTATACAAAATGAGAGGATCTTCAGCATTAAATCAGAAACAGCTTCTTCTTTCTTGAAGAATATTTCGAACTTGACTGAGATCTGAGACCTACATGTCAAGGGCAATAACTCTGAAACCGTTCATCCGATTATTACCAATTTCAATCTTGACCGAGCTCTCATCAATATATACATGCATACTAAGTTTCATCAAGGTCATATAGCAATTGTAGCGTTTTTCGAGCATACAAGCCAAATTTAACGCATTTTTATTAAGCCAAGGGCAATAACTAAGAAACCTTTCATCCAATTATTACCAATTTCGAACTTTGTGAGCGTATGTATTCCATGTGGGCGTATAAAAACATATCAGATGTAATGTAATATTTTCATCTGAAACATTCTGTTTACTTCAGTATCTAAGATCACATCGTCGCCTGACATCATAGAATACTAAATAATAAGTCAATCGAACCGTCTCGCAATGTCGCCTGAAGTATTTCTAACAACACGAATCACGTGCATCAACGCGTTACTAGTTACCACCAAGTATGGACACCCGCAAGTAACAATGAGAAAACGATTTCCCTCTAATTCTTAGTCAAACGAAGGAATTTCTCGTGCTTTGGTATGCATGTACATACTGATGAGACCTGTCATGATTGAATGAACTTAGCGATTTATGGATAAAAGTTATTTCCCTTAAGTAAGAAAAATCTTTTCTACAATAGTAGATTTTTCACGAGATTTTGACAGGCTTTAAGATTGAAGAAGGCTTGGACCTACTGGTTTTATTTTGATATTTTACGTATTTCTCTCGAAAACAAGCAAAAGACCTAAGAATAAAAGCAGAAAATGAAAGAAATTAAAAAGAAATAAACAAAATGAAGGAAGGAACAAAGAGAGGCCATCCTGGTCATTTGAGGAGAGTTCATTGCCATTTAGGCACAAATATTTTAAGCACACAACGATGTCCCATGTCCGATATTTGTGTGAGATTATAGATGATGCAGAAAATGGAGGAAGCGAATCGGTTCAACACTCTCGTATATTATCTGCGTCCATTTTCTACTGTAAACTAAACCGGACACCGTGCCCTGTCTGTACCCACCTGGTCGATAGTTCATCAAAGTGCGCTCGTTAAATTCGTTGAAATAAGCTTACCGACTATCTCTCAAAAAAGCGAAAATTTCTTGGCTTCCATGGCAGTGCACAGTTAACAAATTTCTACTTCCTTTTCAAAGTTTTCTCAACTAATTAGCATCGATCAGGGAAAGGAACTGTATATTTACAGTGAAGTCGGCAATCACCGTATACAAAATGAGAGGATCTTCAACATTAAATCAGAAACAGCTTCTTCTTTCTTGAAGAATATTTCGAACTTGACTGAGATCTTAGACCTACAAGTCAAGGGCAATAACTCT
Source organism: Lottia gigantea (assembly GCF_000327385.1). Taxonomy (NCBI): domain Eukaryota; kingdom Metazoa; phylum Mollusca; class Gastropoda; family Lottiidae; genus Lottia; species Lottia gigantea. The sequence continues at coordinate 54,088 of NW_008710779.1, forward strand.
GAAACCGTTCATCCGATTATTACCAATTTCAATCTTGACCGAGCTCTCATCAATATATACATGCATACTAAGTTTCATCAAGGTCATATAGCAATTGTAGCGTTTTTCGAGCATACAAGCCAAATTTATTAAGCCAAGGGCAATAACTAAGAAACCTTTCATCCAATTATTACCAATTTCGAACTTCGTGAGCGTATTTATTCCACGTGGGCGTATAAAAACATATCAGATGTAATGTAATATTTTCATCTGAAACATTCTGTTTAGACAGACCAGTTACTTCAGTATCTGAGATCACATCGTCGCCTGACATCATAGAATACTAAATAATCGAACTACGTAAGAGACGTTCACCGTCTCACAATATCGCCTGAAGTATTTCTAACAACACGAATCACGTGCATCAACGCGTTACTAGTTACCACCAAGTATGGACACCCGCAAGAAATAATGAGAAAACGATTTCCCTCTAATTCTTAGTCAAACGAAGGAATTTCTCGTGCTTTGGTATGCATGTACATATTGATGAGACCTGTCATGATTGAATGAACTTAGCGATTTATAGATAAAAGTTATTTCCCTTAAGTAAGAAAAATCTTTTCTACAATAGTAGATTTTTCACGAGATTTTGACAGGCTTTAAGATTGAAGAAGGCTTGGACCTACTGGTTTTATTTTGATATTTTACGTATTTCTCTCGAAAACAAGCAAAAGACCTAAGAATAAAAGCAGAAAATGAAAGAAATTAAAAAGAAATAAACAAAATGAAGGAAGGAACAAAGAGAGGCCCTCCTGGGGAGAGTTCATTGCCATTTAGGCACAAATATTTTAAGCACAAACCAGTTAAGGTGCGGGCACATGAGCGGTCTTGGTCGGAGATTTTTGTCGCTGTCTGGAGTCATGTCCGGAGTTTCGCCGACTGGCAACTGAAAGGAAAATTAATCTGTTTGGATGTTAAAACTAATATCAAACTTGACGCTCGTGTGTCTGCATCTTTAGACACGGTACTTTAGATACATAGAAATGGAACTTGTTCTTAGGTGGTATCCCTATTAGTTATTACATATATTCAAATTGCATCTGGTCAGGTGTTCCTTATTGACATTGTGCCTTATATAAATGAGCCTATATGACCTGTGTAACCATCCACTCTGTGTTCTATGGGTATTTAGACAGCAGGAAGAGAGGAGAGTTATGGGCTTTGGAGTAGAGTAAAGAATGGATAAAGATTATCATTTTGATACATAAATCTGTAAACCCAGAACTTGACGAATATTTAACATCAAGGATTCAAATTCGCCTAGGACAGTCACTATGAATTATGATAATTGATGAGACTTCAGAGCACTTTGCTTTTGATACTTTAATTTATAGTTCTTTGTTTGAAAACCTTTTAACTGACAAAATATTAATTTTGAAAGTTACGGAAATTCGTATTTTAGTTTAAGAAGACAAAGTTATAATCCTGACAGCTGCTAGTGGGTGAGCTATTTTTAGTTTAATCTGGAACTATACAGATATATATCCAAGGTACCATATCCCAGTTTTAGAAAAAAAAACTCGTGTAAGTGTACTTTCAATTTCACATTGTGAAAGAATGACCTGTGACGTCACTAATGTGATTATGTGATTATTGACGTCATCAAACACTTACTTTTTTGTGGAACTGCAGGAACCACAGACGCCTGATTGAAAATTAGAATGGTGCAAATGGGTGCTAACGGTGTCCGCGATGCACATATAAAGTATTAAAAACCTCTTTACAATCCTATTAAGTTTCTCTCTTAGGTAGTACAATTTTAGTGTGGCCTACATCTGCTTTCTTGAGGGTATGATTTTAGCAATTGCAAAAATACCTTAGTATCAAACTGCATTTCTTTAATCACTTATCTCTTCTGATACATTGATTTTCAAACATGGATTATGAATTTCTTTAATATGTATAATTTTATTTAATAATGACACTGTAAGCATTTAAGTAAAATATCGTCTAATGAATGGTCGTCCCAAGTTGAAATGATCCTTTATAACTATATTTTTCTTCAATAATATTTATATGTTATAGTTCTAGGCAGAATGTTCTCGATCACACATTCTACTGTTTTTTTTTACAACAAAATCTTACTTCATAATCATTGCATGTATAATCAAACTGGAGATAGTTTACGCATTTAAAACCAAACTGCAAAAAAAATTCAACATCACCCCAGAGACTATTTGGTTCATCCTTCATTTGTGCATCGATTTCTGTAGGGTGACTGCATACTTCATTTGGATTCATGTTTTTAAAATTTTCAAAGTGATCTGTGTTTAACCATTCAGTCCATTCATTTCCACCCGAGCAGGATGGTGAACGCCTTTCTATAAAGAAAAGAGTATAGTATACGATAAATATACTAAACCACACCAGCCACAGAACATCTTATGATTTAGCAGTTATGCAATTATGATTTTTTTTATATTTGGACTCAAAGGGATGAATAATCATTCAGAGAAGAATAGTGGGAAATCTACTTCTGAAATATCGTCATCTTAGACATATTTAAAAAGAGATTTTGGTATAGGAAATATGGTCGATTTGAAATTATTATTACATCAATCGCTTCTTCACAAAACTTGTATAAATTGTTGTTTCATTTCAAAAGATTTTAGTCCACAAATTCACTTGCAAAGGCTTGGAGATGACATGTACAAAAATAAAAATAGAAATTAAGCTATTTTCCAAACCATGAATAATTGTAACGTTTGACCATAATCCATTCTGTTGACATTTTAAAAAATGTGTACAATCATCTGAGTCATAGCATGGTATCGTTACAGAATCATTTTCAGCCCAAACTGTAAAATATCTGAAAACGTTAGTATATGCATAATAAGCGGGGGGATCTACACATCCAATTATTTCACAAGAAAATCCCCCCGATGCCTCAATGCACCTAGCATTATTGGGACAATTGTGATTGTAACAGTTTCCAGCTATTCTCTCGATCGGCCAATTTTTTTTCTCTGAAGTGATAGACCCAGCTTTAGACAATACTTTAAGATTCTCTCCCGTCAGTAATGTACATTTACTGTTCATAAAATTGATTGATGTACACAAAGAGTATTGTACACACATTTCCAACACTGTACAAGTCCAACCTCCTCAATGATTTCAATATTATCCCCCTGTCTTTCTTTTCCATTTTGAATTACATCACTAAATCGCCATGGATCTGTGCACATTTGGCTATTAATCACTGTTAATTCTATTCCCAAAATTAAGAAAAGTACATTAAGTTAAGCATTACATCCATAGGCACTGTTTTCTATTCGTTCATTATTTTTTAAACTATTGACTTTGAGGAGATTACTAGAATATCCAAACTTTAGGTTTTAAAAGGTGCAATTCGCTTGCCTCTATTATGTTACAGTTGGGCTGGTTATTCTGTGAATGGCGTTTGTCAGGTAATGTATGACTCTTTAGTGATTAAATGAGTATGAATTATTAATTTGAATATAGATGTCTTTTCCTGTTAACTCACTTGAATATGTGCACATTTTACAGTTTCCGTTACAGTGCCGGATTACCGATATAGCATAAGATAGAAGAAACAAAGCAGTTAGTGGAGTTTCCACGCTGGCGCCAGCGGTGGTAGGTTGGGGTGGGTGGTGAGGGCATGGCCTCCACAAAAGAAGTGACATAGTGAAAACAGATTTTGTGGCCCCAGCTGGAATCAGTTCCGGATCTTTCGATGGTTGTCGTTATTGTTAAAACAATGTTGCCAGTAGGCGTTTAATATACCTTGTCTGGGCATCTATCTTTCTGTTTTCAAGATAGGGCTAGTAAAGTTTTCTCATGGTCAACCATTTGATTAGGCCAATCAGTGCAAGGAAAGTGAATGTATGCCTAATGTGAACACAGCATTCTATGTGTAGAAAATGAGATGGATCAGAGAGAGTTAGTGATTTCATTGCCGTGCTCTGGATCGAGATGTGGTCTACGGCACGCTCGTTTCTGAAATTGAGCACGCTCACTTTTCTCGACCGCAATAGACGTAGTGGGTATACTCCTCGGGCCTTTTGTGGCATTTTCAACGTTTGTTAGCAACTGTTGGCATCTGGGAGAATCGTTGAAAATACCCGACCTAAGTGTACTTGCAACTGAAACTTTATTGATCTGCGGTAACGGAATCTTCGACAACCCAGTTGAATGAACTTTCCGTACGTAAATGTAATGTAATGTTCCACTAAAGTCTTTGAAAGCTGATTAGGAATAAAATATTCGTGATATGATATAAATAATCTGTGGATTCTTTTGGTACAACCAACTCATTCATTTCACTTGAAATCACTAACGAAGATATGGTTATAGAAATAAGTGGGTTAGTAAAGTCATTATTACAGTTACTTGCACAGACGTGAATAACAAGCACTCAGTCCTTTTGGTTTATATGCTCTTGTTGAAGTGTTTAATGTGATTATGAACAATGGTGAATTGCAGTTATATTGTATATACTTTCCGTATAATTACAATTAGACCAAACTTTCGTTCCGTTTTTATTATTAGCTTTTATTTGTAATATTTCTACTTCAGTTATGGTCTAACGACAGCCCTCTTGAACGTTCGTCAAATTAACCTTTGACTCGATGACGTCTGCTTAAACCAATCAAATTTCTACCCTCTCCAGCGCTTGCATTTTGTGACGCGGAAGTTAAAAAAGGATAGGTCAAAAGGTTGATGTGACGAACGTTTAAGAAAATTTCGAGTTCTTAAACGCCAGGTGCTGTAAAATCCCCTTGACAATTGTGTGGCCCTTCTACCTCATGATTTCCATGAAATGAAATGAAATGAATGGACTTTACGTCCTACTTTTTGGATCATATGGGCTAATGAGGACAGAAACGCCATGCAGATTGCAATGAGTGAGATTTTGTCAGGACAGCGGCATTCGATTTCCAATTGTCGATGGATATTTAACGTGCACAACCTACAGCACACGGGGCCTCGATTATTGTCCCATCCGAACTACTAGATGATTTTCCATGTAAGCCCCTCTTACCTGCACCACTGACAGAGGGAAACCGGGCTGAAAAACCTATGCCGGGATTGATCCCTGGACCTACAGGTAAGCGAGCAACTAACTGAGCCACCGCGGCTCCTGATCATGATTTCTAGAAACGCCACCGCATGTTATCTAGTTAATGCCCCGTTTAGCTATAAAACTTGTCTTATTTGGATTAAGGTGAGATAAACATATACCGATATTTTTTCATAGGTCTTGTGTAAATAAAAGAAATCGCACAATTTCGAATTTCACTTTCTATCTCTAAATTTATATATATATCTTTTCTGTATATTTTATAGACGAGTCGTCATTTTAACTTTCAAACGGTGATAATTGTGGCATTTAAAGGCTCAAATTTCGATGGTGAGCTGTGAACACTATTACTGATAAGCCAAGCTATAAAAATTCACGTTCAAATCTAACCCTTTAACTAAATGCTTTGACTTCGTAACATCTCATGCAGGTTGATTTTATTGAATTATTTTGATGTCAACTGGGTGATGATATTGATTAATTTGCTTCGAGACGATGAAAATAAATAATATATAAGATTAGGCAACAGCCTTTAATGTGAATTCAATGAAACAGGGTTTTATTTCATGTATTTCAATGTTATTTTGACATTCATTTATCAATTTTGGTATACATTATAGTATTCAGCAAGGACAACTATTATGGA
>NW_008710779.1:59863-60865 GCF_000327385.1 Lottia gigantea
GAGATCACATCGTCGCCTGACATCATAGAATACTAAATAATCGAACTACGTAAGAGACGTTCACCGTCTCACAATATCGCCTGAAGTATTTCTAACAACACGAATCACGTGCATCAACGCGTTACTAGTTACCACCAAGTATGGACACCCGCAAGAAATAATGAGAAAACGATTTCCCTCTAATTCTTAGTCAAACGAAGGAATTTCTCGTGCTTTGGTATGCATGTACATAATGATGAGACCTGTCATGATTGAATGAACTTAGCGATTTATAGATAAAAGTTATTTCCCTTAAGTAAGAAAAATCTTTTCTACAATAGTAGATTTTTCACGAGATTTTGACAGGCTTTAAGATTGAAGAAGGCTTGGACCTACTGGTTTTATTTTGATATTTTACGTATTTCTCTCGAAAACAAGCAAAAGACCTAAGAATAAAAGCAGAAAATGAAAGAAATTAAAAAGAAATAAACAAAATGAAGGAAGGAACAAAGAGAGGCCCTCCTGGGGAGAGTTCATTGCCATTTAGGCACAAATATTTTAAGCACAAACCAGTTAAGGTGCGGGCACATGAGCGGTCTTGGTCGGAGATTTTTGTCGCTGTCTGGAGTCATGTCCGGAGTTTCGCCGACTGGCAACTGAAAGGAAAATTAATCTGTTTGGATGTTAAAACTAATATCAAACTTGACGCTCGTGTGTCTGCATCTTTAGACACGATACTTTAGATACATAGAAATGGAACTTGTTCTTAGGTGGTATCCCTATTAGTTATTACATATATTCAAATTGCATCTGGTCAGGTGTTCCTTATTGACATTGTGCCTTATATAAATGAGCCTATATGACCTGTGTAACCATCCACTCTGTGTTCTATGGGTATTTAGACAGCAGGAAGAGAGGAGAGTTATGGGCTTTGGAGTAGAGTAAAGAATGGATAAAGATTATCATTTTGATACATAAATCTGTAACCCAGAACTTGACGAATATTTAACATCAAGGATTCAA